>NC_134470.1:57685298-57770032 GCF_964194025.1 Convolutriloba macropyga | reverse complement strand
AATCCTATAGTCAAACAACAGGTGTCTAATCTTAAAGTTTTTTTTTAAATGTGGTTCTCAGCAATTAAGATCTGTCCATATTTTCTTGGGATCATGAGCTGCGACTAATTTGAAAAGTAGGTCCACTCATTGAGAAAGATCGACAACTATTTTCCAATAGTGCTTGTAGATGTTGTAAACAAGAAAAATTTATCGTCGGGTTCTCTAGACATCAACGATTCCATTATAGAATGTAAATGACAAAATTTTTTTTAACAAAAACAGCATTGAGAAGACTGCCTAATTTCTGAAAACGGTTCCTTTTTCTAAACAATTATTATCCACAAAAGTTGACGTTGATTCAAGTTTTTCTGTTTCATGTATAGTTTTGTTACAGAAAACTGGATAAATGTACGCTGTTTTCAGTTCTAGATATCCTGAACCACTAATGAAAATGTTTAATTTGAAATTGTTTGTTTGCGGAATCTCAATTCAATGATTGTTTATCTTCATTTTGTTTTCATTTTAATTGCTTCCTAGTATGACCGAACTTCTGTATTTTTATTAATAGATTACAAGTACCCGGGTCGAGGGACCAACAGCTGTAAACGGATATTTTTGTTAGAAATCTGCTGAATGTGAGTTTCAACTCTTCTCTTGCAAGATTTCAGCAGCTTCTCAGCACCTTTCTTGCATATTTTCAACACTTGTGAAAATTTCAGATTTAGCGGATTCAGAGGCTTTCTTACATACTTTTGCATGCATTTTTTGCTCACTATTGCTTATAACGTAGTCAGCATGTAGGGTCTGTCAACTGTTGCACTTCTGACGAGCCACTAATGAACCAAAAATCTGCGTGGTTTTTTAAGAAGAAAAATCATTTTTTTATCAAAAACAGAGAAACCGAAAAGCGTCAGACATTCATCATATTTAACGGAAGGAAGATAATCATACTTAGACTACTTGGTTTCATTCTATCAAGTTACTAGGTTTTACACCTCAGCTGTAATAACCTCTTTATCTTAAGGTTTGACAAAATTGATAAGTCTTTTGGCAGTATACAACTTTTTTTTAAGTCGAACTGCTCTAGTGCAATGCTTTTTAGTCTTGCACTATTGCTGCTTCTCTATTTACAGAAGCAAAAATAACTCAAAAAGATTCAACTTGCCCAGGAAACCGTTGAAAATGCTTGGAAACCGTCTAATTTGGAAGATAGGTCCACTTATTGAGAAAGTGAGAAGGACCGACAATTTTTTTTATCAATAGTGCTCGGTGTTGACTCATCTGCTTTCTTGTGCACTTTACGTGCACTTTTTTTGCTCACTTTTGCTTATAACGTAATTCTTTGCACTTCACCTATTACACTTCTGAGGAGCCACTAATCAATCAAAAATCCATATGGTTTTTTAAAAATGAAAATTCATTTTTTAAAGAGCAACCGAAAAGCGCCCCACTTTCATCATATCTATCGGAAGGAAGATAATCATACTTAGACTACTTGGTTTCATTCTATCAAGTTATTAGGTTTTACACCTCAGCTGCAATAACCTCTTTATCTTAAGGTTTGACGAAATTGATAATTCTTTTGGCGGAGATACAACTGTTTTTAAGTTGAACTGCTCTAGTGCAACTTTTTTTCAGTTTTGCACTATTGCTGCTTCTGTATGTACAGAAGCAAAAACAACTCAAAAAGTTTCAACTTGTGCAAGGAAACCGTTGAAAACGCTGATATTGTGTAAGATAAGTACTGAAAGTTATATAAGATATTCGCTGACAGCCGCTAAAAATATAAATTTTTCAGTAGTTAGATCTTGCATAATTATCCGCTTAATGTGCTGGAAAGTGCTGAAATTATGTAAGAAAGGTGCTGAAAAATCAACAGACTAAGCGGATTAATATGTCATATTTTTTTCAGCGGTTGTCAGCGCATTTTTACATAAATTTTGACGAGTTCCTCGACCCCGGTAGAGCACAAGCCGTTTGATGCCATTAATATATCTTGTGGAGTTTTGATTGAGTTTTAGTTTTAACTTGAGATTCGGATATACAGGTGTTTATAAAATTCATAATGTTTTAGCAGTCGGATTGATTAAAAGGGCGTCATTTTTCTAATCTTGAAGAGCAAGGTAAAAAATCCTACAAGTCGCAGAAGAAGAACTTGGAAGATCAGTTTTGTTGTTTCCAGCAGCTTCCTCAGTTGAAAACCCTAGTAACGTCAAAAAGCTTTTGTTTTCATGCAGCATAAATTTCAGATTTAGAGAAGTTAAAAATTTACAGTAGTTAAAAAGCTAACAATGACAAATTTTCAAGAATTTGACACAGCCAAATTTATACGATGTCGAACCAATTAATCTTTTTTGTTTTATTTTTTTTTGTCACTGCCTCTAATATAATTGAACTGGAGGTCAAAGATTATTCTGAATTTTTTTTACAACAACTACAAAATTCGTAGTTACTATAACGGGCTTTGTTCCCAGATTGAGGCTCAGACTCAAACTTTCCTCTGATCAGAGTTTCCAGACCGAAATTACCTCTGATCAGACTTTTCAGACCATGGTCCAGACTGTAAAGCGCTCGAACTGCCGTCCAGACCGTGTAATTTACCTCTGGAAACACACAGGTGTGCGCTCGAGTGAGTCTCATCAGCGGAGAGTTTGGATAAGAGAGTTTGCTACTAGTTCGGAAAAGATTATCTTAACTAATTTATATCATCTTATAATCATTAGTTATAACAGATGATCCCGGAGACTCTAAAATGAAGAAGCAAGGAGATCTCAAAGTATTACGCGTCCTCTATGAATTGTAAATTGTGTAAATAAAAAAATCTCAGAACACATCCTATTAATAAGCATTCTGTTTTACACAATTGAAATTGCGGTAGCTAGTGTCAAGGTATCTCCCCTAATACTCAATAAAATATTATTATTTCATATTCCTAAATGTAAGTAAAACAAGGACTTAACAGATCTCGTTTGAGGAATTGCTCTGATAAGTTTCTATTACAATACTGGAGATCAAAATGTTGCCATAATAATGTTAACAGATACTCACTTGTAGATATTTTGGGCTGCAACTACACCTTAGGACTACACCGTATTTGTACCACTAAAACAACTTATCCGAAGCAACCGGCTCCAGATTCAATTTAACACAGCTTCGGTTACAACTACAAATCTTTTACTTTACATTGGAGACATAAACTTAAAATACTACGCCATACTAGAGCAAAAGTATTCTTGAAAATTAACTCTCCTCTTTACAAAATACCTGGGAATTAACCTAGCACTTCACAATATTTTGATGTTACAAAAAATTCGACCACCAAAATTCAGCTATATACAACGGCTTATTAACTAGGCAGAATTGACAAATAATGATTAACTTCTAATAACTGATTTTCAAGAACTGACAAATATCCTCAATTACACCTCCCTTGCGCGAGGGCAGTAAAAAAATTCAGCTGATGATCAAACTGACACCACCATTTAGCTGCATTTTTTCTCTGGCGATATTATTGACATTCGCTAAACACAATAAAATAAAACTATGCAACAAATGACATTGCTGGAATACCATCAACAAATATTCAAACTCAACAATGAAAAATTGTTCGCCAACAAATTACATAACAAAAAAACTAGCTCGACAACATCTAATTCTCAAACAATAACCACAACACTTTCAACCATCAAACTCTATCGCAATATCCCACCTCAAATTTTGCGTCCTCAAAGACAATGTAGTGCACAACATGTTATTAAATCTGGGCGATAGTAATTTTTCCAGAAAGAATGTACATTTTCTCGGATCGACAATGAACCAAATAATACCACGGAAGCAAATCCTATAACATCAATTAAAGGTAATTAATTCAAAAAAACAACGCTTTTTTGAATACCACAAAAACTATACCAGTAAAAGCGCGTAACTCAGCATCTAATTATTTGAATTAATACACCACTTTAAAAAAACATTAAAGATAAAACTTAATCTACAGTAACTCACAGTAAACATTCTCTAATTATCAAACGTTCGAACAATTATCTGTCATTCTATTCACAGGAAGCTCATCATACACTTCTTTCAAAGAGCCAGCCATATAGACTCTACTGAATAGTTCTTAAATAGGAGAATTGCTCAACTATTTTTTCAAAATCGTTGAGTGGAACTAACAGATCTCTAGAGTAAAAATTATGCATGGAAAAGGAGATACTGTATTTGAAGCCAGTACTTAGTACAGTCATCACTATCTAAAATAGCTCAAATTTTTATGTGTTAGTGAAAGAAGAACTTAGGCAAAATATTACCTCTTCTTGCTCGAGCAATATTGCTATGTATTTGACTGCCACGCTCATTTGAGCTCGTTGTATTTGCTGTTGCTCTGCTGCTGGTCTTGAAACGCTTGACAATAGATTGTATCCTGGGAGAGATAGAAAAAGTGCTTCTACTACAAATTCACTGTTTTTCAACGTGCTGGCTGTCAACATATACTACAGCAATAGCGCAGTAGGATTGGATCAGATAGCACTAAAATTTTTTGAGTTCTATATTGTATGTAGCACTGCTACATCACATCACAATTTTGAGAAAAATGAAAACTTCTCAGTTTGTTATTATGAGTCGGTGTCTTTTTGATATACACAACATTTCTCTTCTTGTATGGTTTCGTTGCATCCAGGTATTTGTCTTGTGTGGGCACCTATGTTTCGGCAAAATTTCGATAGTCTTCAGAAATGAATGTGGGCAATAACTGCCTGACCCAAAAAGCCATTTTAGGCAAACGATCTTTTTGGCGTTTTCTTTCATAACGGAATAAATCTGACCGATAACTTGAACATCGCAGTCCAAATGCAGAATAATAACCTTTGATAAAAACCAAATCAATGCATAATATTTGCACTGCGGGGGACGAAAAAGAAACAACATTTGTAGTAAAAATCAACGACGGTTAGGAAGTCTCACAATCTTAGGGTTTGAATTTCTTGCTGCTCGCTGAGCCAAATTTTGGAGTAAAAATTATATTTAAAAGAACGCACATCTTTATGTGTTAGTGAAGTAAGCGATTAAGCAAAACATCTCTGCTTTCTCGAGCAATGTTGCTTCATCTTTGACCGCCTCAACTGAGCTTGTTGTTGTTCGCGGCTGTTATTTGCTGCTAGGCATGAATTTCCAGCCAATGGATTGCATCCTCGCAGAGATGCGAAAAGTGCTTCTACTAAAAATTCATTGTTTTTCATAGTGATGGCTATATTTTGTTGCTAGCTTGCATAGCCTGATGATTGAGTCAATCTGTCGACATATACTACGGCAAAAACGCAGTAAAATTGCATCAGGTAGAACTAAAAATATTTGAGTTTTGTATTGTATTTAGAACCGCTACATCATGACAACAACAATCATTACGTTTGAATGTTCGCGCTTGCAGCTTTAATTCAAACTGCTCTTAACGGAGCATTACAAGAATGCCAACCCAATCTCTAAAAAGACACAAAAATGGTTAGGTTAAAATATGGCACCGAGTTTAGGAAACGTTTAACTGTGAAAATAGTAGACAACATATCAAAACTATTACAACATTTAACTTGTAACTGAAGAGAAATAAAATAAGGTGGCATTCAGAATTGAGACGTATGTTGATTACTAGTTATATCGTCTCAAAACGCTTAAGTCACAAGTGATTTCAGTTATTTAAAAGCCTTGAATTTTTCACGAAAAAAATAGCAATAAATAAATCAGCAGCACATAAAACTGGCACATTGGAAGAAGAATTCAAGTTTGGTAACCTCGTAGAAGAGAACGAAACAGCAAATGTTACTAAAACGATAGCAGATTATCACAATTCAAACGCAAATCAGAATTTTATTAACGCAGTAACTCTCAATTAACAAACTAATAACTTCAGTATAACAAATTTCAGCAAAATTGGGACCAATTTACGCACTTTTTCAAAACATGCAATCACACAGTCACCCAATAATATTTGTCTTTATTTGCCAACACAAAAGCGACTTAAGTTCTTATCAACAAAATCAAAGATTGCACAGTCTCCAATATGGCAGTTAACTTAAATAACCCTATAAAAACCTATATTTGGATCATATCACCAACAAATTTTAACCAATCACGCAAAAAAAATAAAAAGAACTGTTGACAATTCTTATAACATTAATTTCAAAACCAATAAATCTAAAATTTAATTATCATTTTATAAACCATTTAAATCCCAACAACAAACATTCCATAAACGACAATATGTCAAAGAAGTATCAGATGACATTTCGGGACAACCGATTACAGAAATTGACCGAGCCTAAGAAGACCCTTTAGGTGTAGATAAACAAGACGAATATTTAGATAATGAAGATAAAACTAAACCTCATTGACGCAATGATTGGGAATATTTTTCCCCTTGAAGTGAATATTCACCATACGACATAAATGACTATATGTATCCAGATTCTGCATTTGCTTAATATTATTCGAGAAAAATGCACAAAATATTAACTCAAAATAACAAACACGATATGCATCACACCGCCAATAAATAAAATGAAATCAAACTCAATGATTAGCCGTTTAAACTAACACCATTAACAATCGTACAAACAATACTTACCAATGGAATACAAAACGAAATATCACTATTCCATTAAATATTTAACGTGGCTACTGGCTACTGGGAAAAAATCAAAACACAAAGGCACTACTATTTGGAAAACTGAAAAAAATCTTGTACCGTCTTTGAAATTCAATTGTATAAATCAAATTTGGCAATTGTCAAAACACAATTGGAATTGAAAGCTTTACCTTTGATATTACCCCATTTTACCTTAATAAAAGAGATCACGGCATATTCTACAATGAAATCATAAAATCCGAACACGTTTCTTAAAAACATTGTCTGTGACTGTGAGTTTTCAGCACTTCACTATTAGTCTAAATATTTTCAATTTCTTGCATACTGAATTTATTGTTTTATTTAAATCGTAGATTGATCAGTTGTAAATTTTACGCACAAGAATCTCTTGAAATTAAGTTTGTAGAACAAATTAACTTCAAACGCAACATTCAACAAATATTTTTTATATTAACCTAAATTAGTTCTTTTTTTTTAATTTGTTCCTGCGTAATTGCAGCCGAACAGCATTAGGCCACAGTGGCCTGTTCTCAGCTGCCCTTTTTCTTATTATTCCCCACGTTTCAGACTGTTCTTTTCATGAGCAGCATTGCTCTTTTTTGGTGACTATGGAAACATTTTTTGCGTCTGAAACTTTCACGTGGTACCATCATTGCAGCCAACATTCGTCAGGCTCTGGGCAACCTCAAGCATTGGTTAGGCAAGAGCTCATCCTCACGCAGACAGCTTCACGGAGGCAGGGGATTGATCTCTCAATCATTGGCGTGTGAATCACACACCTTACCTCTGGGCTATGGCGTGTTATTATACATTATACAAAAAGACACGATCAAATCGCTGAAAACACAACATTTTGTCCAAAAAGTTAACGTTACCCTTCGGAGTTCAATGTTCGTCACTTCTGAAAGTATTTCTGATATATGTTATAAGTGAAGTTTTTAAAAATATAACCTAAAAAAGACAATTGGCATTAAAATAAATCACCAACAATTTTTGATAATGACGATTGTTCAATCTTTCTGTTAACGCCAGCAGAGTTTAAATAAACAAAAATTTAATGGGAATGCTGCTGAGCCGTAAAAATTGCAAACTTTTGGTATGCAAGTTTTTAATTTTGGAATCACCACATTTGATATCCCGGCGAATTTCGTAAAGATACAGGATACAATAATACTAGCATCAAATAGTAATGTTTCTTTATAAAACATAGCTCTTAATCTTGCACGAACAGAATGCGACTACCGATTGACTCACTACCAGAACAACCTAGTTGAATTTGAAAACCATTACAAAGCCTTATCGCAAATTCAAATTTTTTTTTTATATTAAACCATTAGAAAAATTGAACTTAAGTTCCGGTTTTGACCGAACATGCGAGAAACAAGCACCTTAATATGAATGAAAACTTGTAGACATTTGTCTACATATGTCTATCCTCTGATATAAAAATCAGACTTTTGAAAAAAGATAACGTGAATAAAGACATCACTGGATGCCAAAACTTTAAAATATGATGTTTATGCCCTTGTTGGTAAAATGTCTTCTTTTTATATATCCACAAACGATGACATTAGCATTGACATGAACGATATGAACCTTGAATTCCTTTCTGATCCTAACAAAATAGGTTTGCTTCAAAATACACAAGAAAAAGTTCAATTTTAAGGAAAACAAATGGGAAAAGTTTTTTTTCACAGTTTCCCCAGTTTCCACCAATATTTCGAACAAACAAATAATTATTAGGGTTCCACCACAAATTAAACAAATTTCTCAATGAAACAAAAAAATCTTGTGTGTTTTTACAGCCATTTTCCCACGTGTGTTGAAATTGCAAACTTCACAACGGATATTTGGTAAAAATATATGAAAAGGCTAAAATTTCAACTTTTCCATACAAAACTATGTAATCGTGTCTATAAAACGTCTGTGGACCAAACGGTGAAACCTTAAAATTTGATTTTGAGAACCTCATTATTGAAATTTAAATTGATAAATTTTTCGAAAAAAGGCGTTACATTTGATATGTTTGTCACTAAAGGGAAAATATTGATCAAACCTCAACCTTTTCATCATACTAAGAATTGGTCCAGTTTTATCGATTATGTAATTCTTTTATCCTGACTTAAAGTCTCTGATAATTGTTTGAGGAAAAATAAAACCTGACTTACACTATGTCAATTAAATTTTTTTTTAAATTTCAGTGCCAATTTTTGGCATGAATTAATTTTTATAACCTCTTTTCTTTTTGTTTTCTCGGTGCCTGTAGTAAAATATTATTAGTCTAAAAAGTAAATAATTAGCGAATCATAGAGAAAGTTTCACAAAATCAGAAATCTCCACTACCTCATCCCAATTTGATACAGATTCTTTTCCGGTCAATTTTTAAGAGCTCACCGACTTCTATAGAGTTTTTTCCCATTCCCCCCAATTTTTTAGAACTCGCTCGCTAACTGTGCGCTACTATTAAGTTTTCAACTAAATTTGAAAAAAGTTGGAACAAAAATACTGACAACTCTCAATAGAATATCATGTATTTTGTTTTTCCTTTAAGCAAGCTCACTACACAAATTTTATTTTTATAACACTAATTTTAAAAGAAATAAAAATAAACTTTATTTATCAGTTTTTAAACCATTTCAATCTCAAAAACAATTATTTCGTAAGGACAGTATGTCAAAGAAGTTTAAGATGATACTTCAGATAACAACCAATTAAATTCCAAGCCTATGATAAACGAGGTGTAGACAAACGAGAAGAATTTTTAGATAATGAAGATAATACTGAACCTTATAAACACTATGAATGGAAATATTTTTCCTCCTGAATTGATCATTCATCATACGACATAAGTGACCCTATTATGCATTTATTTAATGTTATGCAAGAAACCCTTAATACTATTAATACTCTTATGTCATCCAAAAATACTCTTAATAAAAAATGTTATAAAAGAAATCACAATCTAGAATTCATCACTATTACGGTATGCTCATCACATTACCAATAAATCAACTGATATCAAACTCAAGGATTGGTCACTAAAACTAACACCATTAGCAATTGTAGTACAAACAATGCTTACCATTGAAATAAAAAACGAAATATAAATATTCTACATAATTTTAAACATGGCTACTGGTTACTGGGAAAAATTAAAACACCAAAGCATTACTCTTTGGAAGACAGGAGAAATCTTGAACGTCTTTGAATATCAATTCTGTAAATCAAATTTGGTAAATGCCAAACAAAGTTTGAATAGAAAGCTTTACCCTTGATATTACCCTATTTTACCTAAACAAAAAATAATACAGTATATTCTATAAAGGAAAAATAGAGTCCGAACACGTGAAGTTTATAAAAAACGTTGTCTTTGATTTTGAGTTTTTATAGCTTCGCTATTTGTCTAAATATTGTCAATTTCTTGCATACTGAGTTCACAGTTTTTCTAAATCGCTAATTACTCAGTCGAAGCCTGCGATTATATAAAAGAATCCATGAATTAAAAATTTATACATTTAAGGAACAAGAAGTTTTTGAAATTAAAACCCCAAGAACAAATTAATTTTAAACGCATCTTTCAACAAATATTTTTTATACTAACAAAATTAATTTTCAAAAACAAATTATAAAATATGATACGATCAACTCGCTTAAATTACTAAATTAATGCCCAAAATATTACTGTTAGCTTCTTGAAAGTTCAGTACTTCGTCTGAAAGTATTTCTGGTTTACATATGTAATAAGTGAACTTTTTAAATTTATAACAGAAAAAAGGCAATTGGATTTAAAATAAAGCACCAACAAGTTTTCGGTAATTACTATTATTCCGTTTTTTTTTGTAAACTCCGGCAGAGTTTAAAGTAATAAGTATTTAATTGGAATGCTGAGCCATAAGATTTGCAAATTTTTATGTGTGCAAATTTTTAATTTTAGGTACAAGGTAACAGATTCTAGAAACACATGATCTTTTCAGTGGAAATAAATCCCTGCAATTTTCTTAAAAATACAGGATACATTATTTCTAGCATCAAATGTTGGGTTTTTTTTGTTAAATGCAGCTCTTAAAAAAAATCTTGAAAGAACAAAATGCGACTACCAATTGACTCACTACCTGAACAATCTAGTTGAATTTGACACCCATTGCCTAGTCTTATCATTAATTCACAGAATTTTTTTTAAAATTAAACCATTGGAAAAATTGAATTTAAATCGCCGTTTTGACCGAACATGTAATAAACAAGAAACCTAATATGATTTTAAAATTTGCAGACATTTGTCTATATTTCGTTTACTTTTTGATATCAAAATCAGACAATTGAATAAAGATAACTTGAATACAGATACCAGTGGATGCCAGAACTTTAAAAAATGTTATAAAACTTTGTTAGGAAAGTGTTTTTTAAGTGTGAATAATGAACGATATGAAACGTGAAATACTTTCCGATCCAGAAAAAAAGCGGGTTTGCTTCAAAATACACAAAAAAGTTCAGTTTTGTTGAAATCGCATGGGAAAAGTTTTAATTGCAGTTTCCTCAGTTTCTATCTATTTTTCGGGCAATTAAATGATTATGAGCATTCTACCACAAAATATACATGTCTCATAACAAAACTGCGTACGTGATATTTCATCCAATTTTTGACATCGTTGAAATAGCAAACTTTACCATGAAAATTCGATAAATTTATGCAAAATTAAGAAAGTTTCATTTATTTTTACTTCAACACACACAAAGTATTTTACAGAATAAATTTTGTCACAATTATTTGAGGAAAATTAAAACATGATTTCCACACGATCTCAAATATAAAATTTTTTCATTGTTTTGTGCCCATTTTATCATAAATTAATATTTTTATAGACTCGAGTTTTTTTGGTTTCTCGGTGTCTGTAGTAACAATTTAGCAATCCAAAAAGTAACTAATTAGCAAATCCTTGAAATAAGTTCTCAAAACCAAAAATCTTTTATCATTCCTTTACCTCATCGCGATTCGATAGAGATGCTTTTCCGTTCAATTTTTAAGAGCTCCCCAACTTCATTAGAGATTGTTTTCTAATCCTACCAATTTTTTAGAACTCGCTCGCTAAATGAGCACTACGATTAAGTTTTTTCAACTAATTATTGAAAACGTTTAAACAAAAATAGTGTTCATGTTTTCAAATGACAATCATCAACAAAAAGTTATGTTTTTTGTTATTGTTTTTCTTTTTGTGCAAGCTCACTAATGAAATTTTGGAATTGTTTGGTTTCGGTTCATTGGCGCTTCATGCTGGCAACGGGGAACACAATGATGCAACAATGAACAGAATTGCAAAAACTTTTTGAAAAGATTTTCAGAAATAAGTAAGCAGAAATATAAGAAAAATCCCACTTTTATAACCTATTTGCTCTATTTTGATTAATTTTGATAAATTATGGAAACTATATGAAAAATTTTATATAAATGAAATCTCATTGGTTTGGAAGAATTACTTTTCAGTGTCGATCACAGATTTATTGAGTTATAGATGTTCAGTTTCTTGCAATATATTTTTAAACTTATTCAATATTTTGTTGAACTATGGTTTATATCTTTTGCTTTGCAAATTAGTATCTTTTGTTTTGTATATCTTTTGTTTTGTATATGTTTTAATAGATGTACGTAAACTGCGGAGAATACAACAATGGAAATGGTTGTAATTAGTTCCTCTTTCTTTTACTAACTTAAATTTTGTCATGAGTTTTCTTTTTTTCAATTGCCACATTTTTATCGAAAACGAGATGAATTGGTAAAAATCTGAATTGACACCATAGAAGCAAATATCCCCTAGTCTTAATTTACCACCATCCCCTCCAATAAATGCCATTCCGTTGTTAGTTTCATATCCATATATAGGAGCTCGCTCTTTCACAGTCGGCGCTATCATCAGGATTTGCTCAATAAATATTTGAAATTGTTAGAATAGTAAAGACTGGTAATATTTTGACGCCACACTGACAACTATCAAAGCGAAATCATCTTTTATTTTTGTATAATTTTGTTTTTTATTTTCTAACAGCTTCATTAGTTAACCACGAACAAAATTATTGCTTTCATTTCCATGATTGAAGAAACTTAGAAGCTAGAGAAAGCTTATATAATGATTTTGAGAAAGGTTATATAAGAGGCGGGTTTCCATAGCTTAATAAGAGCTGGATCGAATCATTACATTTTATACATGCCAGGGTGAACAAGATGAGTACAAAAATGAGTTATGGAAGGTCGATATTAAAAAAGGAGAAGTGGGTCCAAATTTTGTTCAAATTTTGTTCAGAGGGAACAGAAGTAATAATTTGTACAGTCAGATCAGCCCCCCTTTGGTTCAAAAAACTATTTCTTTCATTATCTGGTGAAGAGGGGGGGGGGGGACTGCTATCTATATTCCCTACAGTTCCGTGCGGCATATAGACATGACAGTTTAGAGGAACTTTAGGTTGCACATTCCATGTCTGATTCGATTGTCCTGATCATTGCATTTTGTCAAGGCATGACTCTTGCGATTCAATGTGAACTCCACCGCTGTGCACACTTTGTTCAGCTTTGGGTCGTCTCTCGTAGCATTGGCTACTTTAGCATGGTAGAAATCACTAAGAATGCAGCACTAATTTCACCAGTAACCGGCTATCAAAAACAATAATTATAACTTCAAAGAGTTTTCGCCTCAAAATTTTTGACAACACTTTTTTGTTTATACCACCAAGCAACCAAGCCCCCCACCCTCCCCTCCCCCCTCCCTCCTCCACCAATTTCGGTTTTCGGTCAATGCCAATCACTCTAGCCGAAAAATCAGGTAAAACAAAGCACATAATTAAACTCCCAATCTAATTTTCTGAAATCACCATTGGCCACATCATTTTGTTCATAAGATCGTAATAAATGACTCTGCAAAATTCTTACAAACTCAATAACAACCTCTTTCTTTCGACCGACAATCCCTTGTTGCATATTTGAAGTTATCAAATTATTAAAATCGCATGTCAGAATAATGAAATAATCGGGGGTCCTGATGGGAACTTAGGCTGACATTTCAGAATTTAAACAAAATCATGTGCTCAATCTTTCCCATTTTTTTTTTGAAATTATCCTTCATCACACTAATTTTGTGTGCGCTTATGTAACGAACAATGCATCAAGATCATCCTGTTTTAGGCATTGTGGTATTTTGGCACGTATGCTATTCGTAATATGAGCCAATTATCCTATGTCCGCCCTGTTCCTCTTTAAATTAACTTCCCGGTCCTTTGAACAGATACTTCACCAATTTTACGCATGGTAACTTTGAGGTGCGATACAGGACCGTCATAATGTCATCAATTAGAAGAAACGCTCAGGCGTCCCCAGGCTCAATTGAATATGCTTTTCTTGACGAGCAAGTTGTTTCTAGAGGTCAAAGGATTGCTTCGCCATTTGTTTCAACGCTGTGGTGACATCAAGTGCATCATGCTATGTCTCCAAAGGGTCCTGGATACAGGATCTCCTCTCTGCCAACATAAGGAATAACTTGACACAAAAGGTTCTGGTATCATTGGCACTCACTGTCCGTCCTGCGATCAACTGTCGCAGATTCCGAGGCGGATCATGGCACGAGTGGTTCTTGCCTGCCAAGGGCAATCAGCAATCTAATATATCTATCCAGTGGCTAGAATGTTTGGGTCCAATCCAGTGCGTCGCAACCAAAAGTATCCTACCGCTAACTTTCAGGGGCTTCAGCAGGAAGCACACAAATTGATTTCAGAATATAGCACACGAGGCTCTTGCTACAGGAGAGGGCAGTTACGCAGATTGAGAATGCTTATTGTTAGTGTATTTATGTGATTTACATAGATGTCACCCTTGACGCGGAAACGGCATTATGAAATCCAAAGAAAGCTTGTTCCAGATCAGAGATACGTCAGTGCAGCAAAGTTACAAGTGTTCTCAACTTCAATCATTATGGTTCTCTGTTAATAGTTTGGCCGAGAACTTTGTCACCGTATGCCTTCCAAGAAAAAATAGGCGAAAGCAATGTTGAGTTATCATTTTCGTGATTAATTGTTGCATCAAATATAAATAGGATTGTCAGCATTCTATTGCAATGCTACATAAAAATGAAGGTAGAAAAGAAAAATTAAGAAATTAATGCATATCTACTGTTGTTCCCAGAAAACAACGCATTTAAAAGTTTTGAAGGTTTCTGTAATATACGAAAAAAAAACTGAAAGCCGTTGTTATATGGATATAACATATTGGTGATTTAATTAGTTCATTAGTTTCAAACCCATCCATCTTTTAGGTTATTATAAAATTAGTTTATTTTTTTCCACCTAGACAGGTGATCATTTCTTTTCATCATAATAGACACTCAAGGTGCAATAAAATTATTTTTCAAGTAATAAAAAAGCTTCCGTTCTTTAACTTCCGCTCGATCAAAAATTGTTAGATAGAAATTCATTCTCTCATTGAAGCTTTTAAAATTCAGTTGACTAATTAAAAGTTGTCAATTTCTCAGCAATTTTACTAGTGAGATAGTTAGAAGCCAATCGCATTGCCAAATTCAGCTAAAAAATCTGTTAACAACTAAAATTCTGTTAACACTGAGTCAGTCAATTGCGACGCAACGCTCAAGACTCTCAGAAAAATGGCATTTGTACCGCGAAAACTCAAAGCTTAGCCTCTAAGAGCATATCACATGACTCAGTCAGCAAAAAATCTCAAAAAACCCTCTGCATATTGACATTTTCCTGAGCAGCCAACCGCAAACTCACCAATCATTTGGGAAAAAGGGGAGTATTCAGTGAAAACTAGCCCTCCCTTCAAGATAATACTTACATTTAGACGAATTAATCAACAGTCCACCAACATGCGTAACCTACCCAAAAGAAACCACATTTGAAGAGCAGGTCAATAAGAATGCTAACAATCAGGAAAAGATAGATTGATTCGGATAGCTCAACCCACAGTAGAGTGGCAAATTTGATGTAAAAAATAGACTTAATTGCTATTTAATATGGAGACAAGCCATGGGAAATATGCGACGAGAAAACAGCTTTACTGCTCTTTCTTTGCATTGGAATGGAACGACTCCCAATTCTCAGCAGCAAGCATTCGCAGTCCGAAATCGAAATATAAACTACAAAACCGAAATCGCTATTTTTATTTCAACCGAAAACTTCAATCGCAATGCGAAAGTCTATCAACAAAATGTAAATTACCAACAACGGTCGGAATTGCGGCCGAAGATGGAACAACAGAAGAAGATCGATTTGTCCCGCTCGAAGCAAAAACTAGAACAGCTGTGGAATTGCAAATCCTATTGCCCGTCATTGTCGAAAACTAGAAAGCAAGCATGAAATGAATCTTGTCAAAAGAACATAAATCAAAATGAGGAGCCATGGAATATGATGATGAGAATTAGACGATTTTTTATATCACCAGCTAGAATCCGTGGTGTATTCAGTGGTGAATTTGGTGCTTCCTACAAGAGCTCGATTGATGATTACGGGGCAGCAATAACGAGTGAAACAGCACCAAAAAGGGAAACACTTAAAACGCAGATGAGGTACCGACACTCAAAATGTGTTGCAATGACCGACTCTGGACGACCGACAAGAATAATAAAAAACCACAATCTTCATGGATTAAAAACTGATGAAAACTGAAAAAAGAAAAGTAGCAAAATCAAAGTTCTATGAGAAATCCAGCTCTCAGCACTAAAAAGAGAGACCCGTTCCTCTTAATATAAAACATAGAGTCACGAAAACAATTATTTCCATGCCAAATGTGGACATATCATAAAAATGATCTAAATGCTCGGATGAAAACTCCATTTCTCGGAGAGTCATAACAGTGAAAAAAAGCCGCACAATAAAATATCAGCAGACTCCAAAGTACTAAACAAAGCAGTCCACAAAAAACAACAAATTCTAAAGATTGGTATGCTAATTGGTTCGATATCGCGAAAATGAAGAAATACTCAAGAAGTTCAAATACATACATTACGATGTCGGATTCGAAATATGCTTATAGCCATCTTCAATTTCACCCCGATACAGCTAAATACTGCATTTTCAATAATACTTGCGGAGAATAAAAGGGAACTCAACGTTTCAAAAGAGATTTTCACGGCTTAACAGACATGACTGCGGAGTTACAGAAGGCAATTGATTATTTACTATTTGGTCTTCAAAGTACTCGACGATATATTCAAATTTCGCACAGTATCGAAAAGAAACCATACGAATTTTTACAGACTGAAAATATGCCACCCAAGTGGTTGCTTATTTAGCGATACCACCCCCTAATACTCTACCAAACCTTAGATAGTTTGTGCGATCTGTACATGATATTAGCAAGTTTATTACAAATCTTGCGCAGTTATGTCATACACTACGCCTATTATCGAAAAAGTGAAATAAGTTTGCATGGACCAAAAATTTTGAAAAAGTTTTCAACGCAATAAGAAAAAAAATTGCGTCAAGCTCAAAAACTGCTATCACAAGCCTAATCTTGAATTTCAGTATAAAATTGATGCTTATAGATCTTGGATAAAAGACGCAATAAAACAAAATTCTAAAACTGTTTGGAAATCAGTTGCATTTGCGTCCCACTTTCTATGCGCTCCTGATGAAAGATATAGGGTTAACGAACTCGAATTGCTGGGTATAGTCTGGCCAATTGATCTTTTATATATTATTTATATGGTAAACAAATTACTGTCACAACGCACCATTGAGCACTTCTATCAACCTTCAAAGAACAACGATTTACCAATTTATAAAGAAGTAGATTGTCGAAATGGGTAGATAGATTCTTCCCGATAAATTTTTCTTTAGGAAATCTTGCCGGAGCAAAAATGGACTTAATGATTTTATATTTGAAGTCAGTTTTTCAGAGCTAAGAAAATTTCTTCATAGGACAAAGTTTTCGTAGCAACCACGTTTTCGAAAATACTATCAATTATTTTGCTTCTTAAACCTAATTGAAACTCCATTACAGCAATATCTCACATTCTGCATCAGGAATTTTATCATTCGGATAGTTCAACTGATTTCGCTTGGCAAATGACACGAGAAAAGCAAGATAAAATATTAGGATTTTCATCACTAAAGGCATCGCATGATCATAGTGTTAACTTAATTATTGCTGTATCAACATAGATAAAATCGAAAATCAAAATAAAGCAAATTATAAATAATGTTTTTGCCTCTCAAATGCAACTTGAATTAGAAAAATTAAAATTGCTCCTAAGGATCACACGTTAACACGATTCACTCTCACATTAACATGAATTTTGCTCCCCAAAATTCAGCGTCTCAAAAAATCAAAAACAATATGAACGCTTCGGCTATTTATTCACCACAATCAACAACATCCTTAGCAATCGCGATAATTTTTCAAAAATTAGCACAAATCACTACATATCAGAAAATCGACCTAAAAAACACTCGTCCGACCATCCATTGCTTTTTGACCAAATTCTCGGAAGTGATCAATTGCCTCAATCCGAAATACAATGGTGACAGCAAATAAATAACTCAAAAAACCCAATCGCACTGCCTCGTCCAAAACAGAACAAAAAATCATTAGCATAAAATCTGTAATTACATTTGATCCCGAAATAGAGTCAGAAAGTTTTCTTTTAAAGACGTTCAAACCCCGAAAAAACAAAGCAGTTCTGCCTATCTATGAAGACCCTCGTCATCAGACCATTCATTGATTGAATCAGGTTACAGAAAATTCAGCTAAATGGTGGGCAAAAAGTTCAGCAAACACTTCTCGCTCGTTTCGACTGCAAGGATGCCATTTCAAAGGTAGATGAGGGACGAAAAACAACGTCTGAAGTACATAGGCATTATATTCTTTCTCTGTGGCGAGACCCTAGCATAAGTTTGGAAGCTTATGCAACGAGGAATGGGTTGACTTACTGAAGACAAAAAAAGAAGTTGTCTTAGCAGATTTCCACTCTGCTTATTCTAGCGGTTTCGCGAAGGGAAGTATCGCACAAAATTGTTGGTGGCCTTATATCCATCGCCACATACTAGCTAAAGCTAGTGAATGAAACGCGTGCACAAAGATTAGCGAAGCTTAAAAATCTGTCATTCCGCACAACAATTGGTCACCATTGTTTGAATGTAATGTAAGGAACCTAATGAAGAAACACAAATTGGTTTTCAAGGTCCCACTATTAATGAGAAAGATATTCAATTTTATTTTGTGACATCAAAAAACAGATACTCCAAGTGCCCAACTGTTGAGATTTTTATTGATGCATCTGGTCCAAATATCGTAAATATTCCAGAATAAGAAATTTATAATCACCAAGTCCCAAGATCGACAAGATTAAATCAAGCAAACTGTCTCAGCTGAATAAAGCTCCAAATTTTTCGTAAGAACAGAAACACAACACAGCTGCGTGTACTGATGTTGAATCGGAAAATGTAATGGAACGAAATTGCTGACAGAAAGCAACAAGCACAAGTCGATTAACCAAAACTTCTTTTTTGATCTGAGTACACGACGCGGGCAATTTCTTGTTCAAAACACGCGGTATACATTTGAATGCAGCCCGCAAAATTAGTGCCATAATGCCACTAAGAGACCAAAAAGGAACTTTAATGTACAACATGAAGTACTAGTTCAATGAGCAGAGTGTGCAAAACCAGTCCAACAACGAGCATATTCAAGGAGCCACAAAAAAGAGATTGAAGTTCAAAATGTAAAATTTGCAAAATTTGGAGCTCGCGAAGAGTGAAATTCCGAGCTCACTGAATGTGCACTGAGAATTCAATGAGAGGACGTTAGACCAGGAAACTGCTTTACGTAAAAAAGTCTTCTGAAGAATCTAGAAGAAGGCGAAACGATCAACCGCTCTAAGAAAGCTGGAGATGAAGCGAGTGTGATATCTGAACAATCCTTCTTGTCCACAGTCAGCATTATTGCACGACTCTGATGCGCAATAATCGCGCATTAACTCTGATACCACCTCAAGCCCTATCCAATTAACTCTGCATTAACGCATTAACTCTGATGCGCATTAACTCTGATGCCACCTCAAGCCCTATCCAATTCATCAATTTATCTGCAAAAAACAAGGCCCCAATTGAGATGGTCAAACACGTTGCAAACTCCCCTTACAAGTAAACCAAATAAACGGGCTGCGAAAATCTCAAAAGGCAATTCGGTTGACTCTGACAACCCATCAACACTTAGAAAGCGCAATTTTTTTGACTGAAAAAACTATTGAGAGCGAATTCGACCCAAAAAGGCCACTCGAGTTTGTTGAAGACATTCTAATGAAATATTCAAGGATCCAATAACCGATACAAAATTGACTTTCATTGGACAGTACTCGCCAAGAAATCCAAATAAGAGGTGTTTGTGCAACCCTAACCTCATTTTACCCCCATATGACTGGTATCAGTCTATTATAATACCTCAGATTGAAGCCGGTCAGTTATTTATAATAAACCTTGCAAAAATTTTTGAGAATATATTTTTGTTATTTGATATAATTAATGATTGCATTTAGTTAAATTTTTGTTATTTGCTACCAAAATTTTGCGATCATTGTCCAAACTTTGCCCTCTGATCAAACCGTAGTAATATCATTTTTCAGACCGCCGTGCGACTCAATTGTTTCCCAGAACCTGTAACTTGGGTCGCACAACACCACTGGTGTGCGCGACCCAGATGGTATGATCAGAGCGTTCTAGGGTCGTACAACTAAACTTGGATCATTTATCCTGTTTTATACATAATTTACATAATTTATACGCGTTTTACTGTAGTTATTGTTGATGCAATTTTCAGAAATAATACACGCTAACCAAAGCAAAAAAATTTGTCTCGTTTTCTTGGCTACAAATTTATAAAGCCTCTTACCAACAGTTTTCATTTAAGCTTGTGATAGCCTTTTAGAATGAAAATTTCGAGTGATTAAGCCCTTTGTTTTCATCACTTTCCCTAATGTTGACGTTTGACCAAAAAATTTTTCAGAAATTCCTCTTTGATCGGAATATGGCGTACTTTTTGCCATAAAACAAGGCATCTATTTAAGTTTTTTTCTTATCAGACTATGTAGTACAGTCAAAAACCGTGGGATTGGATCATCTAATTCAGGTTTGACCTCTACACAGACAATGCCGGATGTTGCTACAGGATCAGTTTCTGGATCTTTTTTTGTCGGCAATTTCTAATACGTTTTTGGTGTTCTAGGGTTTCAAAAAATTCTTGTATTATTTTGATTGAATTAAGTTTTAGTTTGGAGTATTTGGAGTTTGAAAGCTGTCTAACAAACACTAAAACAATTTATTTTAGAAAAAAAGAAGCGTAATAATGCTTCAAGACAACTGCAGCAAGCCTTTCCGGATGAATGTAAAGTAACATTGATTCAAAACAGTAGAGCGACTTTCAACTCAAGAGACAATATAAAAGAATTTATTGTTATCTAAAACAAAACAAAACAGTCTTGCAGGCTCCTGGATACCCTAGTTGAAAAAGCTGAACCAATAAGACAAAAAATTTATGAAAAAATTTTCGGTATGTTGGGTTTCAAACGTAAAAAAGCTTCGGTAAGTTTGGCTTGTTCGGTACTGTTGGGTTCGAACCTAAGAAAATTTAGGTATTGTCAACTTTTTGACGCAGGAGAGGTTCGGTTTGTTCTTTTGGTAGAATATTTGGTTTGTTCGGTATTTACGCATATGAGATTGTCGGTCTGTTCGGTTTTTGACGTAAGAAATTGTGGGTTTATAACGTACTCAAATGTTATGATAGCGTTCTTTTTCCAGGAATTTCAATCATAGTTCGTAGAAAAAGTTTCTGAAATTGTTCGAAATTATGAAAATCCTTCTTTTGCTCGTCCATAAAATTAATTGAACAATTATAATTTTTTTCTGAACTCGAAAATGTAAAATATATGAATTAACATTCCATGAGTTTTGACATACTTTCTTGCAGTTTACAAGAAAAATTTTTGACGGTTGATTAGTTTTGAAAACCGAACTTGCCGACCTTCCTTGTTCAATTTGCTGGACTAATCTGCTTTGAAAGATCAAAGATGAAAGTTCGTGATATTTCTCTCTAATGTTTAAAAAACGAGGAAACCAAATTTCTCTTACGTTTAGAAAACGACTATACCGAATCTGTCTTACCTTCAAAATGACGAAAGATGAAATCTTTTTAATGTTGAATAGCGAACAAAAATGATGATGCAGACAAAAAAAATTGTGGGAACATTTTTGTCGTTTTTGATTAGAAAAAAATTTAAAAAAACCGAATAATTCTCGAAAAGGACAGGCTTAGTTTTTTTTCCTAATTAAGGATAAGGTGGTGTCCAGTTGCAGAGGATTTGAGAAAATCAAGTTTCAGCTCCGATACCAAATTTGCCTAGCGTATGATCTAATCAACTCCATTAATTCCGAACTTTTATCTCTGACCTCTGGTCAGAAATTTGTTATCAACTCACGATAAGACTATTATCTATTTTTTGCTCTCTCATCAAAGCTTGATGCAACCATTTTTCCAGTTTTTCAGACTTTTTGGCCACATTTTGCAGACCATGTACGACTTAAGATGGCCTAATCAGATGAAATAAATTGAAAATTTTCCGCCTTGATTAGTTTGTAAGACTATATTGTGTCATCTTTTGGTCATCACGAACTTCTAATGAAAAGGAAACGGAGATAAATAAGTTCAAAAAACACTCAGTTAATATATTAGTGAGTGAATATTGATAGAAGACATTTCTATACAAAAATAGATACAATGAGTACAAACTGACACAAAGTGCTGAATCTTTTGCGTCATTTAAAAAATATCGCAACCTTGTAAACCGAAAGTTAAAAGAAGCACAAAATCAATTTTCAGAGGATTTTTTTAAGAAAATTGAAACCACAAAAGAGAAATGGAAATTCATTAAGAAAAAAATTGGAAAGAAAAATAACAGTCCAAACATCACTGAAATTGATGAGAATGGTAAAAAAACGAAAGATAAAAAATCAATATGTAACGCTTTTAACAGAGTTTTCAGCGAAATAGGCATCTACAGAGGGCAGATTGTTCCATTGAACGTCGAAAAAATAGAGCGAACTTTTCAAGAGTTTAATTTTAGACCTTTTACTTTGAGGGAAATCTACAAAGTTATTGACAATCTAGACAACAACAAAGCACCAGGGCCGGGATACATCAATGCTTGGGCATTGAAATCCGGAAAATATGCTATTGGGACACATCTTCAGATTATATTTAACGATTGTATTCAAGAGAAAGTTTTTCCAACAATTCTTAAGGATGCACACATCACACCAGTTTTCAAAAAAGGAGATGTTTCTGTTTTAACTAATTATCGTCCAATTTCTGTAACACCAACTTTTGCAAAAGTTTTTGAAAGGCTTTTACTTAATCAGTTATTAGAATATCTTGAAAAATATGCGCTCTTGAACAAAAAACAATTCGGTTTCCAATCTCGAAAGTCGTCTACTGATGCCGTTCTTTACTTTATTGAAAAAATAATAGAAAATATGCAAGATAACGACACAGGTGCTGTGTTCTTAGATCTTGCAAAAGCTTTCAATTCAATTTCACATGAAATCTTTCTCAAGAAAGCTGAAAATTTCAACCTCTCTCAATCAACAATTTTACTTCTCAAATCTTTTCTCGAAAATCGAACACAATGCGTAAAACTGGGTAATGACTTATCAGATAAATTAACTATTAATCATGGTGTTCCACAAGGAACTGTGTTAGGACCTCTTATTTTTCTGTTATATGTCAACGATTTTTCTGAAAAGCTGGAAGGTGAAAATGATGTTGTTCAATTTGCGGATGACACTAGTATTATATGCAAATTCGAACGTAATGATAATATTCCCCAAAAAATTGAAAAAATATTAGACCAAACAGACAAATACCTGACAGAGAATCAACTCACATTAAATGCCGATAAAACAGAGATGTTATTCTTTACAGATCATACTAATTCGGATCCAGAAATTTCTTTTAAAGGCGAAGTTATCAAACCAGCTCATGCATGTCGTTATCTGGGAGTACAAATTGATTCAAAATTAACCTTTGAAAATCACCTGAATTCAGTTTTAAGCAAAATGGCTAATGCAATTCGTTCTTTGTATCTTGTAAGAAATCAAATACCTTTGAAAGTAAGAATTGATGTTTTCAAGTCTGTTGTACTCTCTCATCTTTCTTTCAGTGGAGTATTCCTCCAAACTCTTACAGTGAAAAACATAAACCGCATAAACAGGCAAATTAACTGGGGAATAAAAGTTTGTTATTTTCGTCAAAAATTTGACCACTCCATTGATCTTCTCATTAAGGATCGTATCCTACCAGCCGAATTGTTTATCTCAAAAGTTAGACTAATGAAGCTACAAACAGACATAAAACAATGGGAAACATCCGAAAATTTTAAACTGTTTACTAGTCGCCATAACGCCAGACAGAACAACAGAACAAATCAAATTATTTTAAAAAAGAAAACGAAAACGAAGTGGAGTAACAAATCTTTAATCTTGAAAAGCATTCAAAAATGGAACAAATTGCCCTCTTCAATAAGAACTTTTAACAGTAAAACTTGCTTTAAAAATGTTTTAACCGAGTTTTTGCTCGATCAACACAGGAAAGTACCCGTTAATAGACAAATAGGAGCCTTCAAATCCTATTTTTACCTATAAAAACGAACAGCCACAATTTGAAGATTACTATATTAATAACAATGCTGATTAATTTATTTAACATTTTAGAGCATGTAGATATCTAACCTTAGGGTTATAGTCTGAGTAATTTACATGTTTCAAAAAAAAAAAACAAAAACAGAAAATCCTTAGATGACATTTATAAGATCTTAAGCTAAAATAATTGTCAAATAATTTTGAAAGCACTATGACTCTCATAGTTATTGTAGCTTCAAATGAAATTTAATTAATTTTTTTTTCTTATAAAAGGTTAATAAGAGTGAGGTGAAACGAGTGCCTGTCTCCCCACAAGGGATCGTCTCTTCTGAGCACCTTCCGATGGTCAGGACTTACAAACACCCCATCATTCTCTTCCGATACCATTTTGAAGGGAAGCAGTAAGTCGTAAATAAAAGGAGGTTGCCATCTAGGGGTCAGAATGTCCGTAACCAACTTAAACTCCTCCACAGTGTCCAGGTAATAACCAGACGAGGACAAATAATCGCAATATGAGGCTAGTCTCTCCACAGTGTTAACATAGAATACCGTAAAACATTTCCCAATTTCAAATATCAGTTCAAATCCTTTTTGTCGGCAAACTAATGAAGCATCTGAAAAACATTGGAACTGCTTGTGGTCCCATATTTCCAGAACAAAATGAACACACCGGGTGGAGTGGGGGTGGGTTGGGGTGGGGGGTCGTACGTTCAAATTACAAGGTCTGGAAATATAGATGAACGCAGACACAACATTGACTACGCCAAAGACTGTCTGGGCATAGGCGCACGAACATTTTATGATTTCATATCAGACTATTTTGCGTTCACAATTGCTTACGCCCAGATTATCGTGCTGTTCTTTCAAAACACCCTATTTGCAGATGTTTGTGTGTTCAACAAGCAAAAAAATACTTCCCAATAAACCCCGGTAACCCCGGTGGATCGGACAGTAGATCGAATGCGATGAATTTGCACAAAATTGGGACAATATTTAAAAGTAAACACAAACCACACACTGTATTCAAGTTGAAAGTGAAATTTAACATATACACTAGGCTTAATTCAACGTAGGATTAGCTCTTTTGCTCATGCCTTAGCGGCCAGTGAGATTTGACAGGAACAAATTAGAGCAAATTATCACGACCGAACATGTTATGCAAAGGATCATCGTGATCTTAAATTTAGTTAAAAAAACACTTGAAATCCAAGGACAGATATAATTACCATGCCAATGTGAGTGTAGGGTAAATGTAAAATCTACAATCAGTTAGTTGTAGAAAAAAAACGTATCAGTTATATCAATATTAAAAAAAATTAAAGTCCCTCTATGATTGGCTCCGGTAACATAGGTTATGAGAAGTTAGAAATTGCTTTAAAGATGTGGGCCCTGACTTTTTCACTGTTTGAAACCTAGAATAAATACTAATTGGATTAGGTATGACGAAGTCATTTTAAGATTCCAAAAAATTTGGCCGAAAAATAGGTTCTTAAGGTAATGTGATTTGTATTTGACGTCGAAAGGAGGAAATTTATTCTGGTGTTTTTTTGATACTGATGTGTAGGAATCACTAATTTTTTGAAAGCTGAATGTCTTTTCGGTAAAATTTTGCAAGTAAGTGGCTTCTTTTTTTCTCAAATGATACTGAAATGGAAGTATTTCAAACTGTTATTTTGAATCATGAGATGTGTCATATTTTTTTTCTGTTGAAGCAAGATTTTATCGCCAGTTTTATTGTTTCTCAAGTGCAGTTAGAAAAGAACGCTTCAACGCTTTTTTCCGCTCAGTAGGACAGCTCTGTAGTGTAAAAGCATAACAACTAGAGCATTCAAAAGTTTAATTCTGATATGAACTGGGAAAGAGATCTTGATCGCACAAACTGCTCTCATTCCACACTCCTTTGTCGCAATACCCTTTAAACTTCTTCATGGTAATATAGATAAATGCCGCGCAAAATCTCCTAAGTATTTCAGTGCCTTTCTCATTGTCAACTTTTTGCCAGAAACATTTATAAAACATATGTTGTCAAATTAGCGGGCTATTGTTTTCACTGAATCATTGAGGTTTTTGTTCGGTATGTCAAGATCTTTATTAAAAGTATAAACTAGAGTGTCATCTGCACATTCAACAAAGTTGCATTGAATATTGTTGTGATTACCCAAATCATTGAGGTAAACATTGAGCGTTAAGTCCTGAGCATAGTTCCCCTGGGGACAACCTGGTAAAGTTCAATCCAAACCGATTCTGTGTTATTCTCCAAAGTTTTTCGCTGTCGATTTTGAGTAAATAATTGTATCAATTGAAGAGCGTTCAAAACTCAATTAACCACTTCAATACTTCACATTTGATTTACTATGGCGGTTTTTCTATTCCGATTATTGTCTTTCAGTATACTGTCCTAGTCCCAAATTCACAGACGTGAAGATTTAAATTGGTGCGCTCAGGCTTCGAAAGATGTTCCTTGATTTGAGTTCACTGACAGAAACGCTTTTTGCGTGCCTGGTTTGCCTGTAGTAAGTTTTTTCGTAACCTTAATAGAGTTGTGCTTTTATTTCTTGGTTTCAATTAATTCATTTTCCCATGTCCAAAACTATGGGGAAATGTTAGCCTAATCTAGACCTGGATTTATGAATAGACCTATTAATTGCGGGTGGGGGTTAACATTGAATTGAATTGTATTGAATATAAATTCTCACTTTTGAAAGATGTAATAGATAGAGTATTCTTAGCATATTTATGGGTTTCATTTTTCACCCCTTGAGCAATATTTTTCTTATTTTCAGAAATCTGTGTAAACAAAGTAACGCTCTCATTTTTAAATATCAATTCATTAACATTTTTTAATATTTAAATATTTTTTAATATTTTAAATATTTTATATTTTTAATTTTTTTCATTTTTTTAAAATGTTTCATTAATATACACGGAAATATAAGTTTTGCTCATGGGGTATGAGCCCATAATTCGCACCAAATGTTCCAAAATTGAGGCTGCAAAAATAATCAGGTATTGTTCCAGCCGAAACACAATTATTTGTTGAAAAGTTTCCAAGTAAATACTAGCTTTTCATTGTGGTCTGTTAAAATAAATCTTCATTGTGCCAAATTCTGAAACATGAGTAAGCGCTAATACCGAATTAATCTTTTAAACCCGCACTTCATAACGCGAGGGATTTTTTGGGGGTCTTTAATTATCAATTAGCTTTCTCTTCATTTCTGCCTAAAAAGCATGTTGTTAAAATTGATCACGGAAAAACAGGAAAAGTGCCAGCTTATAATATGCTGCCCTAGAAAAGCTAATTAGATGCGATGAAACCCATTCTGTAAATGGGACTGATTTACGTTCGCAAAATATTTCAATATATGTCTGAATCAAGGAATAAAATATCATCAATGACAACTGAATTTTAAAGCTGATACTAAATTCACTGACAGTCCTGATATAATTTTGGGTCATTAAATGGTGTACAGTAGAAATTCTGGCGTACATTGGATGGCATACAATAGTCATTCTGACAAAATGATTGAAAACTTTTTTCAGAGCTGCTAAGATGAAGGCTTATCTTTCACGATTTTGAAGGGCAATTAGTAGTGGATAAAACAAGGAAACCAACCACCAGCAAAATTTGTCCCTTTCTCCTAACGCTAATCGCGCATGTCGAATCGGGGCAAATTTTACTGCTTGTTGGTTTCCTTGTTTTATCCACTATTACATATTCACTCTAAGTCTAACATTAAATTATGAAATGGCTTAATTCTAGAAAATAATAAGCTCGCTTACAAATTCGCCACTTTTTTCGTTCTTTCACACTTTCATGTTAAATTTTTCAGAATATTCCTCGAATCTATCTTTGGTATGTGTATATCTATATCTATGTAAATAAATACATAATCTACACTTAAAATTTTTAAATCTATATCCGCTGATGTGTTGATTTTCATTTTCATTACACATAATACAAGTTATATATAGACTAGGATCATTATAATGTATATTCATATGATTAATATAATCTCTATTCTAAATGTTAGCCTTACAGATATAACATTCAAATAAACTATCTAAACATTTATCACAACATTTTCTCCATGATTTTTCTTTACAACCACCACATCTTACTGATGTAGACATTTTTAATTTGTATGTTTTCAAAAATGAATTTTTTTGTCTATAAAAATAAAGATGTCTAAAGTAGAAAACGTAAACTTTTGTTATATTTGTGATTTGGCCTTTGAAACACGGAAACAATTTATCAAACATAATTTAAGTGAGGAACACTTAAACAGGGCGAGAAAGGAGTATGAGGATGAAGTGGAAGTTCCGCAAAGCGGCTTCACCGATGAAACTAGGGAAAGGGTTTATAATTCAGATGAAGATGACTACGTTCTCAGACCTAAAGATAATACTAAGGATATTATTAAAACTGAAACTGAAACTGAAGGTGATGATACTATCTACACCAGAATTAAGTATGAGTGTAAAGAATGTCATGAGGAAGTTATGAACAAAATAGCGCTAACTACTCATTCATATAGCCATAATCGCAAGTATCTAGAAAACACAGAAGACTTCGATATAAACTCCAGTCAGAACGAGAGAATTTTATATTACTGATAAAGCTGGAAATTACATTGAAGACATAGACGAAGCCATTAAGAACTCTGTAGAAGAAATTAAAAACTGTTACCAGTATAGAAAAGTTAAAAGTTTTAAATATAAGATCACCGCTGCGTGTGAGTACAAAAAGAGAACCAAACAAGAAGTTAAAACTACTATAATATTTTTCAACACTGACTATATTATTAATAACGCAATATATGAAAATGTAGACTTCACATAATGGTTAAACTTTGAAAAGAAAAAATATGAGGGTTATGGCTATCACTTTGACTTTCTCGGTTTAAGAAGTATTCAGATAAAAATTGAACCATCTAAAACATCTATTGGTAGTTATATAGATTTACCTCCCGATCTCGACAACTCTAAATCAATATTGAATATACGTAGTTATAAATACAACTGCTTGCAACTGACTATTACTGCTTGGCTATATCCTGATATGGACCACGCAAATCGGGAGAGTAAGTATGTAAATAATCTAATTGAAGCACGACAACGAGATGAAGATTATTTTGCTTTTATAATAAGAATACAAAAATTGTACAATATTAATTTTTGGGTATACACACCTTGTGGTGGGGGTAGAGTAGAATTGTTTAAACCAGTGGATGACTTTGATAAAGATAGAAAAAGTGTCAGAATATTGGTTTGGGAAGATGGTACTACTGAACACTGTGCTCTAATTAAAAACATAGAAACCTTGTTAGAACGAACAAATAAAAATAACATTAAATTTTATTATTGTGATAGATGTACATACTGGTTTGATTCACAAATTAAATACAACAAACATGAATTCAGCCACTCTTTCAAACCAGAGTTTGTTTGTCCTAAGAAGAAGAAAATTACTTTTATAAATGAACACAAACGTCAGAATATAAAAATTATTATAACTGCTGATATCGAATGTTGAATTTTTGAAGTCGCAACAAATGACTGTAAATATGCAATAGCTGAACACATAACAATAAGTGTGGGTTACATCTGGCAGGGTAATTTCAAATACTACTTCGGTCTTGATTGTATCAAAAGATTTGCCAGTGATCTATTAGAAATAGAAACTGAGAATAACTTCAAGCACAACAATTAAATGATATTTAATGAAGAAGATAAATTATATCATGAAACTAATAACACCTGTCATATCTGCATTAAAACATGTATTAATAAAGTAAGAGATCAATTTCATGAAACCCGTAAATAGAGAGGACCAGCATGTAGAATATGCAATCTGAGGTACACACAACAAAACTTCATTCCTGTAATATTCCACAATGGCTCTGGCTATGACTTTGAGTTTCTCGGATTAAGAATTATTCAGATAAAAATTGAACCATCTAAAGCATCTATTGGTAGTTATATAGATTTACCTCCCGATCTCAAAAACTCTAAATCAATATTGAATATACGTAGTTATAAATACAACTGCTTGCAACTGACTATTACTGCTTGGCTATATCCTGATATGGACCACGCAAATCGGGAGAGTAAGTATGTAAATAATCTAATTGAAGCACGACAACGAGATGAAGATTATTTTGCTTTTATAATAAGAATACAAAAATTGTACAATATTAATTTTTGGGTATACACACCTTGTGGTGGGGGTAGAGTAGAATTGTTTAAACCAGTGGATGACTTTGATAAAGATAGAAAAAGTGTCAGAATATTGGTTTGGGAAGATGGTACTACTGAACACTGTGCTCTAATTAAAAACATAGAAACCTTGTTAGAACGAACAAATAAAAATAACATTAAATATTATTATTGTGATAGATGTACATATTGGTTTGATTCACAAATTAAATACAACAAACATGAATTCAACCACTCTTTCAAACCCGAGGTTGTTTGTCCTAAGAAGAAGAAAATTACTTTTATAAATGAACACAAACGTCAGAATATAAAAAATATTATAACTGCTGATATAGAATGTTGATTTTTTGAAGTCGCAACAAATGACTGTAAATATGCAATAGCTGAACACATAACAAAAAGTGTGGGTTACATCTGGCAGGGTAATTTCAAATACTACTTCGGTCTTGATTGTAACAAAAGATTTGCCAGTGATCTATTAGAAATAGAAACTGAGAATAACTTCAAGCGCAACAAACAAAAGATATTTAATGAAGAAGATAGATTATATCATGAATCTAATAACACTTGTCATATCTGCAGTAAAACATGTATTAATAAAGTAAGAGATCAATTTCATGAAACTCGTAAATATAGAGGACCAGCTTGTAGAATATGTAATCTGAGGTACAAACAACAAAACTTCATTCCTGTAATGTTCCACAATGGCTCTGGCTATGACTTCAACCTACTATACAGTGAACTCTTTAAGCAGAATAATGATAAAAGAAAAAAAGATAAAATACCACTAGCTGCTGGTAAGTCTAAGATGTTTAGCATTGGTTGTCTTAAATTCTTAGACAGTTATAACTTCTCAGCTCTGCCTCTAGATCAAATGGCAAAGATATACGGGTGTAAAACTAAAACGTTATATCCATATGAATACTTTGGTTTAGATGACTATGACAGTGAAGCTGGCAATGGTAGCAAAGCTACCTACCGAAAACTTATAGGTAATCTAAAAATAGAAGAATTCAAATCCTCACTACATAATAAATTACCAACACAAGAAAAAGTAGATAACTTTAATAATAAAACAGTCATAAAACCGGTAGAGATCTAAGTATAGAGTATTTACAAAACAATTGCGAAATATTAGACTATTGCATGAATGAATATGTTAAATTAAGCATGAAAGAATTCAAGCTCAATCCACTACATTACGTTAGTCTACCAGATTATAGTTTTGATTGTTGGTTAATGTCAAGCGGTGTTACATTAGATACACTGCAAGATAAACAAATGTTAGATGATTTTGTTGGCGCAAAGAGAGTTGGTATATGTGGAATAATGGGTGATAGATATATAAATAACAGTGATGGTAAGTCCATATGGTACATAGACGCAAACAACCTATACGGCTATGCAAGGATGCAAAAGCTACCTTATAAGGACTTCGAGTTTATTACTACTCTTACTACTACTACTACTACTACTACTACTACTACTACTACTAGTACTACTACTACTACTACTACTACTACTACTACTACTACTACTACTACTACTCTTGATCCCGAAGCGGCTTCCTCGATATAATATTGAAAACTCCAGATGATAGTGAGCATGGTTACTATATAGTTTGTTATATTGATTATACTAATAGTTATAAAGATAGAACAGAGCAACTAGCACTAATGCCCATTAAGAGAAAGATAAATGATAATGAATTGGGATACCGAGAAAGAGAGAAATGTAAAACTAAAACAGAGAAATTAATCTGAGACCAAAACAACAAAACAGAATACGTGGTTCATTATAGGATGTTAAAGTTCTATGTTAAGATGGGAAAAAAAATCAAAAATACATAGAGTAATTAAATTTAAACGAGATTATATATGTAGAGATTATATACAAAATAATACAAATAAAAGAGCAACAGCTAAAACTGAAGCAGAGAAGGATGTAAGGAAATTAAGGAACAACTCCATATATGGAAGAATGTGCATGAATCCCCTACACTTCCTTCAGAGTAAGTTCTTACATGATGAGGAAAATATAAAGAAAAGTATAAGTAAACCAACATTTAAGAATATAACTAGATATAGAGATTAAACCCAAATCGAATATATAAAGAAAAAAATAGAATATGATTCTCCAGTATATGTAGGTGTTACTATCTGAGAATTAAGTAAATTACACATGTATGATGTATTCTATAATATTCTTCAACCATATCTGAAAGATCTACAACTCCACTATATGGATACTGATAGTCTTGTATTAAATTATACTGAAGGTAAAGTTAGTGACGAGCACATGGATCTGTCCAATTTAGATTGCTCAATTAAAATTAATAATTAAATTCCAGGCAAATTCGAACATGAAATAGGTAGTAATGTTATAGAAGAGTTTATAGCCCTGTCACCAAAGACATATAGTTTCAAAGACTATGCTAAGAATACTGAAGAGAAATAAATAAAGAATTGTAACAATGTTAAACACGAGGAGTATTATAATGTACTTATGTATATTACAGAGAGAAGTGTAGATGAATGTAGAATACAAAAAGTTGGTGATAACATGACAACAACAAAAACTAGTAAAAGAAGTCTAAACACATTTGACGATAACAGATTTTATGTAAATAATATTAAAAGCTATCCACATGATGAGAATCTATATCTATTCAAAAGAGATCTACTAAATAAGATTAATACTACCTCAACAGAGTTAGTTAATAAAGGTATTAATGATAATAAATATAATAAAGAATTGTTAATAAATAATATTTTAGAACTAACCACTAATGATGATAGAAAGTTAATTGAAGCCGCTATTAGATTATATAAAGATCTGTGAAACAGCTTCGCTGATCTATAAATCTTAATAAAAATATGAACCGGTTAATAATATTCTATAACTTCCTAATAAAAAAACGATCAATTACATGTATTGCATCCCTCGGTTTAGTAGTTAGTATATTATAGATCATCATCTCTCCTAGATGTAATCCCAAATAACTATTTCCTTTAGTTAATTTGTTTTTGCTATATTCTGTGAATTTTATTATTTTACTGGTTTCCCTTTCATCTATATAATTAGAAAAACTTGAAATTATTAATTCATCATGCCAGGGATCCAAAGCATGGTTTATAAACTCTTCCACAGTCCGATATTGTTTTCCACAAGCTAAACATTTTTTTTAACTCGGAGTAGTTTTCATCAAGAAAATTATCCATTTTTTCCTAGTATTATTATTTTTCAATATATCTAAATGACTAGGCCAGATAAACTCATAGAATTAAATAAACTACAAAAAATAAACAGAAGAAATAGATTAGAAGATAAATTAAAACAACAAGAATACTATGGTGAAATAGAAGAGTTATTTGATCCTTTAACTAAAACAATCAATGAAACTGATTCACAGATAAATGCAAGCAATGAACAAACATTAAGAGCAAAAGATGGGCAAAATCAAGAGTTAGCAAAACAAACTAAGATGATAGAGCAAACTAGAAACAAGACATTAATGATACCTAATGAGAAAACTCGAGATAGACCAGGAATTATAGTAGATAAATACACAGCCCACATTATTCATTTAATGACAAATCAATCTAACCCTCAATTACAGTTATCGTTTGGGGATTTAGATATCGGTGAATATTAAATGAATGGGGTTAGAGTATTTAAAATACATTTATAGTTAGAGATAATATATATGATTTTTCAGACGGGTTTATTAACTTTCTCACTAATCCAGATGTAACATAGGATGATAATATTGAGGAAGATGAAAACAAAATTAAAAGGTTTTTAAAGGATATTAAATATGATATAGGAAAAGGGGATAAGAAAAGTGCTAGATATAGAATAATAAAACGTATATTGAGGAAAAAAGATTATGCAATTGGCAGGGGTTTAAATAGCAATCTATTCTGCGAAGCAGGTTCCCTGATAGAAAGATTAGATTTATTAATACTAGAAACATAAGCTGGTCATGATGGTTTATATGATGAAATGCTAGATATAACTAAGCAACTTTTATCTATGAATATTATTAACCAAGAGCAACTAGATTTTTAACTATGGTAAATGAGCAAGCTCACAACTTCGTTAATAGGTGAAACCATGACTACATTCATAAAAAATGTGGAAAAACAACAACTATCGGGGAACCCGCTTCACGGATTAGCTAAATATATAAAGATGAAACATGGTCAGCTGATTTAATAGATAAGTCATCTCTAAATAAATAAAATAATAATAAAAGTTTTTATTAACTGTTATAGATATATTCACAAAATATGCATGGGCTATTCCATTAAAGAATAAGTCTGGTTTATCTATAACCAATGGTTTTAAAATAGTATTAGGTGAACAACCAGAAGGTGGCTCCGAACATAGAAAACCAGAAAAGTTATGGGTAGATAGAGGTAGTGAGTTTTACAATAAAACATTTAAATCTTTACTTAAAGAATATGAAACAAAACTATATTCTACTTATAGTGATTTAAAGGCTGTGTTTATAGAGAGATTTAGTAGAACATTATTACACATAATTAATAAACCAATGTTCATCAATGGTGATGGCAATTGGGTAAATATATTAAATGATGCAGTCTTAACATATAACAATAACATTCAATCAACAATTAATATGACACCTGTTGATGCTTCTAATAATCCCGATAAGGTTAAATACTCATTCATTTATAGGAATATTAAACCTAAATTTAAAGTTGGTGATTATGTTAGAAATGCAGATAAACGTATTATCTTCTCTAAGGGATACACTTCTAATTGGAATAGAGAGTTGTTTAAAGTTAAGGAGATTTTAAAAACACAACCACCGACTTATAAGATAGAAGACATGAACGGAGAGATAATAGAAGGTAAATATTATGAACAGGAATTATTAAAATCCGAGTTTGACATTGAATCGAATAATAAGGTTTTGGAATCACTAAGTATAATTCTGTAATTTCTGTAAACAAATACAAAGATGACAAGAAATGGATTCAATCAAGCATCAATCAAAATCAACATCAACGTCAACAAACAACTTAACACTAAGTAAGGCTCGTGGGTTTTTCCTAGAAGATGATGATAATAATGATAATAATGAAGGATACCTATAAAATTACAAATTTTCATCCTGCAATAGATGAAAAAGATGTTGTTAATAAAGAGTATTGTGACAATAACTTATTATCATCTAATAATAAAATAGATATTTTAAGTAAAAACATAACTGAACTAAGAAAAGGTAGATTTGAAGAAGTTACAATTGATCAATTAAATGCAAACATTATTGGTTTACCATCATTTACAACCAATGGAGATACTGTATGGATTTATGGTGATACAGTTGAACTAGCTTCTCTTAACTCATCTAATATATCGACAATAGCCAATAAGTTGACTGAAATCGAAACTAATATTGTTCATATTTGCAACAAAATTTCAGCTGATACCATTTCTAAATATAATGAATTAAAAGTAGAGTTTGATAACAATAAGTCTAATCAGAAAACTTCTAATATTCAATTAGGTGATGCACGTGTTGATAGATGGAGAAGTTTAAGAGAAAACCATATATTAATGACGAAGATATGTATAAAATATATAATAGCTATAATATTAGAAAGTAAGCTAGTAGACAGCAAAGAACAAGAAAGACTAGAGAAGCGTTATCATTTTAAACAAGAAGATACAATGAAAGATATTGAGAGTTATTTTACTGCTGAAAATGAGTCAACCAACAGCACCGAGTGAGAGAATACTATATCCAGATTTGTCATCAGTATCAAAACGATTAATAAATGAAAAGATTCAAGCCAATAATAAATTTAACAACAATATTATCATTATAAAAGATATTAGAAATTATTATGAAACTGAAACTAATAACTATAATAAGAAGTTAAGTAGATATAAAAATTATATTAACGTAAGTGAGATAACAAAAATAGTATTACCATCAATAGCAACAACGGCAACAACGACATCAGTTGTATTAACAGGTACAGGATTACCTTATTCTATACCAACATCTTTTGCTACAGCAACTGTTGGCGGCTCATTAACAAAAACAGTTAATAATAAAATAAGAAATAAATTTATAAAGTATTCACCAAAGTATATTTTGAGTAAATAGTTTAGCGACAAGTTTAATAAACTATATACTAAATCAATGAATGATAATAAAATAGATAATGATGAGTATAATGAATTAGTTAAGGTATATGAGGCTTATAAGAAGAATCGGCGAAGCCGCAAATCCGTTGATAAGAAAAATAAGTTAAGAGTTTCTTTAGATTAAAGCTATTAGTGCTTAGTAATAACAATGTTTTATAGGAATAATAATATTAGTATTAATATTTATCCAGGAACTGGCTTCGCAGATAGATAGATATAGAGTTTTAACTGAAACTATAGTGTTAGACTTAGCCATAAGTAAATTATCTTTTCTTCGTACCTAAGTATAAACCTCTTCCTTTTTGTACTACCTTTATACCTTCACCAGTAGTTGCAAATTTAATTAAATCAGGTGTAGCCGCTAAAGCAGCTCTAGGGCTTCTAGATGGAGCTGCACTTCCTATTTTACTTGCTATTTCTAATGCTCTTACTGGATTATTAGCAACTTTCTTTCCAAAGTTAACTGTAGCCCTACCAACACTTTTAAAGAAATCTTTCAATCCCTCTGCTTCTATTGTTGCATCAATAACAGTCATTGACTTATTTCACTTACACTTAACCCAATTACCCTTTAACATTTTAGTACCCCTCGCCTTTAAAAAACCTCTTTTGTTTTTAGTACCATTATAATGTCTACCACCAACGCAATATGAATTAGTTTTAAATTTCTGTAAAAGACTCATTTCTATATAAAAAAATAATGGAATTTAAAAAGTATAATCCCTTTGTTGTTATGAATAAGCATAAGTCTGAAGCTAAGCCTAAGTCTAAACCAAAGCTTGAAGCTAAGGGTCTATGGCGTAGCATCGGTGAAACCGGTTCCCGGATGGACCGAGTCCTATCTCAAGAGAATAAAAAGAAATTAGATATTATTTATGCTGGGGGCTTTGTTAAGACTAGTAGGAAATAGTTTAGAGCTATGGGGCTTCGCACATGTTCACCATAACTGTGACTATAATTATAACAATGACTATAATTATGATATAATATCACCCATCTTATTGTCGTCACTATTAACACTAATAATCTTTCTAGTTAATACTAATGCATGACATATAACATCTGCAACTGCAGCACTAAATTTAAAATTAAGTTGTGTTGGTTGTGGACCTGTATGATCAATTTGATATCTAGTGTCAGATACATATATTCTATAACTACTTTTGAATGTTCTATGATTTATATATAGTTTTATATTATGTGGTAGCCCATTATAATCTTTATTAAAGCTAAAAATCTCTTTAAAAGCCTCATTATAATTATTGGTACCATAATTAATATTCATTCTATCCTCGGGATGAAACTCATTACCAATATTACAATAACATTCAGTAACATTTATTATATCAAATGTACTTGCATCATGAGTTTGTTCATTATCATTATTATTTTCATAACCAACTTTTACATATTGTAGTCTTTCCGTACCACTTTCCATACCTATATCAAACAAGAAGTTAGTAGCATTGGGTACATTCTTATAAAATGTCTTTATTTCATATTAAATAAAGTCTACATTATTCTTTTTACTTAAACCCTTTTGCACAATAATTCTATTGTCATTACTAGGATCAATACTAGGCACAAACCATGATATATCTCTAATTTCTATATTAGCATCATTAGCAACTGCGCCAGGATTAGCATTAACTCTAAACAGAGCTCTATAATTTTTATTCCTTTTCAATGTTAGTTTAAATCCTAAACCATACATAATCTTTTCTAAATCATTTTCAAAACCAAATAGATCACTCATCTTTATCATCATATACATATGACCTCGTTCTGCAGCAATATGGTCACTTTTAAGTTGACTATCTCTATTACCTTGATCTCTAACAAAACCACTCTCATATTCATGACCAGAAATAGTTAATAACTTATACATCAATAGATTAGGATGACAATGATCTATATACTCAAAAATCCTACCACCACTAGTTTCAAGCTTAATTGAACTAAACAGTGCCTTCATACCATAATTAACTAATCTGATGTTAGCATCATTAGCAAATACACCACCAGCATCATCTGATACAACAAACTCTATCTCTAGATATGAATCATGTAATTTTAAATGATTCTCTTCTCTATTGAGTATGATATTAATGTTAGTATTGATTGTATTCATTGTTGCCAGATTATTTGGTTTATATTTTATAATCTTACTTTTGTGTATATCATTATTATAACCATAAGTTGTATCCAAATTAAAATCCATTTTATGAGAAAAAATTTAACTTTTAATTTGAAATAAACTATAATTATGACAATAACCATCAATATAATCTAATATTTGAATAAAGAAAATGACAGACAGTTTAATCTTATATGAACTACAAAAGATAAATGATGCTTTAACTAAAACTAAAGAAGAGCATACGCTTAACTTTAGAATGGTAAAATCAACAGAAAGGTTTAATTTTAGCGAACCTAAACTTTATACAACAAAATAGGTTTAATTAGATTATCAGTTTATAACTCGGTGTTTAATGTGAATAGGAGAAATATTCAATTCTTGTATGCTAACACTGTTATAGAAGGCGAAGCAATCCGGGAACTGGCTTCACCGATAGCAGAACCTCCTAGCTCTAACAATAACAATAACACTGACTCAAACATTACATCTGTTCTTAATTATAGTTATAAAGGAGTCCCGTTGCTATATTCAATTATTACACCAGGAGCATATGAGTTAACTGACATAGCAGAATTAATAAAAGAAGAAACTAATGCTAATGTTATAATAGAACCTGATAAGAATACGATGAAATGTTTAATGGAAATAAAAGAGGGGGCAATTACCTTTGATGTCGAAAACTCATTAGCCCAATTACTAGGCTTTAGAAAAATAGTATATAAACAAGGTAAAAATAAATCTCAGAAAAGTGTTGATATTATGGGATTTAGTACTATTAATTTTCATTGTAATGTGATATCTGGTGTTAAAGATAATGGGAATAACACAGACATACTATATACTTTTACTCTAACAGAACCACCAAGTTACTTGATAAATATTATACCAACTAATATCTTGCATCAAAATGTAACTAAAGATAGAATAGAATATATAGAGTTTCATATTAAAGATGAGTATGGGAGACCTATAGACTTTAATGGCGATGTACTAAGTTTTACTTTGCATTTGTGTTAACAACTAAGTTGATCTGACGTAGTCAGCTGGGCGAAGCCCTATTTAGTGTAACAGCTAGGCAAAGCCTTGTTTTTTTTATAATCATAACATATTGAAATAGTATTTTTTCCTTAAAAATGTTTAGTATTAAATGTGATGAATGTAAAAATAAGTCCTGGGCTCACAGTTGAAATTGGTGTCAGGGCAAACCATATCAATGTTTTGTATATAATAGAGTTATAACATATAGAGATAAACATAATCACTTATTAGGACATTTTAATAATCCCGATCAATATCTAACATGTAGAAAGTGTAAAGTGTTTAAACATATCTCCCAGTTTAGTTAAACAATTCTATTGTAGGTTGTGTACATATTCACAGATTAGTATAGTTACAAATTATAATTAAACATAAATAAATTATTATAATTAAATAAAAATATAATTATAAACATAACTATACCATATCCACAGATTAGTATAGTTATAAATTATAAGTAAAATATATATAAATAATTATAATTAATTATCTACATTACTCTCCAATCCCAATTAATTCTTAGTTTACCATTAATATTTTATTTTTAGATATATCAATGACATTGTAATTATAAGGCTCTTTCCATACCTTATTACATATATTAGCAAAATCATTATAACTAAGTTCAACATTATTAAAGAAATCTTGTTATATAGATATGAGGACTTTACCTCTTTGTTCAAATAAAATAAATAGATTAGAATTCTCTCTAACACTCTGCCTATCTATTGTGAATAGATTTTGATCAAGATATATCATATTACAATTATTATGTCTACCCCTACAAAAGTATTCATTAATAACTGGTTCTATGGCTCTAACATCATCGAATATCATTAGTTTCTTTAGGTCTTTGGGTAGTTTATCGTGGGATGGCAAAACCTTTATATCTTTAACAAACTCAATATCTGCTTTTGGGTTTATTCTCTCTAAACCTATATATTGATCACCAGTAGGTCCAATGATATATAGCCTATCAAAATATATACTAGATAGAATTAGTTTTTTTAATAAGAATGTCTTACCGCATTCACTAGGACCAGATATTATACATCTAAAGTTCTCTGGGAGTGTAGCTTCAGTAATTATATTATCATAATTTAGCCATGATCGTAGATCTTCATTTATGTTTATAGAGAAAGCGTTAGTAGGACATTCTCTATTGTTGGGTTTACCCTTTTGATGTTTTTCATCAAATTGATATATAACATTATCTTTAACATTATCATTATCATTAGCTGCGGAGCAGGTTGGCATGCCACGGACTCCTTCCGTTCCTTGATTAGCAAAGCTACTTCGTAGATCGTTGTCATTATTAGCAAAGCAACTTCGTAGATCATATGCGAAGCAGGTTCCCTCATTAACATTATCATTATCAATGACATTATCTTTACCATTATGATTATCATTATCAATGACGTTATCATTATTAGCAAAGCTACTTCGTAGATCATTATCATTAACGTTATCCTTATCATTATCATTATCATTATCATTAACATTAAATTTATCATCAACATTACAACCCAAACAAAAACACTCATTATAAATTTCAGGACATTTAACTTGACTATCTAGAATATTCAAAGCACTTTTAATTCTAAATCCTCTATTAATAAAATAGATCATATATAAACAATAAGCCCCACGATAAGATTCATCATGTTGTTGTATTCTCTCATTAGAGCCTAGATCCACATATTCTTCTAGGAATAATGGCGGGGTTTCTACACCAAAACTATCAAAGTAATATGTTGGACCATCTTCTCTTCTTATAACTAAAACCCAATGTGTACCATCAGTTGGATGTAAATTTAAAATAGTGTTGAAGTTAGTTTCACTTGTGCTATCTAGTTTATCATCTCGAGGATATTATTCTGATATTCTGATATCACTCATAGCATTATTTTCAATATTAAATTTATTATTGAATTCCTCGAAAGTTAGGATAAGCATTTTTTATATATAAATTTTATATAAAAAATTGGATAAAGAAGGTATACTTTTTATTTTTATTATCATAATTGGATTTCGTTTTATATTTTATAATTTGATACCGAGTAAATATACAAAACTAGAGGAAAGATTTGGTGGATTTATGAATAGGAGTCTAGTTAGATTTGAATATGAAATGTCACCATTACATACTATTGTTTATGGTGGAACTGGAACAGGTAAAACATATTTTATTAGACAAAATTTCAAATTATATCAAGATGAAGATCTGAACCAAGACCAAGATTAAGACCAACAGCAAGCTAAAAATATAATCATTGTATGTAAAGATGATAGAGACTGGATAGATTCTGAGACTGGCGAGTTTTATATTGGATTTAATAAATGTGATATAAATATGATCACATCAAGAAAAAAGTCTAAATTCAAAGATAGCGTAATTGTTCTTGATGATATGCGCAATAAGTTAAATAAGGATATAGCTTATTGTTTCACAGAAGGAAGACATTATAATATTCAAATGATTGTAATGTGTCATAACCAGCTCAAAAAATTAATACAGCAAGAATGATTTGTGGTACTATTTATTTAACAACATATAATGGAGCTGATCTATTTAAAAATGTTAATGAAATATATAAATGTGAACATAACTTCCATAAAATAATTAGTGAGTTAAATAGTAACTAGTATAATTGTACAGATAGAATATCAGATGATATTCGTTATGGTATAATTAAATATATTAGGAAAGAGAATACTTTTATTATTATCGATAAGAATAGAACTGTGATATATGACTCGAGTGTTGGTTTCCGCGATTTAGAAGCTGTTAGTTTAAAAGATGAATTAGAAAGAGAAGATATAAATAAACTTATAGCATATATGAAAGCACGCATGATTAATGCTACGGATAGAAATGTTATTAATCATGATAACTATATATTCTACTTTAATAAACTTCTTAAATTAAATAATATTAAAATTAAAAATGATGTTATAACTAGAGAAATGGTTACAGGAAAAGGTATAAAAATTTCATCAACTATTGGTGGAATTATAAGCTGAGGTTTATTTATAATTAGTTATATTTATCCCGATATGATATCGGGAAAAGCTGGGGGTATAGCAATGAGAGCAAGCACAATGTTGAATAGAGTAAAAACATTGGTTAACGTTGGATATGGAGAAGAGTTGGATAATGGTCTGCGAAGCAGTTTGGTAAACCACGAACAAAGTTCGTTCACTGATCCACAAAATACAATTCAAGGAGAATATATAAATGAAGAGGATGGGATTTTAAATAGAAGGGGAAGAAAGTATTTAAGCAATCTATAGAAAATGATGAAGAATTTAGAAAAGAAATTATAAATTTTGTTAGAGATAAAAAAGAATTAGACCTTGAAGTGATTAAAGATAGAAGATATAAAACTATTATGCTCAATATGACGGGAAAGAAATAATTAACAGAGTTTTTTGCGTCTAAAAAAAGTACTAAAGATTTAATTGAAATCTTGGCTAAATATTATTTATAATCAGTGAAACTGCTCAACGAAGTTGTTTTGCAAATTCTCAGATTTTACCCTATCATAAATGGTTACAAAATGTTTAGAGTGTAATTATAAATAGGGAGCTCCGTTTAATCTAGCTTTTCATTTTTCAATATGTCATGAAGATAAAATTAATAAATGTGTGTGTGGTGATAAAACATTTAGCGGTATTTGCATAAAAACTGATTGTTCTTTTAAAGATGAATCTGGATATAGTCCTAGTATTGACTCTAGCTCTAATCCTAGCCCTAGCCCTAATCCTAGCTCTAGCTCTAGCTCTAGCCCTAATCCTAGCATTGATCCTAGCCCTAATCCTAAAGATATAACTAAATGTTGTAATAGATGTGATTATGTAAAACCACTAACTGATTTTGATAAAAGCAGGTATGCATGTAGAAATTGTACTTCTACTAAAGTTAGTTGTCTATATTGCCCTTCTATGGTGAGATATGATGGAATGAATGCTCATGTAAAAAGACAACATCCAGATGTGGATATACCTTAAAGATTTACTTGAAATCTCTGAACGAACGAAGTCCGTGGCAAGCCAGGCAGTTGGTGAACCAAGACCAAAGGTCCTTACACTGATCTGACCACCAATGAAAATATATTATTACACAAAATGAAGAAAGTTGTTCATGTAAATATTATAATTTCGTCTCATTTCTTATTAATAATGGGATAAATATAGAAAAAGTAAAGGAAAATATAAATTTATTGAAGAGTATAGATAATTTAAAATAAAAAAACATAGAAACATAAAAAAACAAAAATTCATTGAAAAATTTAGATATTTTTAAAATTTATTTAAAAAAGAGGGAAATCACTCTTTAAGCGCGATAAATAGTGATTTTGTACTGGTGCATCACTCCGATAGGAGCGATTTAGTTCTTAAAGAGTGATTTCGCTCTTAAAAGAGGGATTTCGCTCTCATTTTGAAATTTGCTTTATTTTTTCATTAAATTATTAAATTTTGCTATTACTTTGGGTTTTTAGCTTAATTATGACTTGAACAAGTAATAAATAAAAACAAGGATCTTAATATTATATAAATATTAGCAAAATTTAAAGTTTTTAAAACAGTTAAGCTGGTTTCTTTATTCAATTTATCCTCGAAGTGGTCACACCAATTTTCGCAAGTTGGTTTTACGTGCTTTTTACACGGTGTCACTAGTTTTATACTAGTATCGGGGATACGTCCACTGGAGTCAGTGGGGATAGAACCCGAACTATCCATCTGATAATGGATAATTACCAGCCTAACTCGACACTAATGGTTTGCACTAAGTGAGACAAGAAATGATAGATTTTGAGTGAATATGAAGGTAATATTTAGTGGTGGATAAAACAAGGAAACCAGTTAGCATTAAAATTTGGCCCGATTCGACATGCGCGATTAGCGTTTGGAGAATGGGTCAAATTTTACTGGTGGCTGGTTTCCTTGTTTTATCCATTACTGCAATTCGTTTTACTTTATTATTGTCACAATCAAATTTCATTATTCAGTACCCAAGTTGACGTGCCATCCGGAAGTGATCTCTGATCAAACCAAGTCTACCGCACACGGTGTGTACCCGGACCAAAATTAAAGGGTCTGGGATTCCATTCGAGCGCACAATAGTATGATCAGAGGTCACCTCGGTCTGGGGATGGTATGATCAGAGGTCACGTCGATCTAGGGACCTTTGTTTTTTTTACGTAGAGATGTTAGCTCTGCCAAGAGGCAACAAAAAGCAGCACTCTGATCACAGACAAATCTAGAGTCTGATGACTTTGATCAGAACCAAAGGGGACCAGCTGACAGAACAACCCGGTCCCCTTTGAACGAAAACTTTATTAACTGTAGAACACGACGTTTCATATGGAAAGCTGTCTAAATTCATCCATTGAGTTCAAAATACGCACTAATGGTATACTAATTGAAATTTTTTCTCAGCAGTTGGATTTTTTTCTCTTTGGCAATACTTTTAGATTTGTCCATTCTTTAGATGAGTTGAATAATGCAAACCTCAGTTTTCATTATATGAATATATTTTTACAAAATTAAAGAAATCCGTTCATAGTGGAAGCTATTCACTGATCAAACTATTTCGAGCGCAATTGAGTCCGATCAGAGGTGATTTCGAGCGCACAATAGTCGCATCAGGAGTGAATTTTGAGCGCACAATAGTCTGATCAGAAGCGATTTTAAGTGCACAATTGTCTGGGCGATGGTCTGGTTTTGGACTGGGCAATGGTCGCACAATCATATGGACAATGTTCTAATTTCGGTCTGATCAGAGGTCTTTTCTGTCGGGGAAGGTCTGGTCAGAGACAGTTTCGAGCGAATGCACACGGTGTTTCGAGCGCACTTTTGTCTGATCAGAGGATACTTTGGTGTGAGATGGTTTGATCAGAAGTTACTTTCGTCTGGCATGGTCTGATCAGCGGTCACTTCCGGATGGCGCCTTATCCTGGGTAATCCTTTTTGATAAAAGCTATGTTGTCAAATTATCTCAGCATCTTGTAAAGGTTGAAATTTGTCAGAAATCTGTGCAAACAAAGTAATAAACTTTTTAAATATCACTATCAACTTATTAATTTTTTTCACCCTACATGAAGACAAAAGTTTTGATCACGAGGAGAAAACGTTCCACGAAATATGTGTTTCGAGTTTTGAGCAAAGAATTTTTTCCAAAGTTTTCAAAATTGTTTCTTTGGAGCTCAAAACCTATGTTACGGTAATTATGATTAAAATTAAACTGAAACCAGATAGTCTAGATTGAGTAAAAAATATCTGTCGGAAAATAACAAACTGAATCGACCAAACTTGACGTTTAATTTCTGACAAGCAATCGGGTAATGTTTTTTAACTGAAACACAATTTTTGAGGAACATTTTCTTACTAAAAATTAGCTTTCCGTATTGCTAGATTAATGTAAATTGCACAATAGTAAAGGATTTTTAATTTTCTTGATATTCTTTTGCTTTAAAAACCGATCTGACGCCCAAAAAAATTTTGGTTTAGCAACAAAATAGGTGATGAAAATTTGGAGAGCGAATAATCTCTGTGCTGCAGTCAATATGATATAAAACCGCATATCGGATAAAAAAGATGAGCAGTTTAAGTATACACATTTTGTTTACCAAGTGAACCCATAGTTTTTATGCTCATTCAAAATTCAAATATTTGATGAGAAATGAAAATACGCTATCAGAGCAGAGTCCTTAAGAATTGAATTGAGAACAGTTTCAAGTATTTGTTTCAGTATTTTGATTTTTAAAGTCTTCATTCATTGTCATTTAATTAATTTGCACATTCAACTGAGGGCCCGCCGACATTATAGCAAAGTGATGTTTTGCTGTAAATGATCAGACTCCGCATCTGGTATTATTTAATTGCAAAATTTAGTCTACCAATGAACAACTGTGTGTCAAAAACGTTTTCTTTCTGTTGAATTGAAATTAGCCTTACTTACTAAATACCGCCTGTTAGTTTAAAATCAGGATCAAAATTTGTCCACTGTTTTCCGCCCAAACAACTTCAGTTAGAATGAAACCTGCTTTATTGAAATTTGTAATGAAGCAATCAGGAGATCTTTGCGGTGCCAAACTATGAACAATTAATCTTTTCCTTGCGAATCTTGTAACGAGAAAGATTTTTTTCAAATTGATTATCAATTAACTTTTCTTCAACTTTCGCCTAATTAGCATAGTTTTTAAAGTTTATCGGGGAAAAAGTAACTATTACAATGTAACTATTCAGTAGAAAGGACTTGTATACATGTCTCAAAGTATTTCAATGTAGAACATAAAAATGGTTTTAAAGATGGTAAAAAGTTCACTAAAGAGCGAATAATTGTAGCCCAATGTAGTATGGCGAACAATAGAATTTTTGGTGGTTATGTAAAAATGACTAAATATTGTGTGAAAAGCTCATAAGACGCATGCTTATCTTTTAAAGTTTTCAACGACACTTCGTTGTATTATTTTCAGATGACAAACGAATTTTTTAAAAGTATTTCTGCTTGATAAAAGTTTATTTTGTCAAGTTATCTCAACATCTCTTAAAAGCTAAAAGTTGTCAATTTTTTTGTTCGAAACTAAACTACATTGCAGATCAACCTGTTTTTTTTTTTGAAAATTTCCAACTCTAGAACAGTGTCTCCGGCGAAAATGTCGTAGTTTTTGGGTTGGCAACGGTTGATGAATTGATGGGGAGATGAGCTGCGCAGAGAAAATTAAAGTTCATTTTCAGCAAAGAGAGATAAAAACACTTTTTATCGTTTTTTTAGTGCAACAAAGGCTTATACGAAAAAAGAGGAGGAAGAAGGCAAGTCTAATTTTATGCGAATAAATTGAAAAAGAAACAACTTGAGCCTATTTCTAAAAATCAGTTTTAGTGAACTGACACTTCAGCATTTAAACAGTTTTTCTTTGTAACCGGAAAAATAGGTATTAAGTTACAAAATTTTGTGTGAATTGATTTACAAAAATGTTACTGTTGGTTTAATGAAATTATAAAAAATCATTTTAGTTCCTTTTCAATTGTCTCAGATTGTTAAAAAAAGCGGTGTGACGGTTTCAAAGAAACATCAAGAAACTTAGAAGTTTTCTTTAATAAAATTTCAAAGAACAAAAGAAAAACTTACCTGACGAACTTTGTTGCTACGTTGATAAGTAATGGTCACAAAGCTAAACTCAATTATAATTTTGTTTCGGCGCTATAATTATCTTATTGACCTATCAACCATTTGACAGAAATAAATTCTCCCACCAACAGAAAATTGATTCTAACATCCACCGACCTCCAATGAACTCGATTGTACCTAGGCCATATATGATTCTCATGAAATGTTGATAAAAGTAGAAAATCACATCCAGGATACGAAACTAAGATCTATTCACATTTCAATCAAGTGTAATATTTTTTTTGCTAATCTGAATCTTTTCTGTATATTTTTCCATAGATAAGTACTATATTTACGAGCTAATCTTTGTATATTTTCAGTTCCAAATTTAATTTAACATTCATTTTTTGAATTCTTTTGACCCGTGTTATCAACCAGGACAATGGTGTCCAGACCAGCTACAGACAGATAAATTTTGGATCTACAGAATGCGGAATCAGCTACTGCGTGGATTATGACTTTTGTGGCGAAATGAGAAGAAAGGGGACAAGATCAACACCGACGGTACTGCACAAGATCTACAGGTAACCAATCTCTTTCTTAGTATGTGCGGGCAAGATGCAATGGTTAAACTCAGTAGCCTAATGATTCCTAGGAATTTGATAAACGCTCCGTTTTAAGACATCAGATTGGAAAATTCAAAAGTAAATTTCTCCTAAAGAGAGAGTAGTAACGCCGAAAGGGCTAAATTACTGTCCGTAATACAAGGTGTAGGGGAGTCAGACAACGATTTCCTTGTGTGTCTTAGAGAGGAAACACGCTCTTCTGACTTCAAAAACTCAAAACAGCGGCCAATCCCGAAGAGAAGTTGACAAAAACAGAGTTTGTCTCAGGTTTGCGGGACCCTGAAGCAAAATTTAGACTACTAGAAGGTATTAAAGCAAAACCAGCAATGTTGGTTACTGAAATGACTGAGAGTTTACAGTTCAGAAGTCAAGCAATGGCTTTTGCACGTTCTTCATCAGGTAATAAGCCTTTTACTGTGAAAGAAGGAGTTGGGTTCAACTTCGAAAAGACCTTTCGAAAACCAAATGAAGAAATTACGGCTAATAAAAGGAACAACATGTGCACTTTGTGTGGAGGTAAGACACACTCTAGTAGACACTGTCCAGCGTTAAGTAAAACGTGCAACACATGTGAAAAGGTGGGACAATTCTGAAAGATGTGTAGAAGCAAACCCCAACCAAATTCAGGTAAAAACAGTGAACAGAATAACTTTTGCACAGAAGAAAAAAATTCCTCAGGGCAAGCACCTCCACAATTGGAGATGGGAATGTTTTATACTAAAGAACAGATCATCAGCATGCCTTCGACATTGGAATATAACTCAATAAAAAACTGCCAAGTAAAAATGCAGGTAGACACAGGTGCAGATAGCACAGCGATATCATCAAAAATATGGTTTGAGCTTGGTAAAATACAGTTGGATGGTAAGATAGGACCTCTCAAAGCCTATGAGGCTCATCAATTAACGCTTCTGGGATCACTGATTTGTGACGTTGAGTGGAATGGAAGCACGCTCACACAAATACAATTAGCAGTTGTGCAGTCTGATAAAGAACTTAGACTTCTTGGTTGAAACCCTCTACCCAAGCACAGTGTAAACAACATCACAACCGAGCACATACCCGCTCCGAAGGGTTACAAAGCTCATGTTAAGCTGATACCAGGATCACAGCCAATGCTCAGCAAAACCAGAAAAATACCTCTTCAAGACAAAGTCACAGAGAAGCTTGAACAGATGGTCAGACAGGGCATCCTTGAACCGGTACAGCCAGGAGGGGTCACTAATGCATCTCAGTGCTGTGGCAGAGAAAGTGAAAAACTGAGACTTTGTGTGCATTTAAAAATGAATATCAATGGCAAGGTCATGGATGAGAACTACCCAATTCCAGACCCGGAGACGATCTTCCACAACCTACATGGGGCCTCGTACTTTGGCAAAATTGGCCTCTCAGATGCCTACTATCAAATTGAACTTGACGAAAATGTAAAAGATATATGCGCAATCAACACATGTCAAGGACTGTTCAAGATTTGCCAAATACATCAGGGATTGAAAAACTCTTCATCAATTTTTAAAAATTGCATCGAATCAACACTCAAATGAATCAAGGGCGTTCTGATTTTTCAAGACATTGTGTTGCTGTATGGAACTACCAAAGAGCAGTTCGACAAGAAGGTGCTTGGATTCAATTGTCGACTACGTGAGAAAAATTTTACTCTTCATGAGAAAAAATCTAATTAAAAACCAGTCGATAGCGTTAGTTTTTTTGGGATACTCCAATTCAAAGGAAGGAATAGCTTAAGATCCCAAACATGTTGATTTTGCACCAAAAATGCTACCCTTAGATAACATGAGAAATAGCAATTACTCGTGAGACAAAATGCAACAAAACGCCTTTGAAGACATAAAAAATGATTTGAGTGCTACACCAATTGTACAGCCATACAGTTTACAACATGAAGGAACAGTTACTACTGCCGCCTCTAAAAAACAATTGGCGGGGTTCTTTTGCAAGAAGGACATCCAGTTTTTATGTATCAAGAAAGTTGACTCCAGCGCAGCAAAAGTATTCGAACATAGAGCGGGAAGCACTGGAAATTGGCTTTGTGGTCACATGATTCAAGCAATTCCTTCTTGGAAAACGATTTACCCTACAAACGGACTACAAATCACTCAAATATCTTTTTGCACCGGATGAGGAGATCCCAAAGACAGCATCAGCTAGAATTACAAGATGGGCAATAGCTCTAATGGGCTTCGACTATGAGTTGAAATACACACCAGGAGGGCAGATACTCCAAGCAGATGCTTTAAGGAGAATGAATTCGGAGAACGAAAAGAATCCGACAACGATCGAGTGTGCTTCGCAATCAATAAAATCTACTTCCCATGCATGAAGTCCCACTCTTAATGTGCCATTTGGATCATTCAGTCATTGACTTATTTCTCTTACACTGAACACAATTACCCGTTAACATTTTAGTACCCCTCGCCGATATAAAACCTCTTATGTTTTTAGTACCATTATAATGTCTACCACCAACGCAATATGAATTAGTTTTAAATGTCGGTAAAAGACTCATTTCTATATAAAAAATAATGAAATTTAAAAAGTATAATTCCTTTGTTGTTATGAATAAGCATAAGTCTAAAGCTAAGCCTAAGTCTAAAGCAAAGCTTGAAGCTAAGGGTCTATGGCGTAGCATCGGTGAAACTGGTTCCCGGATGGACCGAGTCCTATCTCAAGAGAATAAAAAGAAATTAGATATTATTTATGCTAGGGGCTTTCATAAGACTAGTAGGAAATAGTTTAGAGCTATGGGGCTTCGCACATGTTCACCATAACTATGACTATAATTATAACAATGACTATAATTATGATATAATATCAACCATCTTATTGTCATCACTATTAACACTAATAATCTTTCTAGTTAATACTAATGAATAACATATAACATCTGCAACTGCAGCACTAAATTTAAAACTAAGTTGTATTGGTTGTGGACCTATATGATCACTTTGATATCTAGTGTCAGATACATATATTCTATAACTACTTTTGAAAGTTCTATGATTTATATATGGTTTTTTTTATTATGTGGTAGCCCATTATAATCTTTATTAAAGCTAACAATCTCTTTAAAAGCCTCATTATAATTATTGGTACCATAATTAATATTCATTCTATCCTCGGGATAAAACTCATTACCAATATTACAATAACATTCGGTAACATTCATTATATCAAATGTACTTGCATCATGAGTTTGTTCATTAACATTATTATTTTCATAACCAACTATTATATATTGTGGTCTTTCCATACCAATTTCCATACCTAGATCAAACAAGAAGTTAGTAGCATTGGGTACATTCTTATAAAATGTCTTTCTTTCATAATAAATAAAGTCTACATTATTCTTTTTACTTAAACCCTTTTGCACAATATTTCTATTGTCATTACTAGGATCAATACTAGGCACAAACCATGATAGATCTCTAATTTCTATATTAGCATCATTAGCAACTGCGCCAGGATTAGCATTAACTTTAAATAGAGCTCTATAATTTTTATTCTTTTTCAATATTAGTTTAAATCCTGAACCATACATAATCTTTTCTAAATCATTTACAAAACCAAATAGATCACTCATCTTAATCATCATATAAATATGACCTCGTTCTGCAGCAATATGGTCACTTTTAAGTTGATTATCTCTTTTACCTTGATTTCTAACAAAACCACTCTCATATTCATCACCAAAACTTGTTAATAATTTATACATCAATAGATTAGGATGACAATGATCTGTATACTCAAAAGTCCTACCACCACTAGTTTCAACATTAATTGAAATAAACAATGCCATCATACCATAATTAACTAATCTGATATTAGCATCATTAGCAAATACACCACCAGCATCATCTGATACAACAAACTCTATCTCTAGATATGAATCATGTAAATTTAAATGATTCTCTTCTCTATTGAATATGATATTAATGTTAGTATTGATTGTATTCATTGTTGCCAGATTATTTGGTTTATATTTTATAATCTTACTTTTGTGTATATCATTATTATAACCATAAGTTGTATCCAAATTAAAATCCATTTCTATAAGATAAAAATTGAACTTTTAATTATAACTAAACTATAATTCTGACAATAACCATAAATATAATCTAATATTTGAATAATGAAAATGACAGACAGTTTAATCTTATATAAACTACAAAAGATACATGATGCTTTAACTAAAACTAAAGAAGAGCATACACTTAACTTTAGAATGGTAAAGTTAACAGAAAGGTTTAATTTTAGCGAACCTAAACTTTATACAACAAAATAGGTTTAATTAGATTATCAGTTTTTAACTCGGTGTTTAATGTGAATAGGAGAAATATTCAATTCTTGTATGCTATCACTGTTATAGAAGGCGAAGCAATCCGGGACCTGGCTTCACCGATAGCAGAACCTCCTAGCTCTAACAATAACAATAACACTGACTCAAACATTACATCTGTTCTTAATTATAGTTATAAAGGAGTCCCGTTGCTATATTCAATTATTACACCAGGATCATATGAGTTAACTGACATAGCAGAATTAATAAAAGAAGAAACTAATGCCAATGTTATAATAGAACCTGATAAGAATACGATGAAATGTTTAATGGAAATAAAAGAGGGGGCAATTAGCTTTGATGTCGAAAAGTCAATAGCCCCATTACTAGGCTTTAGAAAAATAGTATATAAACAAGGTAAAAATACATCTCAGAAAAGTGTTGATATTATGGGATTTAGTACTATTAATTTTCATTGTAATGTGATATCTGGTGTTAAAGATAATGGGAATAACACAGACATACTATATAATTTTACTCTAACAGAACCACCAAGTTACTTGATAAATTTTATACCAACTAATATCTTGCATCAAAATGTATCTAAAGATAGAATAGAATATATAGAGTTTCATATTAAAGATGAGTATGGGAGACCTATAGACTTTAATGGCGATGTACTATGTTTTACTTTGCATTTGTGTTAACAACTAAGTTGATCTGACGTAGTCAGCTGGGCGAAGCCATATTCAGTGTAACAGCTAGGCAAAGCCTTGTTTTTTTATAATCATAACATAATTGAAATAGTATTTTTTCCTTAAAAATGTTTAGTATTAAATGTGATGAATGTAAAAATAAGTCCTGGGCTCAAATTTGAAGTTGGTGTCAGGGCAAACCATATCAATGTTTTGTATATAATAGAGTTATAACATATAGAGATAAACATAATCACTTACTAGGACATTTTAATAATCCCGATCAATATCTAACATGTAGAAAGTGTAAAGTATTTAAACATATCTCCAAGTTTAGATTTAAACAATTTTATTGTAGGTTGTGTACATATTCACAGATTAGTATAGTTACAAATTATAATTAAACATAAATAAATTATTATAATTAAATAAAAATATAATTATAAACATAACTATACCATATTCACAGATTAGTATAGTTATAAATTATAAGTAAAATATAAACAAAAAATTATAAATAATTATCTACATTACTCTCCAATCCCAATTAATTCTCAGTTTACCATTAATATTTTTATTTTTAGATATATCAATGACATTGTACTTATAAGGCTCTTTCCATACCTTATTACATATATTAGCAAAATCATTATAACTAAGTTCAACATTATTAAAGAAATCTTGATATATAGATATGAGGACTTTACCTCTTTGTTCAAATAAAATAAATACATTAGAATTCTCTCTAACACTCTGCCTATCTATTGTGAATAGATTTTGATCAAGATATATCATATTACAATTATTATGTCTACCCCTACAAAAGTATTCATTAATAACTGGTTGTATGGCTCTAACATCATCGAATATCATTAGTTTCATTAGGTCTTTGGGTAGTTTATCGTGGGATGGTAAAACCTTTATATCTTTAAAAAACTCAATATCTGCTTTTGGGTTTATTCTCTCTAAACCTATATATTGATCACCAGTAGGTCCAATGATCTATAGCTTATCAAAATATATACTAGATAGAATTAGTTTTTTTAATAAGAATGTCTTACCGCATTCACTAGGACCAGATATTATACATCTAAAGTTCTCTGGGAGTGTAGCTTCAGTAATTATATTATTATAATTTAGCCATGATTGTAGATCTTCATTTATGTTTATAGAGAAAGCGTTAGTAGGACATTCTCTATTGTTGGGTTTACCCTTTTGATGTTTTTCATCAAATTGATATATAACTTTATCTTTAACATTATCATTATCATTATCTGCGGAGCAGGTTGGCATGCCACGGACTCCTTCCGTTCCTTGATTAGCAAAGCTACTTCGTAGATCGTTATCATTATTAGCAAAGCTACTTCGTACATCATATGCGTACATAGTTTATCGTGGGATGGTAAAACCTTTATATCTTTAAAAAACTCAATATCTGCTTTTGGGTTTATTCTCTCTAAACCTATATATTGATCACCAGTAGGTCCAATGATATATAGCTTATCAAAATATATACTAGATAGAATTAGTTTTTTTAATAAGAATGTCTTACCGCATTCACTAGGACCAGATATTATACATCTAAAGTTCTCTGGGAGTGTAGCTTCAGTAATTATATTATTATAATTTAGCCATGATCGTAGATCTTCATTTATGTTTATAGAGAAAGCGTTAGTAGGACATTCTCTATTGTTGGGTTTACCCTTTTGATGTTTTTCATCAAATTGATATATAACTTTATCTTTAACATTATCATTATCATTATCTGCGGAGCAGGTTGGCATGCCACGGACTCCTTCCGTTCCTTGATTAGCAAAGCTACTTCGTAGATCGTTATCATTATTAGCAAAGCTACTTCGTACATCATATGCGAAGCAGGTTCCCTCATTAACATTATCATTATCAATGACATTATCTTTATCATTATGATTATCATTATCAATGACATTATCATTTTTAGCAAAGCTAAATCGTAGATCATTATCATTAACATTATCCTTATCATTATCATTATCATTATCATTATCATTAACATTATATTTATCATTAACATTACAACCCAAACAAAAACACTCATTATAAATTTCAGGACATTTAACTTGATTATCTAGAATATTCAAAGTACTTTTAATTCTAAATCCTCTATTAATAAGACAGATCATATATAAACAATAAGCCCCAGAATAAGATTCATCATGTTGTTGTATTCTCTCATTAGAGCCTAGATCAAAATATTCTTCTAGGAATAATGGTGGGGTTTCTACACCAAAACTATCAAGGTAATATGTTGGACCACCTTCTCTTCTTATAACTAAAACCCAATGTGTACTAAAGTTGGATGTAAATATACAATAGTGTTGAAGTTATTTTCACTTGTGCTATCTAGTTTATCATCTCTCATTTCAATTTCAATTGGAGTTAGACTTATATCTTTACCTATATCTTTTATTCAGATATCACTAATAGCATTACTTTCAATATTAAATTTATTATTGAATTCCTCGAAAGTTAGGATAAGCATTTTTTATAAATAAATTTTATATAAAAAATTGGATAAAGAAGGTATACTTTTTATTTTTATTATCATAATTGGATTTCGTTTTATATTTTATAATTCGATACCGAGTAAATATACAAAACTAGAGGAATTTTTATGGTGGAACTGTTTATGGTGGAACTGGAACAGGTAAAATGGTGGAACTGGAACAGGTAAAATATACTTTATTAGACAATATTTAAAATTATATCAAGATGAAGATCTGAACCAAGACTAAGATTAAGACCAACAGCAAGCTAAAAATATAATCAATGTATGTAAAGATGATAGAGACTGGATAGATCCTGAGACTGGCGAGTTTTATATTGGATTTAATAAATGTGATATAAATATGATCACATCAAGAAAAAAGTCTAAATTCAAAGATAGCGTAATTGTTCTTGATGATATGCGCAATAAGTTAAATAAGGATATAGCTTATTATTTCACAGAAGGAAGATATTATAATATTCAAATGATTGTAATGTGTCATAAACCAGCTCAAATAATTATTACAGCAAGAATGAGTTGTGATACTATTTATTTAACAACATATAATGGAGCTGATCTATTTAAAAATTTTGACGAAATAGATAAATGTGAACATAACTTCAATAAAATAATTAGTGAGTTAAATAGTAACTATTATAATTGTACAGATAGAATATCAGATGAACTTCTTTATGGTATAACTAAATATAATAAGAAAGAGAATACTTTTATTATTATCGATAAGAATAGAACTGTGATATATGACTCGAGTGTTGGTTTCCACGATTTAGAAGCTGTTAGTTTAAAAGATGAATTAGAAAGAGAAGATATAAATAAACTTATAGCATATATGAAACCACTCATGATTAATGCTTTGGATAGAAATGTTATTAATCATGATAATTATATATTCTACTTTAATAAACTTCTTATATTAAATAATATTAAAATTAAAAATGATGTTATAACTAGAGACATGGTTACAGGAAAAGGTATAAGAATTTCATCAACTATTGGTGGAATTATAAGCTGAGGTTTATTTATAATTAGTTATATTTACCCCGATATGGTATCAGGAAATGCTGGGGGTATAGCAATGAGAGCAAGCACAATGTTGAATAGAGTAAGTACATTGGTTTACGTTGGATATGGAGAAGAGTTGGATAATGATCTGCGAAGCAGTTTGGTAAACCACGAACAAAGTTCGTTCACTGATCCACAAAATACAACTCAAGGAGAATATAAAATTGAAGAGGATGGGATTTTAAATAGAAGGGGAAGAAAGTAATTAAGCAATCTATATGAAAATAATGAAGAATTTAGAAAAGAAATTATGAATTTTGTTAGAGATAAAAAAGAATTAGACCTTGAAGTGATCATAGATAGAAGATATAAAACTATTATGCTCAATATGACGGGAAAGAAATATTTAACAGAGTTTTTCGCGTCTAAAGATAATACTAAGGATTTAATTGAAATCTTGGCTAAATATTATTTATAATAAGTCAAACTGCTCAACGAAGTTGTTTCGCAAGTTCTCAGATTTTACCCTATCATAAATGGTTATAAAATGTTTAGAATGTAATTATAAATGTGGAGCTGCGTTTAATCTAGCTTTTCATTTTTCAATATGTCATGAAGGTAAAATTAGTAAATGTGTGTGTGGTGATAAAACATTAAGCGGCATTTGCATGAAAACTGATTGTTCTTTTAAAGATGAATCTGGATATAGTCCTAGTATTGACTCTAGCTCTTATCCTAGCCCTAGCCCTAATCCTAGCTCTAGCTCTAGCTCTAGCCCTAATTCCAGCATTGATCCTAGCCCTAATCCTAAAGTTATAACTAGATGTTGTAATAGATGTATTTATGTAAAACCAGTAACTGATTTTGATAAAAGCAGGTATACATTTAGAAATTGTACTTCTACTAAAGTTAGTTGTCTATATTGCCCTTCTGATGGAATGAATGCTCATGTAAAAAGACAACATCCAGATGTGGATATACCTACAGGATTTACTAGAAATCTCTGAACGGACGAAGTTCGTGGCAAGCCAAGCAGTTGGGGAACCAAGACCGAAGGTCCTTACACTGATCTGACCACCAATGAAAATATATTATTACACAAAATGAAGAAAGTTGTTCATGTAAATATTATAATTTCGTCTCATTTCTTATTAATAATGGGATAAATATAGAAAAAGTATATATTTAATGAAGAGTATAGATAGTTTAAAATAAAAAAAATTTAGAAAGACAAAAAACAAAAATTCATTGAAAAAGTTAGATAACTTTAAAATTTATTTTAAAAAGAGGGAAATCACTCTTTAAGCGCGATAAATAGTGATTTTGTACTGGTGCATCACTCCGATAGGAGCGATTTCGTTCTTAAAGAGTGATTTCGCTCTTAAAAGAGGGATTTCGCTCTCATTTTGAAATTTGCTTTATTTTTTCATTAAATTATTAAATTTTGCTATTACTTTGGGTTTTTAGCTGAATTATGATTTGAACAAGTAATAAATAAAAACAAGGATCTTAATATTATATAAATATTAGCAAAATTTGAAGTTTTTAAAACAGTTAAGCTGGTTTTTTTATTCAATTTATCCTCGAAGTGGTCACACCAATTTTCGCAAGTTGGTTTTACGTGCTTTTTACACGGTCTCACTAGTTTTATACTAGTATCGGGGATACGTCCACTGGAGTCAGTGGGGATAGAACCCGAACTATCCATCTGATAATGGATAATTACCAGCTTAACTCGACACTAATGGTTTGCACTAAGTGAGACAAGAAATGATAGATTTTGAGTGAATATGAAGGTAATATTTAGTGGTGGATAAAACAAGGAAACCAGTTAGCAGTAAAATTTGGCCCGATTCGACATGCGCGATTAGCGTTAGGAGAATGGGTCAAATTTTACTGGTGGCTGGTTTCCTTGTTTTATCCACTACTGCAATTCGTTTTACTTTACTATTGTCACAATCAAATTTCATTATTCAGTACCCAAGTTGACGTGCCATCCGGAAGTGATCTCTGATCAAACCAAGTCTACCGAACACGGTGTGAACCCGGACCAAAATTAAAGGATCTTGGATTCCATTCGAGCGCACAATAGTATGATCAGAGGTCACCTCAGTCTGGGGATGGTATGATCAGAGGTCACGTCGGTCTAGGGACCTTTGTTTTTTTTTACGTAGAAATGTTAGCTCTGCCAAAAGGCAACAAAAAGCAGCACTCTGATCACAGACAAATCTAGAGTCTGATGACTTTGATCAGAACCAAAGGGGACCAGCTGACAGAACAACCCGGTCCCCTTTGAACGAAAACTTTATTAACTGTAGAACACGACGTTTCATATGGAAAGCTGTCTAAATTCATCCATTGAGTTCAAAATACGCACTAATGGTATACTAAGTGAAATTTTTTCTCAGCAGTTGGATTTTTTTCTCTTTGGCAATACTTTTAGATTTGTCCATTCTTTAGATGAGTTTAATAATGCAAACCTCAGTTTTCATTATATGAATATATTATTACAAAATTGAAGAAGTCCGTTCATAGTGGAAGCTATTCACTGATCAAACTATTTCGAGCGCAATTGAGTCCGATCAGAGGTGATTTCGAGCGCACAATAGTCTCATCAGGAGTGAATTTTGAGCGCACAATAGTCTGATCAGAAGCGATTTTAAGTGCACAATTGTCTGGGCGATGGTCTGGTTTTGGACTGGGCAATGGTCGCACAATCATATGGACAATGTTCTAATTTCGGTCTGATCAGAGGTCGTTTCTGTCGGGGAAGGTCTGGTCAGAGACAGTTTCGAGCGCACTTCGAATGCACACGGTGTTTCGAGCGCACTTTTGTCTGATCAGAGGATACTTTGGTGTGAGATGGTTTGATCAGAAGTTACTTTCGTCTGGCATGGTCTGATCAGCGGTCACTTCCGGATGGCGCCTCATCCTGGGTAATCCTTTTTGATAAAAGCTATGTTGTCAAATTATCCCAGCATCTTGTAAAGGTTGAAATTTGTCAGAAATCTGTGCAAACAAAGTAATAAACTTTTTAAATATCACTATCAACTTATTAATTTTTTTCACCCTACATGAAGACAAAAGCTTTGATCACGAGGAGAAAACGCTCCACGAAATATGTGTTTCGAGTTTTGAGCAAAGAATTTTTTCCAAAGTTTTCAAAATTGTTTCTTTGGAGCTCCAAACCTATGTTACGGTAATTATGATTAAAATTAAACTGAAACCAGATAGTCTAGATTGAGTAAAACATATCTGTCGGAAAGTAACAAACTGAATTGACCAAACTTGACGTTTAATTTCTGACAAGCAATCGGGTAATGTTTTTTTTAGCTGAAACACATTTTTTGAGGGAAATTTTCTTACTAAATATTAGCTTTCCGTATTGCTAGATTAAGGTAAATTGCACAATAGTAAAGGATTTTTAATTTTCTTGATATTCTTTTGCTTTAAAAACCGATCTGACGCCCAAAATAATTTTGGTTTAGCAACAAAATAGGTGATGAAAACTCGGAGAGCGAATAATCTCTGTGCTGCAGTCAATATGATATAAAACCGCATATCGGATAAAAAAGATGAGCAGTTTAAGTATACACATTTTGTATACCAAGTGAACCCATAGTTTTTATGCTCATTCAAAATTCAAATTTTTGATGAGAAATGAAAATACGCTATCAGAGCAGAGTCCTTAAAAATTGAATTGAGAACAGTTTCAAGTTTTTGTTTCAGTATTTTGATTTTTAAAGTCTTCATTCATTGTCATTTAATTAATTTGCACATTCAACTGAGGGCCCGCCGACATTATAACAAAGTGATGTTTTGCTGTAAATGATCAGATTCCGCATCTGGTATTATTTAATTGCAAAATTTAATCTACCAATGAACAACTGTGTGTCAAAAACGTTTTCTTTCTGTTGAATTGAAATTAGCCTTACTTACTAAATACCGCCTGTTAGTTTAAAATCAGGATCAAAATTTGTTCACTGTTTTCCGCCCAAACAAGTTCAGTTAGAATGAAACCTGCTTTAGTGAAATTTGTAATTAAGCAATCAGGAGATCTTTGCGGTGCCAAACTATGAACAATTAATCTTTTCAACCCGTATCTTGTAACGAGAAGGATTTTTTTCAAATTGATTATCAATTAGCTTTTCTTCAACTTTCGCCTAATTAGCATAGTTGTTAAAGTTTATCGGGGAAAAAGTAACTATTACAATGTAACTATTCAGTAGAAAGGACTCGTATACATGTCTCAAAGTATTTCAATGTAGAACATAAAAATGGTTTTAAAGATGGTAAAAAGTGTTCACTAACAAACGAATAATTGTAACCCAATGTAGTATGGCGACCAATAGAATTTTTAGTGGTTATGTAAAAATGACTAAGTATTGTGTGAAAAGCTCATAAGACGCATGCTTATCTTTTAAGGTTTTCAACGACACTTCGTTGTATTATTTTCAGATGACAAACAAATTTTTTAAAAGTATTTCTGCTTGATAAAAGTTTATTTTGTCAAGTTATCTCAACATCTTGTAAAAGCTAAAAGTTGTCAATTTTCTGTTCGAAACTAAACTACATTGCAGATCAGCATACATTTTTGTTGGAAAATTTACAACTCTAGAACAGTGTCACCGGCGAAAATGTCGAAGGCTTTGGGGTGGCAACGGTTGATGAATTGATGGGGAGATGAGTTGCACAGAGAAAATTGAAGTTCATTTTTCAGCAAAGAGAGATAAAAACAATTTATCATTTTTTAATGCAACAGAGGCTTATAGAAAAAAAGAAGAGGAAAAATGCAAGTCTAATTTTATGCGTATAAATTTAAAAAGAAGCAGCTTGAGCCTATTTCAAAAAAGTAGTTTCAGCGAACTGACACTTCAGCATTTAAACAGTTTTTCTTTCTAACAGGAAAAATAGGTCATAAATTACAAAACTTTGTTTGAATTGATTTTCAAAAATGTTACCGTTGGTTTCCTGAAATTATAAAGATTCATTTTAGTTCTTTTTCAATTGTCTCAAATTGCTAAAGAAAAGCGGTGTGCGGTTTCAAAGAAACATCAAGATACTTAGAAGTTTTCTTTAATAAAATTTCAAAGAACAAAAGAAAAACTTACCTGACGAACTTTGTTGCTACGTTGATAAGTAATGGTCACAAAGCTAAACTCAATTCTAAATTTGTTTCGGCGCTATCATTATCTTATTGACCTATCAACCATATGTCAGAAATAAATTCTGCCAAAAACAGAAACCTGATTCTAACATCCACCGACCTCCAATGAACTCGATTGTACCTAGGCCAGATATGATTCTCATGAAATGTTGTCAAAAGAAGAAAATCACATCCAGGATACTGAACTAAGATCTATTCACATTTCAATCATGTAAAATATTTTTAGCTAATCTAAATCTTCTCTGTATATTTTTCATTGATAAGTACTATTTATACGAGCTAATCTTTGTATATTTTCAGTTCCAAATTTAATTTAACATTCATTTTTTGAATTCTTTTGACCCGTGTTATCAACCAGGACAATGGTGTCCAGACCAGCTACAGACAGATAAATTTTGGATCTACAGAATGCAGAATCAGCTACTGCGTGGATTATGACTTTTGTGGCGAAATGTCGCGCAGAGAAGAAAGAAGACAAGATTAACACCGACGGTACTGCACAAGACCTACAGGTAACCAATCTTTTTCATAGTATGTGCGGGCAAGATGCAATTATTAACCTCAGCAGCCTAATGAGTCCTAGGAATTTGATAGACACTCCGTTCAAAGACATCAGATTGTCAATTCAAAAGTTTATTTCTCTTAAAGAGAGAGTAGTAACGCAGAAAGGGCTAAATTTCTGTCCCTAATTCAAGGTGTAGGGGAGTCAGACGACAATTTTCTTGCGCGTTAGAGAGGAAGCACGCTATTCTCACTTCAAAAAACTCAAAACAGCGGCCAATCCCGAAGAGAAGTTGATAAAAATCGAGTTTATCTCAGGTTTGAGGGCCCTGAAGCAAAACTTAGACTACTAGAGGGTATTAAAGCAAAACCACAAATGTCGGTTACTGAAATGACTGAGAGTTTACGGTCCAGAAGTCAAACAACGGCTTTTGCATGTCCTTCATCAGGTAATAAGCCATTCACTGTGAAAGAAGAAGTTGGTTTCAACTTCAAATAGACCTTTCGAAAACCAAAAGAAGAAAGTACGGCTAATAAAAGGAACAACATGTGCACTAGGTGTGGCGGTAAGCGACACTCTAATTGACCCTTTATAAGGTTAAGTAAAAAATGCAACACATGTGAAAAAGTGGGACACTTCTCAAAAATGTGTAGAAGCAAACCCCAAACAAATTCAGGTAAAAACAATGAACAGAATGAATTTTGCGCAGAAAAAATTTTTTCAGTACAAGCACCTCCACAATTGGAGGTGGGAACGTTTTATACTAAAGAACAAGCTGTCAGCATGTCTTCGACATTGGAATATAACTCGACAAATAACTGCAAAGTAAAAACGTAAGTAGACAAAGGTGCATATAGCACAGCGATGTCATTAAAAATATGGTTTGAGCTTGATAAAACTCAGTTGGATGGTAACATAAGACCTCGCAAAGCTTATGAGGATAATCAATTAACGCTTCTGGGGTCACTTACTTGCGACGTTGAGTGGAACGGAAGCACGCTCACATAAACACAATTAGCAGTTGTGCAGTCTGATGAAGAATTTGGACTTCTTGGTTGAGATTCTCGACCCAAGCATGGTGTGAACAGCATCACAACCGAACACATAAGTGCTGTGAAGGGTTACAAAGCTCAAATGAAGCTGGAACCAGGATAACAGGCAATGTTCTGCACAGCCAGAAAAATACCTCTTCAAGCAAGGTCACAGAGAAGCTGGAACAGATGGTCAGACAGGGCATCCTTGAACCGGTACAGCCCGGAGGAGTCAGTAATGCATCTTCAGTGGGGTGGCAGAGAAAGAGGACTAAATAACTGAGACTTTTTGTGGACTTAAAAATGCATATCAATGGCAAGGTCATGGATGAGGACTACCCAATTCCAGAAATGGAGACAATCTTCCACATCCTACATGGGGCCTCATACTTTGGCAAAAATGACCTCTCAGATGCCTACTATCAAATTGAATTTGACGAAGAGGCAAAATATATATCCACAATCAACACATCTCAGGGACTGTTCAACATTTTGCCTCAATCTTTCAAAATTGCATCGAATCAACACTCAAAGGAATCAATGGCGTTCTGATCTTTCAAGACGATGTTTTGGTGTATGGAACTACCACCGAGCAGTTCGACAAGAGGGTGCTTGCAGACAAGGGTTGACTACGTGAGAAAAATTTTACTCTTCATGAGAAAAAATCTAACTCAAAACAAGTCGATATTGTTAGCTCTTTGGTATACTCCATTTCAAAGGAAAGAATAGCTTCAGATCCCAAACATGTTGATTTGCTACAAAAATGCTACCCTTTAACAACATGAGAAATAGCAATTACTCGTGGGGCAAAATGCAACAAAAAGCCTTTGAAGACATGAAAAATGAATTATGTGCTAACACAATTGTACAGTCATACGGTTTACAAAAGAAGGAACAGTTAATACTGACGCCTCTGAAAAAACAATCCGCAGGATTCTTTCGCAAAAAGGACATCCAGTTATATATGTATAAAAAAATGACTCCAGTGGAGGAAAACTATTCGAACATAGAGCGGGAAGAACTGGAAATTGTGTTTGTGGTCACAAGATTGAAGCAATTCCTTCTTGGAAGACGATATACTCTAAAGACCCACTACAAATCACTCAAATATCTGTTTGCACCGAATGAGGAGATCCCAAAGATGCTCTAATGGGCTTCAACTATGAGTTGAAATACACATCAGGATAGCAGATACTCCAAACAGATGCTTTAAGCAGAATGGATTTTGACAAAGACGAATCCGACAACGATCGTGTATGCCTCGCAATTAATAACATCTACTTCCCAAGCATAAAATTCCACTTTTAAGTTGTCCTTTGGAGCATTCCTGCATAGGGCACTGATGACACATCGCCACACTTCAAAGGCGAGGAGCAAAACTCCAGTTGGACTCCTGTCGGGACGCAGAAGGAGACTACAAGCAATAGCAGATTTCGACTTTTGTGAATTCATTTTATTAGAGTCCAATGAGAAGGCAAAGACAGTTTCTGCTAACTTCATCATCAAGAAGAGCTTGAACACATCTTTCATACAGCCCAAAAACTAAGCACGGACTATACTTGTTAGCGACAACCAAATTGCGAGACTGGACGAGGACAATGTGAAATCTAAACAATCAGCGGAGGAGAACATATCTAAATCAGAACCACGACTTCAGAACACAGATGTGGGACCTTCGAATTAAGATGAAGATTCTGCAGCCACATCATCTGCAGAGCACCAATAGCCCAAACCATCAGAGCCTTCACGAAACATCAACAAGAAACAGAAAACAGCTGGAAAGATTTGGAGAACCTATACCCATAAACTTGCTTAAAAAAGGGAGTATGTGATGGTTTCAAACGAACATCAAGAAACTTAGAAGCTTTATTAAAGGTTCAAAGAACAAAGAACGAAAGAGAAACTTACCTGACAAAGTTTTCCGATAACTAATGGCCACAAAAGTGAGCTCAATTCTAATTTTGTTTCCGGGCTATCGATATCGTTTTGACCTATCAATCACATGTCAGTAGTAAAATCTCCCACCAACAGAAACTTGATTCTAAGATCTACCGACTTCCAACCAATGAACTCGATTGTAACTAGGCCATATATGATTTTCATGAAATGTTGATGAAAATAGAAAATCACATCCGGGATTCGGAACTAGGATCTATTCACTTGTCAATCATATAAATTATTTTAAGCTAATCTAAATCTTTTCTGTTTAGTTTCGCATAGATAAGTACTATGAATACGAGCTAATTTTTGTATATTTTCAGTTCTAAATTTAATTTAAATTTCAACTTATTGAACTCTTTTGAGCCGGGTTATCGAGCACGACAAGCAACGATGCAATAATTTGCTTTACTGACTAACTAAATAACTGAAGGTTGATTAAACGATTATAACCAAAGTCTTGTGAGAAAAAACAAGGAAGTTTGTAATACACAAAGTTTCGAAGAAAAATTATCTGCGACAACTTTTGAGTAGCTCATTTAAAAATAATTTTAGAATCAATAGAAAAGCTTTTTCTGTGTTTTGTTATGAATGCCTAAATGCGAATATGCAAATAGTTTACTCAAAATATGTTTTCATTAATTTGCAGTAAAAACTGAAATAATTTCAATCTCGCTTGACCAAATTTTGTTTTCAAAAACGAATACTTTAAAGCACTTTTTTAATTTTGGTTGACACCTCATCAAATTGTGCTTTCAGCCGTTGAAGAACAATTAAAAAGAAAAACAGAATTCAAGAAAATCAAAATATATAATCAAAAGTGAACTTTAAAGTTTTTCGAATGCTGCTCATGTCCTCTGCCAGCCCGAAAATGGTAAAGATGTATGAGCAAGATAATAAGTTCTTTTTCAAAGTGTACTGAGCAGAAAAGTATGAGCAGAAATGTATGCATAATCATATTTAAATGGGCTTACCAAATGGACTTCCGCATTGCCCTCTGTAACCTAAAATAAAAACCAAAGTTATTACCCATGCAGGCACGTACGCACACACACACATACACACACACACACCCTCACACACACACACACACACACACACACACACACACACACACACACACACACACACACACACACACACACACCCTCACACACACACACGCAAACACACAAACAAACAAACACGCATATATATATTTATATATATATATATATATATATATATATATATATATATATACACGCACACACACACACAATCACACGCACACGCACGCACACCACACACACACACACACACACACACACACACACACACACACACACACACACACACACACACACACACACACACACACACACACACACCACTCTTACACACGCACAAACACACACATACACGCAAACAAACACACACACATACCCACACATTCTCGAGCAGACAAGAAAACATTCTCGAGCAGACAAACATTAATCACATAATTAGCTGCTTAATGAATTTTTTTAACGCATTTCTTATATAAATTCAACAATCTACAACACATTAAGCGGATTATTATTTTAGCGAAAGGCACATGAAGCGGAAGTTTTTTCGGCTGGTATAAATATTTTTTGCGGCTTTGATCGCATTCCATACATGTTCTTCACTTTCAACGCTTGTCTCTCATAGCTTCCACTCTGTACCTACACACTCTCCACATCTTGAGAATATTTTTTTACATAACTGTCCCTTCCACAGCTCAATCTCTAGAACAAGAGCTTCTTCTTTTTGCTCTGCCGCAAGAGTGCACGGTTTCAGAACAATTGTGGAAGATTTGCTTTTTTTTGTAGTATAATTCAGTATTTCAGCACATTAAAAAACTCAACGATTCCCTCCCCCTTTTTGGCACATTTTTTCAACACATTCAGTACTTCATTTCTACACTTTTATCACATTAAAAAAAATTCAACCGTTCCTTACACCTCTTAAACAGTTTTCAGAAATCGTTTTAAAATTTGTCAACTATTTCAGCACTTCACTTACATAATTTTTGCACTGTCATCGAATGTGTTACTTCTTGTTAACAATTTTTCAAAACAATGTAAGCAAATTCCAGCAGTCGTCTTTTATATTTTCAACGCTTTCTTTACATAATCTGAACACTTTCCGCACTTGTCCTGCATATTCTGAACACTTTCTTTACACAAATTCATTCAGGTTTTTCAGTACTTATCATACATTTTCCCAACACTCTCTTTGCATAGATTCTCCCAGCACATTCAACAGCTCAGCTTGTCTTGATCCCCCCGTCATCAGCAGTGGAACTGGCAATAATGGATGAGTTGATTTTATATACTTTATATGCCGAAATTTGGCACATTCAGCACCTAAAAATAAACTGTCAACATAATTAGAATATTCCATACATGGTCAGTGTCTGAGGGTCATGGATCCTTTGTTTGGTAATAAAATGTTTTCCTTATTTCCTGATCCACTATGGGCTTTTGCTATCTTTTTGAGAGGCCATATTCCCCGAATCGTGATGTTTTTCAGCACCCAAGCAATATAATGCTCAGACAACACTTTATTCAAACCGTGACATTTGGATATTTTATTGAGTCCTTGAACAAACTCTTTGAACAATTTGGTCCAAATTTTGTCAAGTAGTGTCTGCCTTAACCTTGAAGTCCTTGTTTGAGAAACACTGGTTCAAATTCATAAAACATTTCACGCAAAATATGTCGCTTTAGAAGAAAGTGGTTTTGAGTGGCTGACCCCGTCTTCTACGATACTGCAAAAAACATATGTCAAATAAATTCTTTTTAAGACTGCCTCTGCCTCACCCATCACTGTCTATAGCACTAAGTTTGCGAGCCGTCTTCTTCGGTGGCCAGGAAGTTTCTTTTGTACGGAACAATCTCCCTCAGACTCTTCAAAATGTGGCGGCTATTGATGGCGCAGATTGTCAGGGTAAACAAATTGTGAAACAAATGCGTGGATAGCCATTGTAAATGCACCCGTTAAGAAAACGTCACACAAGTCAAGGTAAAGGAAAAGAGTTACGAAACTTGTAAATAAACATGTGTATGAATCTCAATTTCTTGTGTGTTGTTTTGAAAAAGAAATGGTCTAACACGTCAAATTCACTGTTGACAAATTGTATTTTTTGTAGCATCCGGAAACAGGAACAATAGAAATCCAACATTTCCGATCTCTGTTTCCCTCCCGCCCTATTGTCTGCAAGTGAAGCAGTTTTTCCCACGACTTCTCAACGCTATTCGTACACCAATGCCCAAAAACGTTTCTTGCAGGAGGGTTTTCACAATAATTTACCTTCCCTGATGTCCACATACATTATAAGCATTTTGGTAGGAAGTCTCGTGATTTTGCTTCAGCATTGCAAAACAGAGATGCTTTGCGAAGCCGTAACCAACTCTCGAGAATTTCAAGATATTAATTGTCTAGAAAAGGTTAGAAAAACATGAAGTTTCCTCAATTTTCCAGAGCATTGCTTTTCAAGTACCGTAAAAACGTTTGTGGGTTGAACATATCCTGGTAACTTCTGCTAAAATATTTTAAACATTTGGTATCATAAGTAGTATACTAAAATGCACGTATTGTCACGGGGGGGGGGCGTCCCCCCGTGACAAATCGTGCATAACGTTTTGTCACGGGTGGGGACGTCCCCACCCGTGACAAATCGTGCGGTACATTTTTGAGGTCGAAAAATTTTGTCTCTCAATTTTGCCGGGGGACAAAAACTTGTAAAAATTTTCTCGATTTGTGCCGGGGACAAAAACTTGTAAAATTTTTGTCACTTTTGTGCGGTGAGAAAAACTTGTGAAATTTTTAACGAATTTGTTCGGTGGGCAAAAACTTACGATTTTTCCAGCTATTTTGTGCGAGGAGAAAAAACTTGTTAAAATTTCACAGTTTTCTGGAATTATTGAAAAACTTGTGAAATATTTGCAATTTTTTGGGGTCCCTTAAGTTGGTTTTAAAATTTAAAAATTCTTAAACCTTTTTTAATCAAAAAGACTATTCATGGGATTTCAAAAGACAGAAAATATACTAACCTTTTCATTACTTCAATCTCTTGATAAGTTTTATGTAATATAACTAAATTAAAACCAAGATGGAGTCAAATTTTGGTGCTTTTGATCCAACATCTGGTTTTGATCGAACATCTGGCTTTAATTTGATAGTTTTATTGCCCATATGTTATACCAGATTAGGGAGTGTGGGCAGATTAGAAAAACAATAAAATTTAAGTGCCAGGGCTCCAAATTGAGAATTATTGTGTCTGATAAGAAATTTGCAGCGTCCAAGGTGAAAAGAATGCAACTTTGCAGAAAATGAGAAGAAATATACGTATGAAATGGACAAAACAAATGCTCGAAACTATATGAAATGTTCCAAAAAAGTACTGAAAAAGTGTTTGAAAATGTGCGGTAAAGCAATTCATATACCACAATTGTATGACGGGAGAGTTGAAAATCGAGAAAAAAATAGTGTATTTTTAGAGTAAAAATTGTTGTTTTTGAACAATTTTATGCAAAATACTTCCTCAAAAAGCAATTCCATTATGCACAAACTGTTTTGCATTGTAAATGACAACAAGTGCAGACCGGTAAATTGTGTAAAACAAGGTGTTTGAGGGACAATGCAAATGTGATCACGTAATATAGTGTAAAACATGGGGAAAACTATAAAAATGACAAAATTTTAACGGGAAAAACTGATGTCCGACTGAACCTTACTGCGTAACTTAGGCAAAATGATAGAATGAGCAGTCTATTTTCCATAAATACTTAAGAAAACTAACTTCCATTTTTTTGTGAATGATATTCTAATTTTTTCTTTACATTAATAAACAGTTTTCCTGTTCTGTTTTTGTTCTCCAAAAATTTTCATAGCACAAAAAATAACTTAACTAAAGCTGTATGTCTACAGTGTTTATCAATTTTTATCTAATCTGCACTTGTTTTTTCCTACCAGTGATTATGTCTACTACATGTGCCAACATATGTCTTTCATTTCAATAAGCAATTCAGTGTGGTCGTCTCAGCTTCTCTGATTGGTCAGTCCGGTTTAGGCTTTATTACTGTCTTGCACATGTTTGAACACGTATTGTTTTATTATCAAAAACAAGATGTGGTCTTTTTTATTACCATAAGCAATTCAGTGTGGTCGTCTCCGCTTCTCTGATTGGTCAGTCGAGTTTAGCCTTTATTATCGTCTTGCACGTGTTTGAACACGTATTGTTTTATTATCAAAGACAAGGTGTGGTCACAAGTTTGAGTTTGTATTTAAAAAGAAAGTAGCATGTCGTCGTCTCAAGAATACTTTGATTTTCATCACGATATCGCATGTTCAATAGAATGTGTATACTGTTTACTGTGTATGAGAAGAAAGTGGAGTGGAAGCAAAAATTCAATTTCAAGTGGAACAATGTGCGTTGAGACAAAAAATAGAAAGAAATATTAGGCTATATAACACGGAACAAACAATACTAACAAAATAGTTTTCACACTAGAAGATCTCAGAAACAAAAGAAGCAATATCTTTAAATGAGTATTAGAAGTTGATATCAAGCTTTCGTTTCTTTGGAGCAAAGCAAAGGCTGACTGATGTCGTCTCGAGACTGCTGCTGGCAATTATGGAAACTTCCGCTACCTTGGGAGTTGAGGGAGTTGGCGTTGAGTCTGGTAGAGGAGAATTTGACCAACTTGTATTGTCTGGGCTTTCGGGGCTTTTTGGAGTCCGCCACAAACTATCAATAATTTCCAGGTGCCTCCAATAGCCCTCCTGATTTTTGTATAGAGGAATCTCTTTGATATCATAGTCGTAAAGAGTTTTCCTAACATTTTCATCAATCGTCTCTGGATTGAAAACAAATTCTCTTACGTAGCTGGTAACATGATCGATCGTGTAATGTGCTCTTTCATCAGCGCTTTTTCAAATCTGTCAAATCTGAATGATTGGATGTAGTCGAAAATTACAATTGGTAGCGCCATGTGGTTAATTGTAATCCACTCGTTGTCCCGCAACTCTTGTTTAACAACAACGACTTTCTCTTTTTTGTAAGTTCCATATGCTATTGTTCTCAAATCGGGATTGGCCTCCTCTTTCAGAATAATTGCCACCGGAGACATGTTCAAACTTTGAAGACAATGCTGCAATTAATGGTTTGTTGTGGTAATTTGTCGGGTCGTGAAAACTTTTGGTCAGCTTTTCCATATAATCAAAAGATAAAACAATTTGTTCTAAGACTTAAGAAATTTGTATCACTCTTGATTCGAGAATAATTAGATTGTTATCAATAGTGGAGAAAGACAAAAAGAAATGAGGAAAGACTGTGAAAAGAGTTTGCAAACAATTTTCAGTTTGTTGTAGAGCAAAGATTTGGATTTTGTGAGCAACCAAACAGTATGCAAGAATTGAAAGAAAATGATTATTTGTGTTCAATTGTTTTTGCTACATGTTTAGGCGTGTTGCTTCTAAAAATAGCTCAAAAACATACTTGTCACGTAGAGCATAATAGTTTTATATATTTGGTTTTTATCTTAGTCAATCAGAAAACAGCAATTACTATACCTGTCACGTAGAGCATAATAGTTGGATATATTTGGTTTTTATCTTAGCCAATCAAAATACAGCAAAATTTTGAAATTTAACCTTAGTTCTAGTAAGGCGAAAGGAGAGTGACTACACAGTATACGAATGCGTTGTTCTATGTCTTATCATAACCAATTGGAGAATTCATGGACAAACAAAAACAACATGCAGTCAGCATTGCGGTTATTGGTTCTTAGTGTTTAAAACTATAAAATTCAAAACTCGATAAGTTAGCCCGTCGCTATTATTAGAATGACAAAATCTTATTCACTCTTTGTTTAGAGATTGTTAATAAAAAATGTTTTAGACTCTTCAGCGAAAAGCTTTAAAAACTTTGTTGAGTTGCAGTTTGGTAAGTGAGAAAAAAAGACTTGGCATGCGTTTTGATCAACCAGTTCTTTGTAGAAACTGTTTGGAAAACATTCACGATGAATACTTATACATTTCTACATCTTATCCTGAAAAATCAGTAAGATTAAACTATTTCCTGGCAGCAAGTGAATATTTTAGTGAGTTGGACTGCTTTGATCATGGTATTGCTCTAAAGTTGCGTCTATATGGAGGTCTAATTGGCATCGACAATTCATCCCTCGAAAAGTATCTAAAAGTATCAAAAATTTTACGTTTGAACGCTATTTTACACGACGCAGGAGGTTTCATATACGAAATATATAACCAAGGACCTGGTTATTCTTATATGCTTCCGTGGAAAAACAGCAACTGTTTTAGCGGGCATTTTTTGGGAATAATATTTTGCTTATATATAAAGATTTTTCATCCGTCAATTTTTCACTTATTGGAATGCTGAGCTGCAAAACGGTTGTGTTAGACGTTGAAGGATTTCGTCACAGAAAAGAAAAATTTATTGTTAAAGAGTTTGGAATTTGTACTGAAGACTACCTTGACTGCGTGTCATTTTTACCACCAACAAGTTATAGTGAGTTAACAGCTCAACAAAAGCAATCTTTCAGTTGGTTGAGTAGAAATTTGCACGGTATTGATTGGGAAATAGGAAATTATCCCTATATTTATCTAACACAAATAATTCATAGCGTTCGCTTGCGGAATCCTGGTGCAATATTCTACGCTAAGGGAGCGGAAAAAGTTAAGTTTTTGTCAGAATTGCTTGAATGTCCTGTTATTGATCTGAATTCACTTGAGTGTCCTTCGATATCTGTGAACTATTTTACACAAATTTGTCAAAATCATTCAAAGGGCAAAAACATTTTCAACAAACATTGTGGAAAAGAAAAAGCCATTTTATATTTCAACTGGTTAACCAATGAGAGAAGAATTGACGAAAGTGGAGGCACCGTTGTCACCGAGTTCAACAATTTGTGCCTTGATTACGGGGGACGGGAATCTGAGTCTTTCAATTTCCAAAGACGAAACCATAAAAACCGGAAATCAGTTTTTACAGAGAAAAGTTAAATTGTTGCTGACTGAGGACGAAATTCGCTCATTCACTCATTTAGTTTATTATATTGAACCTTTTCTTGAGTGGAGTAGGCAGAATGTCAAAAAATCAACCCAGAGTCTGTCCTCCGAAACTCTTACTGATGTCGAAGCACCCGGTTTGTGAGGAAATTGACAAAAACGATCCTTCAATGCCAAAAGAGATTAAACACTTGGTGAAGGAAGAAAGAGTGCACAAAATTGTTCATAATAACAAAACTGAGAGACTCTCTGAGTGCTTCGTGGTTCATATGAAAGACTTTCTAACTGAGTTTAATTGCTATGAGTTGTTTTATGTAATCTGATACCCAATTGATACTTTTTTAACAAGTTTTTATTTTTTGTTGAGATGGAGGGAGTAACAGTCGATCAAGTTGACGCTGTTGGAGAGGAAAATTTTTTTGAAAAAGAAAGTAGCAGCAAATCGTCTTGGAAATTTTGTAACCAAACAACTTTGCCACGCTCGGAAGTTGTATTTTTTGTGCAAATGTTTGTTATTTTACTACTAATATCACTTTAAATTGTGAAGTTAACCGTGTTAAAACCAAATTGTGAAGAAACCTCAGTTTGGATATCCATATTGTCAAGTTTAGTTGGATACATTTTACCAAATCCAGGACTATGAATAAAATTATATCTACGCAAGATAGAGTCTTCATGGCCGTTGTAGGGCCCTCAGGTTGTGGCAAAACAGAGTTAATTTTCAAAATGTTGAGTGGAAACTCATTTTACCCAAAATTAAACCACATTATATTTTTATACCGAGAAATGCAACAAATATACGTCAAAATGAAGCAGAAACTTGGAGTTATTTTCAAAAAGTATGCCAATTTAGAATTTTTGAATAACCTTGAAAACCGTCTTTTGATAATCGATGACTAGTGCGAAGAAATTCATAACGAGAAAGAATTTGTTAAGCTGGCCACTGCAGGGCGTCACAAAAAGATTAATGTTATTTACAAAAAGCACAATCTTTATCAGCAGAGCAAGTGGTCTCGTACAATAGACTTGAACACAGCACACATCATTCTGTTCAAATCAGCCTGAGATATTCAACAAGTCGAATTTTTAGGCAAGCAGTTAAATCTTATTAAATTTTTAAAACATTGCTATCAATTGGCAACGAAAGAACCATTTGGGCATTTGCTTATCGATCTTGATCCAAAAACTTCAGATTGTTTACGATACTGTTCAAATATTACTGAGCCAAGTCCTACAGTGTTCTACCTTCCATCTGATAAAGCAGAAACAACCCCTCTAAACAATGAAAGAGAAAAAAATTATCTATACTGAAGCAAGTGGTGCATTTGCAACCAAAAAATTTAAGGAAATACCTGCGTAATTGTGATAGTGATGTTATACTGGTTCTATGTGAATGCCTTCACAATATCTTGCTGGGTTATGTTAGGGTGAAAGTAAGAGACTTAGAAAAATACAGGCACATATTTGAAAGAGTTCTCAAAAAAAGTCATCAATGGATAAACGACGAGCGCTTTTTCTAACGAAAACCGGTTTCGAATTGATTCAACTCATTATAAAATTTTGTTTCATCCATTTGAGTTAAACCGTGTCAACTGCTGCAGAGTTTATTTTGATTCCTAAAAATCAATATATGAAAGAGCAACCATATTCCTCACAAATTCTAAATGATCCCAGAGTTCAGCATAGAGGTGCTCAATTTTCGTTTTTGAACCGTATGCGACCAAATGAAAACACTAATAAAGAGTACCAGGAAATTTTAGTTACAAGGGAAACAATTGATCCCACTGAGTTGTCAAAAGTGAAAGCAGACAAAATTTTTCAAAATCTTAACGTTTTAGCGCCAGCAAAATTCATCAGGACGGAGAAAACAGTTAGCCTCATTAAAGAGTCAAAAAAAGTTGTTATAGACGAAAATGAAAATTTCATTGTTGACGGAACAGCAACAGGAATAAATGTCCCTATTTTTCTCTATGATTGGCAACAACCAACTAAAAAACTAAGTAATACAGATTGTGTTAAGATTCTTGAGGTTTTAAACATAAAAGAGGACTTGGTGATCAACAGAAATGCTAAAATTGCGATCCGGAAAAGAACTCAAAGAACTGCCGAACCAAAAAAGAAAAGGAAAACTATTTCGCCAAAAGGAATCAAGCACAAAGAAACCAGTCAATTACTTACAGAAGAATCCTCAGACGCCGGAAGTGGTTTCGAAACTTCGAAGGAAGACAGAACTCAGCAAGAGGAGAAGAACTGGGAGTCTTTCGACGAATGAGAAAAAATTGCTTGAGTTGAAATATACGAAAGGTCCCGCAGCATATGGAAGCGTAAAAAATCTACAAAGAATCACAAACGTGAAACCAAGTAAAGTGAAATTGTTCCTGGAGGGCAAAAATGCCCACACAAAGCATAAAAAATATAGAAAAAAAATTGAAGGTTATTGCCTACGATGTAAACGAAATTTGGTCGCTAGACTTGGCTCATGTGGATAAATTAGCAAAAGAGAACAAAGATGTAAAATATTTATTGGTTGCGGTGGACTGTCTCTCACGTTATCTACGAGTCAAACCCTAAAAATCAAAGTACGCCACGACAACAGCAGATGCGTTTAAGAAAATTATAAGGAACAAGCGACCTAAAAATGTGGTTAGATGCTGGTACAGAATTTAAGGGCTCTTTCAGCACTCTATGTCAGAAAATTGAAATCGAAGTTTACAAAACTTTCAGCGAGAAAAAATCAGCATTTGCGGAAAGAAATATACGATCGCTCAAGAATTTGATATACAAGTATTTAGAGGACAAATGGACATACTCGTATATTAATCAATTGCAGAGCTTTGTACAAACCATTAACTCTAGAGTCAACAGAGTAACGAAATTGGCGCCGAATAAAGTGACAAAGAAAGACGTTCCTTAATTGATATCATTAATTTTTATTGATTCAGTAAATCTATTTCGCCGACCAAAGTTTTACGTTGGGGACTCTGTGCGAATATCAAAAGCGTATCTTCCTTTTAGAAAAGGATACAAGCAAACGTTTACCAACGAAGTTTTTGAGATTTACGATATACCTACAACAAATACTCCTACTAATAGTCTCATTGACGCATCCCAGGACCCAGTCAAGGGAAAATTTTATGAATTAGAGTTGGTCAAAATTAGAGAAAACAGTAGTGAAGTAACAAAACATGAATGAGTTCACGGTTCACTTAGTTTCATCAGCCTCTATGAATATTTTTCCTCAAAACACCTTGTCCTCATTCAAAAAGCATTTCAATGAAGAAATTAATTTGGAGGGGGATTGGCGAGTTGCACTAAGTGAAATTATCTTCCCGGCAAAAATAAATCAAGTGAACAAAAGTGATTTAAAGATATTTTCTTTTGAAGGCCTTAAGTTTTATGAGAAAAGTATTCCATTTGATGCTGTCTCCAGACCATACGGTGGAGAACGAGCTATTATTGGAACTGGTTCCTATGAAAACCGTGACCATTTTTTGAGATCCTTAAAAACAGCTACTGGATTGCTTCATTTTGACTTTCAAAATAACAAAATCAACGGAGTTTTATTCCTCTTTTTTGGAAAAAACGAAAGAATTACTTTTCCAGATAACGAAATTCCAAGCATACTAGGTTTCAACGGTATTCATGATGGGTCTGGTTATCATATTGGATACAAGATGTTGGACACTTTTGAAAATCTGACAATGTCTGATGACGAAGAAAAAACTTTTGTTGGCGATTATCCTTTTGATTTGTCTGCAGGGAAGCAACTGATTTTTATTTACGTTAACATAATTGAGTATCAACACGTAGGTGATACTAAAGCTCCTCTTATTCGAGTCATTGATTCAAAACAACGCCTGAAAAACGGTAGCCCCTGCGAAATAGAGCCAATGCACAGAATTGTCTTCAGCAACCTGGAATACAAAAAATTAATTATCAAAAAATTTGCGGTTATTATCAAATTCAATTGAGGACAGAAACTGGAGAATTAGTTCCATTCGCTGGAACAGGAAAAATTATTTTGACTTTACATTTTAAAAAATTCGACTAAATAGAAGCCTACTATCAACAGCAATCGGTGTCACCATACTTTTCAGGACACTATCGTCAACAAGGAAGCGGTTTTTGGGGCTTTAGCAGCAGGTATTGGCAGAGTGGCATTACCGATTGCAAGAAAGTTTCTTTGGCCTGTTGCCAAAAAGACTGGACGTGAATTAATTGTTCAAGCAGCTCCTGAGCTGGTAGAGGTTGTTACAAAGAAAAAGTCTCCAAAACAAGCATTAAAATCGACTGTGCAAAAAACTGTGAGAAAACAAGGGGGCGGGTCAAAAAGAATACGTAAATTAAAAACCAACGGTGAAAACCCACAACAGGGCATTCGTAAGAAGAAGCCCTTGACGAGAAGTCGGTCAAATTTCTTTTCTAAAGTTCAAAATGATTACTAATTTACTGCCCGCAGAGGCAACACACACCACACTTGATTTGTTTGAAAAACAGCCTCTGCTTATTTCTTTTGACAATGCTTTTACTGAAAATGTCGACCATCATATTCACCGGACGGTCCAATGCTTGAGCTTGAAGTTTTGGGCGATAGAAATAATTTCATAGATTTACAGAAACTTCTCCTCGAAATTAAATGTAAAATCTCCCGAAACAATGACGGCGATTTAAGAACAGGAACTGATGCTACAAATACAGACGCGCCACACTTTAGCAACAACGCATTGCATTCTTTGTTTTCAGAATGCACTGTATCTGCTAACGTTGTTAAAATTTCCAATGCAAACGGAAATTATGCTCACAAAGCATTCATTGAAACGGAATTTTCTTCAAGAAAAACTGCAAAAAACACATGGATAGTTTGTCAGGGATATTATTACGAGGATGAGCCAGCTAAAATTGATGGCGCCGACGGTCGCGCGGACGACGTAGCGGCCAGAAAAGCTCTTGTTGCTAATTCCCAGGAAAACTATTTTATTGGAAAGCCAGCGAGTGATATTTTAACTTGTCATAAACACTTACTTAGTGGTGTTACTCTGCGAAATTCATTTAGAAGGTTTACAAATGATTTTGCTGTAATTTTAGAGTCAAACAAACATTACAAAGTCAAAACAATTGAAGCTAATCTCTACGTTAAAAAATTGACAATAGCGGATCATGTTTTGATGGTAATTGAGAAAACTCTACTAAAAACACCTGCCGTGTATCGCTATACAGAAGTGTTGCCGCGAACTTTTTTAGCTACAACTGGAATAAGAAGTTGGAGCCATGAGGATGTTTTCTCGAGAGAACCTGTACTGCGTATGATAATTGCAATGGCAACAAATCAAGCATACCTCGGAACTAATCGCACAAATCCTTTTCACTACCGGAAATTCAACTTGAGCCAAATTGTTGTTTATCGAAATGGTCAACATATTGTTGGAACTCCTGTCTCAACAACTTTCAACCACCGCATTTATTTCAATACTCCAGAAGCCCTAGATTTTCTTGACAAAGGTGGGCATGGCATAACTCTGGACAATTATCCCAATCACTTTATTCTAGCTTTTCATTTAACATCAACGCAAGAGGCTTCTCATGATTTCATTCATCCAGAACTTACAAATTGCTCAATTTCAGTTCAATTTACATTTGACGGAGCAATGGCAGCCAACGTAGAAATTCTATTTCTGGGTGAAAGAAGCTCAAGATTCTATGTTAATTCGGAACGAAAGATGAGAAAAAACTCGATTATAAGCTACCCCACAGATGGATAGTGATGAAATACGCTATTTGTTGGGAAAATGTATTCATTTGAAGCATTATTTTTATGGAGTTTTTGCCGCGGATAATTACCCAAAGTTAACAAGAAAATGATTTATCATAGTCAATGCTTCAATATCGCAACATGCAGGAAGTCATCGGATGGTTGTTTTGTTTCACAAAATCAAAGTTTATTTGGCAGATCCGCTTGGAATCCCGATACAAAACTACCAATTGTTGTATTGCCGACTGTTAAAATTTTACAATTAAGTAACCCAAATACTCAAACTTAAGCCAGTTCAAAATCAAAACTCAAAACTTTGTGGACTTTTTTGCATTTATATTGCACATGTGATGCTTGGTTATGAATATCCTTTGATGTTGAAGATGAACGATAATGATTTGCTACCTTTTGCTAACCATATGCTCTAACATTTTTAATTAAATTTTTTTGCTCAATTCTTTCTTCAAAGACAAGAGAACAAGACAATTGTTAATTAAAAGGTTTCGATTCCATATTAAAATTTATCAAAATGAAACTATTATCAACATGCAAACAACCAAAGCCACTATTTAATATATCAAGTATTTTGGAAAGCTCACCGTACATACCACCATTATAAATACTATAAAATCTATCAATAGTGAAAGTAGGTAAAAACTCAGTTTGCGTTTGAACATCCTGTGTCATTAGCATGTTTACATTTGGTAATTTTTTCTTAGAAACTGAAACAGCTAGATTGTGCTGATCGTTGTAACTGACTGCCTCTTGAAGTTTTTCCATCACTTCGCCATAATGCACTATGTGAGAAGACCCCCGAATGAGCAATTGAAAACAAGTGAAGAGACATGGTATTGTATATGGTTTAGAAGAAGTATCCTTGAAGGACTGTGGTAATTGATCAACAGCAGCAATGACATGGTAATGAAATTGTTGTATTTTGCAATGATCTTCATTTTTGTGCTGGCTGTATGCGAAGTTTTTTGTAAGATAAGAATCAAATTGAGGCTCACTATTGCAAATAAAATATCGAAAAAGTTTTTGGAATTGTCGAAAATATTCAGGTGTACGCTCAAACATTGCTTCAACCATTTTCATTTGCTATTTAATTCTCTTTATCACTTTCTGTGGCTTTTTTTGATTTTTTGAATCTCCAGCTGCGATTTTGACCATTCGTTTCTAAACTGGAACCAGACTGTAACGTCCTTTTGCAAGAGCTGCTCTGCTCGCTCGCAAATTTTGAGAGAGCTATTCTTCTAATAGCATCTATATTTTCTCCCACTTGCTCCAATTCTTGCATAGAGAGAGTGAGTTTTTGGTTGAAACGAAATTCGTTGTCTCCGTTCACTTTTTGAAAAGTTTCAGCGATATATAAGTTCCAGTATTATCATATGTTTTCACACAGGCAACTAAATATCGTTTTTCAGAACGCGCTATATCGTGATAAAAATCAAAGACCAATCAGAGAAGCGGAGACAACCACACTGAATTTCTTATGGTAATAAAAGAGACCACACCTTGTCTTTGATAATAAAACAACAAGTGTTCAAACACGTGCAAGACGGTGATAAAGCTTAAACTCGACTGACCAATCAGAGAAGGGGAGACGACCACACTGAATTGCTTATGGTAATAAAAAAGACCACACCTTGTCTTTGATAATAAAACAATACGTGTTCAAACACGTGCAAGACGATAATAAGATAATAAAGGCTAAACTCGACTGACCAATCAGAGAAGCGGAGACGACCACACTGAATTGCTTATGGTAATAAAAGAGACCACACCTTGTCTTTGATAATAAAACAATACGTGTTCAGACATGTGCAAGACAGTAATAAAGCCTAAAGTCGACTGACCAATCAGAGAAGCGGAGACCACCACACTGATTTGCTTATGGTAATAAAAGAGACCACACCTTGTCTTTGATAATAAAACAACACGTGTTCAAACACGCGCAAGACGGTGATAAAGCTTAAACTCGACTGACCAATCAGAGAAGCGGAGACGACCACACTGAATTGCTTATGGTAATAAAAGAGACCACACCTTGTCTTTGATAATCAAACAATACGTGTTCAAACACGTGCAAGACGATAATAAGATAATAAAGACTAAACTCGACTGACCAATCAGAGAAGCGGAGACGACCACACTGAATTGCTTATGGCAATGAAAGAGACCACACCTTGTCTTTGATAATAAAACAATACGTGTTCAAACATGTGCAAGACAGTAATAAAGCCTAAACCCGACTGACCAATCAGAGAAGCTGAGACGACCACACTGAATTGCTTATGGAAATGAAAGACATATGTTGGCACATGTAGTAGACATAATCACAGGTAGGAAAAAACAAGTGCAGATTAGATAAAAATTGATAAACACTGTAGACATACAGTTTTAGTTAAGTTATTTTTAGTGCTATGAAAATTTTTGGAGAACAAAAACAGAACAGGAAAACTGTTTATTAATGTAAAGAACAAATTAGAATATCATTCACAAAACAATAGAAGTTAGTTTTCTTGAGTATTTATGGGAAATAGACTGCTCATTCTATCATTTTGCCTAAGTTACGCAGTAAGGTTCAGTCGGACATCAGTTTTTCCCGTTAAAATTTTGTCATTTTTATAGTTTTCCCCATGTTTTACATTATATTACGTGATCACATTTGCATTGTCCCTCAAACACCTTGTTTTACACAATTTACCGGTCTGTACTTGTTGTCATTTACAATGCAAAACAGTTTGTGCATAATGAAATTGCCTTTGAGGAAGTATTTTGCATAAAATTGTTCAAAAACAACAATTTTTACTCTAAAAATACACTATTTTTTTCTCGATTTTTAACTCTCCCGTCATACAATTGTGGTATATGAATTGCTTTACCGCACATTTTCAAACACTTTTTCAGTACTTTTTTGGAACATTTCATATAGTTTCGAGCATTTGTTTTGTCCATTTCATACGTATATTTCTTCTCATTTTCTGCAAAGTTGCATTCTTTTCACCTTGGACGCTGCAAATTTCTTATCAGACACAATAATTCTCAATTTGGAGCCCTGGCACTTAAATTTTATTGTTTTTCTAATCTGCCCACACTCCCTAATCTGGTATAACATATGGGCAATAAAACTATCAAATTAAAGCCAGATGTTGGATCAAAACCAGATGTTGGATCAAAAGCACCAAAATTTGACTCCATCTTGGTTTTAATTTAGTTATATTACATAAAACTTATCAAGAGATTGAAATAATGAAAAGGTTAGTATATTTTCTGTCTTTTGAAAACCCATGAATAGTCTTTTTGATTAAAAAAGGTTTAAGAATTTTTAAATTTTAAAACCAACTTAAGGGACCCCAAAAAATTGCAAATATTTCACAAGTTTTTCAATAATTCCAGAAAACTGTGAAATTTTAACAAGTTTTTTCTCCTCGCACAAAATAGCTGGAAAAATCGTAAGTTTTTGCCCACCGAACAAATTCGTTAAAAATTTCACAAGTTTTTCTCACCGCACAAAAGTGACAAAAATTTTACAAGTTTTTGTCCCCGGCACAAATCGAGAAAATTTTTACAAGTTTTTGTCCCCCGGCAAAATTGAGAGACAAAATTTTTCGACCTCAAAAATGTACCGCACGATTTGTCACGGGTGGGGACGTCCCCACCCGTGACAAAACGTTATGCACGATTTGTCACGGGGGGGGATGTCCCCCCCGTGACAATACGTGCATTTTAGTATACTACTATCATAAGATGCAAGGAACACAATAGTTATTGCTGGCAGCAATGGTTAGGGGACTTTCGAGTCCAATCTCAGTGATTAATGGTTGATATTTACTTTTTGATGAGTTATTGCCTACAAAGGTATGGAGATGATGTGAAACATGCAGTTACTTCTAGTAATTTAGATAGTCGTCATGCAGTCAAATGATTTCAGCCGATGTCAAACCTTCTGTTCGTAGCCTACTGTAACGGATCTATCCCATTTTCTCCCATCCCTGATGATTTTCTGTAGAATGCAACCTGTTATCATGACAAAGGGTAAAAAAACCCACTGGACCAAACAAGGAAGCTGCAATTGACAGAACTCTCCGTTGACCCGATTTCGTGCACTTGGAACTGTGCGTCATATTGCAAACGTCTTGACATTTTTTGAGTTCCAATCTTTGTCAAAATAAATTTGTCGGGTTTCGTATCAACGAAACTCTTCCTCCGTCTGTTCGCTTGCTTTTTCTTCAGTGTTGTGTGCCAGAATTAATTAATCCATGTAGAACAGCTGAATTTTTGAAAACTGGATTGAGTCAATTTGTTGTATTCTACCCTGAGGGACGTAGATTGCATTTGTGAATCAATGGATAATTTCCAAATTCTCCAGCAAAAATTCTTTATCATTTTTTCCGGGCCATCTTTTCAGCTAGGTGGTTCCGAAAAAACTCTACCACAGCTATCTTTTTTGTTCCCCCAGATTAGATGCAATTTGTTAGCATATAGTGCAGTCAATGTTCTCTTTCCAAGTAACCTAAATTCTGTTCTGATTTCTGTTCTGATTTCTGATTATCGGTTATTTTCATGATGTGGCTGAACAGAGTAAATTTTGTGTTCGTAGCACTGCATTACAATTTCTACATATAATTTCTTAGAATCAGAGCTGCCTGGTCCAAAAAAGAAAAATTAACAAGCCAAATGGACTTAACTGGACTCAAAATTGGACCTAACTAAGACTAACTTAGAACTGCTGCCGTGAATACTTCAGTTGCAATCAAAATTCTTCTTGTATTGTTTTTGGTTGCGAGAAAAATTTTGGCCTCAATGGTATATTCTTGTAAATATTTTTACCATGCTTTTTGTGTCTACTGGATGTTAGAATTTGCCTTTTAAAACTGATTAGAAAAAATGACAACAGTGCTAGTGCTAAAGAGGCACGTCAATCAAGACTTGTGCTGTGTTCAATGTTTTCTGGAAATGGAGAAAAATAAAAACTAGTGCTATAGAAGTCAGTTCTTTTCCCTGCTTTGAAGCAGCAGTTCTCCTTGAGGTTTATGTGCTATGGCTTCGAATAACCAACACTGGATTTGATGTTATTCATCATTGGCTGATTATCAGTTTACCAGACTAAAAAATTGGATACAAGTCTGCTTCAACAAGGTGGTCCCGAGA
>NC_134470.1:57597798-57677798 GCF_964194025.1 Convolutriloba macropyga | reverse complement strand
ACCTTCCAGACCGAATTGACCTCTGATCAGACCGAATCCAGACCATGGTCCAGACTAAAAAGACTATGATCAGACCGTCCAGACCGAATTGACCTCTGATCAGACCGAAATCAGACCATGGTCCAGACTATTGTGCGCTCGAACCGCTTTCCAGATCCTGTAATTTCGGTCTGGGAACACAGGGGTGTGCGCTCGATTGGGTCTGATCATAGCTCAATTTGGATCTGGACCAAAACCTGGGACAGCTTATTCGAACTTTTCATATTATGAAAAAAGTCAAAAGAGCCTCTCACCTACACGAAGCTGCAACTGCGGGTCACGATGATTGCGACGTTCAGGAGCACTAAAATACAAATATTCGATATTTATGCTTCCCCCGTTTTGATTTGTGTCGACTTTAATATAGGGTGTTAGGAACGAAAAAGATCATTTCTGATTATATTATAATCACTAATGAAATGAGATCTTAGAACCAACCAAGTCCCACACTTTTTTGACAAAACGACGATATCGAAAAAATGGTCATAATCGAAACTTCTCATGACGTAAATGGGCAGAATCAATAAGACAATTTTGAATTATATTGATATCGTCACGTTTTACAATGCGCGTTAGGCCGATGAATAATTTTATAATTCGCAAAAAGAGGTTGAAATAACGTAAAATTCCTGCATTGCAGTTCAGGCTTCGGTTTATGAAAGCGACCAAATAATTCTGTAACGGCTGCTCTCCTATCAAAGTCAAGGAAAACTTTACACCGCCCAGTTCCTTTCAGCGGTTTCAAATCTGTCCGGATATTGTGTTTTTGCAGTTAACTGTTGTGATCTTTATTATCCGCTATACTGTAGATTACCGTTGCATTACTTGTTGCTCAATTACTTGTTGCTCAGCTTTGCTGTATAACAAAATTGTTTCTCTCAGAATAACAAAATAATTCAAGTTGAAACAATCAATTTTTGCTCGAGTTTTGGTTAATAACTCAAGTTATAATTCGAAATTGCAAAATACCCTATTTTCAGCTCTAAGTAACTGTCCTAGCTACTAGTTAGGGCAAATAATTTCCGTCTCCGATATCTTAATGTTTTCGGAGAGTTTTTCCCGATAATCAAATTTTACAAATGAACCAAGTTCGCAATTTGTGCTTTTCAGTACATTCAATTGCTCAATAACGCCATTTGTGAACTTAACTAGGCTTCGTTAAAGCCAGTAAGAGAAACTGACTTTATGCTTTGCACAAAGTTTCTCTTACTCAGGAACTTTGTTCCTCAGAAAGAAGGTTTTGAGAATATCAAAGTTAATTCTCTTTTCACAAATCAAAATAAAGTTAAAAATGTACAATCACTAAAATGATCTACAGAAACAAGTCACAGTAACAAGTAATTTACTGCTCAACAAAGTGTGCTGTGATACGCACTGTATGTCAGTTTAATATAATCAAATTTGCAAATTTCACTGATTATTGCGAGTTTTTCAAGCTCTATTTATACTGCTGTACATGTCAAAATAGCATCTCTGATTAGTTGTAGTTTACTATGTCGTAAGATTCTCTGAACACATTGAGTTCGGGATTCGGGACACCTTATACGGTGCACCGCATTCTCTGAATTGGTTTGAAAATTGCAAAATTCATGGAATCTGGCTTACCAAATTGGGTATCTTTTGCTCCGTTTCAGCTAAATTTGTGTGATTGTGAACACTTGAATACGTGGCAATAATAGCGTAGTTCGAGTTTGAGTTTCAATTTAACTTCATGTATGACGATTGTGTACTTATAATAGTTGCTAAATATAAATGTTGAACAAATTGAACAAATCCGTATGGCTTCAGTAGAATGTTACTTTAATTTTCGCTTCTCATGCTATTCCAGCTTTAATGCTTGAAATGGCCTTGAAGCGCTATTCAATTTGGTTATTGAGTTAGTAAGCTCAGTCGCCACCTCCTCGGCCCTGTTTTCCATCGCAAAAACATCTTTCCCAGGTAGTACTGGGGTGAGCTCCACTACTGGCCTCTTGTACACTCCGTCGTTCGATTGAACTATCGCTGATCGAATCGCACCGTCGGGCCCATCGATGGTCTCCGTAACTCGGCCTAGGTTGTAATATCCCCGTTCATCGCTGTCTTTGATCAACCAAACGAGATCGCCTTCTTTAAGGATTTCGTTCGACGTAGATCGCCATTTTTGTTGATTATTCAGAGTTGGCAGATATTCTTTACGAAATCTGTCCCATATGAGATTTGCATAAGCTTGAGTTTGTCGGAAGAGCTTTCGATGATCCAAAACTTTTTTCTGCGTTTGGCAGATAAGGTAGGCAAACGTTCCTGTTGCCAAGCAAGAAGTGATTGGTGGTCATTGCTTCTAAGTCATCAACATCTGAATGGACTGGAGTCAAAGGTCTTGCGTTCAGTGTCTGCTCAACGATACACCTCGTTGTTGAAAGAACGTCCTCGGTGACTGATCCGTTCCCCAACACTGCATACATTGCTTTCTTGCAACATCTCACCCACCGTTCCCATAGTCCTCCAAAGTGAGGTGCTGCGGTTGGGTTGAACTTCCATCTGATTCCGCGTTGAATTAGATGTTCTTCGATCCCTTCTTTGTTCCATGCCACAACGTACTCTGAAAACTCTCTTTCAGCTCCGAGAAAGTTTGTCCCGTTGTCGCTGATAATTGTACTCGATTTGCCCCCTCGTGCGATAAATATCATCATTGCATTGAGACAACTATCTGTCTCCAACTTGGGTACCACTTCTATATGCATTGCTCTCATAGTTAGAAACGTGAAGATACAACACCATCGCTTTTCATCTTTTCGCTCAATTTTCACATTGAAAGGGCCAAAGTAGTCAACTCCAACATTTTTAAAGGCTCTTGAAGCATTTAACCGCTCTTCGGGTAGATCTTCCATTACTGGTGCTATCGGTTGTGCTCTGCCTTTTCTGCAGGTAACAAAAATGTTCTTGATTGATCTTAAGTCGTTCCGTATGCCTAGGATCCACATCTTCCGCTGAACAATGTTTCTGACATGCTCAGTGCCTTCGTGTTGATTGTCCTTGTGCTCGTTTCGCAAGAATAGTTCAACCGCATGATGTTTCCAATGTAGCAAAATTGGATGCTTTGCATTGTAGTCACATGGACTTTTGCCTATTCTGCCTTTGGCTCGAATAATTCCTTCTTCATTTAGGAAGGGGAGAATTGTAGGATTTTGCTGCCTTTTTGAATTTCCTTTTCAGCTTTCAGAGATTTCATCTCTTCACCAAACTGTTCTTGCTGTAGTAACTTGAAGACTGTCGCTTTTGCTTTTTCTCTTTCTTCAATGCTGCTACAAGTGTTGCTGGTTCGTGTTTGTTTAATGCTTGCTGTACGTATGCCACTGTATTTACTAGTCTGTTGAAGTTACTGAATCGTTTCCACTGAATAACAACCTTTTTCTCGTCAGCCTGTATCATGAAGACTGATGAGGGTATATTATCTTCATCTGATGCCAAGATTAGGTTCACTTGCTCTGGCCATTCACTTTCTGGTCGTTTCAAGCAGGCCGACCCAGTCAGCCACTCACTTCTCTTGAGTTCTTCGATGATGATCGCTCTGGTGTCGATGTCCGCTGGGTTATTGATACCGCTCACATGTTTCCACTGTGAAACATCAGTTGTATCCAGTATCTCAGCAACTCAATTGGCCACAAACTTTTGTTGTTTATGATGGGAACTGTGTATCCAATGCAATACTGTAGTTGAATCTGACAAAAAACTGCAATTATTTATCTTCATTTCATGTTCCTTGACTACCTGTTCCTTCCACCTCACTGCAGTGACTGCCGCTTGCAATTCCAATCGTGGTATTGAAAGATGCCTCATCGGTGCCAGTCTGCATTTTCCAATAATAAACGCTAATTCAGCTGAGTATTCCTTTAGTTGTGAACCTAGAGAGGTCACTGCACAAATCGTGTCTTCAGATGCGTCAGCAAACACATGAACTACTTTCTATCGATGCTTGTTTCAGCCACTGTTGGAAGTTGTTCTTTCTATCTCAGGAGATCTGCTTCGTCACCAGGCTCTACTTCGTTGTCCCAAAGTTGCCCGTTCTTAGTCCAGATGCCTTTAAGAAGTCGTATCATGGCTTTTAAGCAGCAAGCAATCCGATCGGGTAGAATACTGGGACACCAACGACAAAATCCTCCTCTGGGTTCTAGGTGCTTCAACTTCCCTGTTTGTACCTCTGCATGCTTGAAGACTGTCATCAATAACGGTCCATTGTAGTCCTAGCACTGAGGATCCCTCCGTATTGGGTTCCACTTCGACTTGCTTCGTCTTGCTGATTGACTTCAAGTCTTGTGGGATTGTTTCGGTAACTGCATCGTTGTTGATTATCCACCTCTTCAGTTCAATTCCTTGTCGTGAGAGAAGAGGTTGTAATTGATTGAGGACTTCAATTGCTTCTTCCGGGGTTTCTATTGATTTGATGAAATCGTCCATGTAGAAGTTGTTTCGTATTGCCTTTGCTGCAATTGGATACTTTTCTTCGTTGTCCAGTCCAACTCTCTTGAGAGCAGGGTTTGCACAAGTTGGAGAGCTCTTAGCTCCAAATACGTGACGCTGATTTTCGTATATCTGAACAGGTTCATTTGTTCTTGGACGCCATAAGAACCTCAAGCAACTTCTATCCTGTTCGGGAACTTGCACTTGTAGAAACATCGGTTCGATGTCAGCTGTTAGGGCTATTGGTCCTTCACGGAATCTGAATATTGTTCCAATCAACCCATGTGTCAGGTCCTGCTAGTAGCTTATCATTTAGGCATACTTCTTTGTACTTTGAGGCAGCGTTGCAAACAAGTCTTAATTTGTCAGTCTTGTTCGGGTTTAGCACTGGATGGTGTGGCATATACCATTCTTTCCCAAAAGTGCCCTTCACTTCGGACTCGTCCAATATCTTTACGAATCATTTTTCTACATCTGTATCTTTTGACTGTTGATACAAACTCTTCAGGTTTGGGTCCTTTTGGAAGCTTCGCTCCAGTGAGTAAAGCTGACCCAAGGCTGAGCTGTAGTTGTTCGGTAGGTTTGGCTCTGGTTCACTCCACAGCATTCCCACTTCGTACCGCTCGCCTGTGAACTTCGTCGTACTCACTAGCATCTTCTGTGCCTGCAGTTCCTTCTTTGACTGACTGAAGACTAGCTCTGTTAGAACGGCGAAAGGTTCACTTCGTTTTCCTATCTTATAGTCCAATGGGCGTTGCAGCTCATAAGCATCTTGACCAAGGATGATGCCAACTTCCATCAAGTTGAAGCTCTTGTTGGGTAGAACACACAAGTGATTGAAGCTTTGCTTCAGCTTGTTGTAGTTGTAGTTTCCGTTCCCCAGGGAGATTGAGGGGTGTGCAAACGCTTCGATTGAATGCACTTTTGAATGTAGTCACTTTATTTTGAGAGGAACCTTTTCTGTCTTCAGGTCCTTTGTTCCGTGTATACCAGCTATGTTGAGCCTCACATCGGCGCCTAGGGCTCGTAACTTCTCTTGCACACTTTGACCGATTAATGAAACCGTTGATCCACTATCGAGGAAAGCATATATGTTCAGCCTGTTGCCACCGCTCTGTACTGAGACAGAAAATATCTGAAGAAAGCTAGTAACTTCGTTACTCTGATTGATTGTTGCTGCGATTACGATGACTGCGTGATTGCCTTCGTCCATTCGATTTTCTGAGTGTAGCAATCGGTTTTGCTTCTTGATGCATCCATTGATGCCGCACGCATTGACTTTACAATCTTTGATTGCATGTCCTTTGCCTACACATCCGTAACATAAGCGTTGCTTCCTCACTGCTGCGTACCGATCATTCACATTCATGCTCCTGAATAGTGGATACTTCCAGACTTTATGAGTGCCATCAGCTACCAGACAGTGATCACTTTGTGTTTGCTTCGTTTCTTTCACGTTGGAACTTACAGTGAAGTTCGATGTTTTCGAGAACCGTTTGGCTCTATTTGCGCTTCTTCGGTCTTCTTCTCTTCGCTCTCCCTTGAAAGCTGAAAACCCTTCGTGCACGAATGCTATCCGAGATAGCCACTTTTCAAACATAATCAGATCAGGCCAATCTTCATCTTTATCATCAGCATAGAACCACCACTTCTCTTTGAGAACTTGGGTTAATTTATCTACTGCCATATACAGTGTCGAGCTCGACTGCAGATCACCAATCTGCTTGTAGTCATTGAGCTCATTCACAAAGTGCGAAACAAATCACTGAGAAACTAATCAGACCTGTTGGGTTGTGAGGTTTAACCTGACTTTTTTTGCGAAGACTCTCCAGCTGTGCATCAATGATCACATGAGGCCTTCCGAATTTCCTCTCCAGAATGCTCCATGCAGCACCATAGAGCTGTCAAGAATAGCCCATTCAAGAGATTGCTGACCTTGCCTTGCCTGTCAGTAGGGTCTTCAGATGGCTCATCTTCTCTGAGTCTGGTATTCGTCGTTGATTCACTGTAGCAATCAGCATACTAGGCCACTCCGGTCATTCGAGAGGGTTTCCGTCGGGGTTGTTCAATTTCAGCTGTGGTAGTTTACTACTACCTGAATAGCCAGTGTTATATCGTAGACCAGCTCTGGGGAAATGTCTGGGTCTTCAATACTGAAGGATCGGTCTCGTGAACTGCGATATCGTGAGATGTGATTATAACTGTTCATGTCAGGGGGTTACTTCGAAGCGAGCTGTTGATCGTTCTGGTGTTAGAATGTTGTCGATCCTGCTGGCCCAGTCTGAGACATCTCCCTTCTTTGGGGTCCAGTTGAAGGGTGATTTGTTTCCTGCACCAGTTTATTGGGAACGAGCGTCATTTTTCTCGAATGCTGTTCTCTTCACTTTGCGCTCTAGCTCGCGCTCTTTCTCCAGTAGTTGGTGCTTGATTTCCAGTTCCTTCATTTGCATTTGCAGCTCTAGCCTCCTCCGCTCGAACCGTGCCTCTTCCAGTTGCATCATGGTTTCGAACTCTTCATCCTTGGTTTCAAATTTCTTCATCCTTTCCTCGCGCCTTTGTTTTGCTGATGATCTTTCCGAAACATTCTCCGTCTCTTGGCCACTTGCTGTTGCCCATTTTGCACTGTTTGAGCAACTGGGTTGTCCGTTGGGTTGTTGTTATTGCTCTCGCTGTCGATCATTGCTTGAGTTGTGTTGCTTTGCTCTGCATTCATTGCTGGTTGCGTGCCTTTGCTTATATTTGCAAGCCAATGATAGTCCAAATTTACTTTGCACATTCTTGCGTCTGTGAGATGTTCTTCAACGAAGTTAGTTTGATAGGGCATAAGCTTGTTTCAACGCTGCAATTGCTTGGGTATTTCTTCCTCTAGATGGTGAACAGTCTGTTGGTAGAGGACCTTTAGTTTGTTGGGTCGATCTGAATCTTCAATTATTTGGTAGCCAATCGCTGTTTTAGTGTTAACTTTTTCCACTAAATCTTGGAACTTCTTGTCGTACCTTTGAGCTGTTGAATGAAGCTCCTCTCTGCTGGTTGTGCTCGAAATGCTGGGTTGCTGTTTGCTTTGCTTGTTCCTTTTAAGTGGGGTCAACTCTTCAGCGTGTTTTGTGAATTGTACTCGCACCTTTCGAACCGCTTCACTGGCATTGCGCTGTTGATTCCTTTGGTTTTCTTTGGAGGTGCCTTCGACACTCTCTTTATCAGATTGGACAGCAGTTGGCCTTCTAATGTCCGGGTCGGCGGACCAAATGTAACTGCTACTCTCCTATCAAAGTCATTGTGAAAACTTGAATACTTGGCAATAATAGCGTAGTTCGAGTTTGATTTTCTTTTTAACACAGTATGACGATTGTGCACTAATAATAGTTGCTAAATATAAATGTTGAACCAAGTGAACAAATCAGTAGGGCTTCAGTAGAATGTAACTTTAAATTTCGCTTCTCATTCTATTCTAGCTTTAATGTTTTAAATGGCCTTGAAGCGCTATTCAGTTTGGTTTTTGAGTTAGTAAGCTCAGCCGCCACAAATTTTATTAGAGGTGTCACATTCAACTATAATTACAAAGCAACACTCAAAATTTAAATCACCTGCAATCTTTGAAAAAAAAACATTTCATACCATTTTTTAGTCTAATTTTTGTCTTCTTGTTCTTCCAGTTGTTAAAAGTTCATAACTTGTTTTGTACATTTAAAAAAAACAGGCCTTGAGAAAAATCAATCAATTAAATAGATTTGACAGTTGAAAACTTTTTTTTCAAAATCTGTGGTGTCTTTGCTTGTTTTTAATTGCCTCAGTCTCCAAGAATCAAACTAACTGTTTAAGTAAGACAACAAACAAAAAAATAGAGATCTAGTGACCATCTTAAACTGATGCTATAAAAATTCTGAAATGGGTTATATGTATATATATATATATATATATATATATATATATATATATATATATATATATATATAAATATATATATATATATATATATATATATATATATATATATATAAAATAATGTATGAGAATCATACCAATATTGCGTTTTGATAAACTTCAAAAATGGTACAGTTTATCAGATTAATCAGCGTTTTTGTTGTAAAGATGATAAGCGGCAGACGTAAAAAAACGGATTCAAAATCATCTCTTTCTCTAATGTCAGGCCTCAGATAACACAAACAATTTTGAACTTAAGAAGGGTATTCAAAAATTATGATAAATTTATTCTCACTTTCATCATAATTATTACAGTAATTTTAATTGAAAAACAAAGAAAAAGTGAGAATTGATAATCGTTGTCCATTTTTGGGTTAAGAGTATTTCCATGAGTTTGAAAGCAGATATTTTGATCAATCACTGTCTTCTTTGAAAACTTTTCTGTGGAATTGGCATTTAATATCAATGACGTACAATGACCAATAGAAGAATAACAATTTGCTGTCTCTTTCAAATCAAATCAAAAATATCTTTTGAAACCAAAGTTAATTTTCAAAATCAAAAAGGGAAAAGTAGATGCGATACACTGAATGATAAATTCATCATTATTTCAAAAAAAGTTCTCGATATGAAATATATTTTAGATTTTAAGGGATTCAGAAGTCCTGTATATAAGAGGCATTGTGCCACTTTTCCTTCCGGAAACAGCAAAAGTGGAAAAAATATAATAGACGCAAAGCAAAAAATGTGCCAATTGATCGGATCTGAGCATTTGAAACATGTCACAGTTTTGAAATAAATTATTTTTCAATCTCTGGAGCTCAAGCAAAAACTCATTTGGGATATTTTTGCAAATCATTTTTAAATCGAACAATTTGGTTTACCACACAGAGGGTTTCAGTGCTGAACCTGCGTATTTCCTTATTAGTTTGTGAAACTAGGACTGAAACAGCTTATTTACATCTAAAAAGTAGGTCATTATGTTCAGAAAAAACGCGGAGTAGCTATTCAGACAGTTCAAAGTTATTTCATAGTAAAAACAGTACAGCGAAATTTTTGAGCGATATGAAACGGCCTGAGTATGTCAGAAAAGCAAGCAAAATGCATGCATTTTGTAAAAACAAGTTACCAGTTATAGCTACCTACACGCTGCATAATACTGACGATATTGATACTGTATGTTGACATTGAGCAATTGGGGTGCGTTCGGGTTGCGTTCGGGATGCGTTGGGGTTCCGTTTCGGGTGAAATATGGAGCATGCGTTTGCATAACCGGAACAGTTATTATCTCGACCTTCCGAGAATGTCGCTGTGGTGTGATGTAGTGTGATCTCAATATGCCTATGGTGTGAGGTAGTTTGGTATTAATAAACCTATTGGGTGATATAGTATCACGTGGGTGAGACGGTGGTGTTTAGTTGTATGATGTGAATATGCCTGTGCTGTGATGAAGTATGTTGTGAATTTGGCTGTGGTGTGATGTAAGATAATGTGAGCGTGCCTGTGATTTGATGTAGTGTGATGTGAATACTCCTATGGTGTGAAGTATTATGGTGTGAATTTGCCTGTTGTGTGAGGTAGTATGGTGTTGGTATGGCGGCCGTGTGACTTGGTATGGTGTGAATATGCCTCTAGTGTGATGTAGTATTATGTGAACATGCATGTGTTTGGATGTTGTATGGTGAGAATATGCCTCTGGTGTGACGCAGATTGGTTTGAATATGCCTATGTTGTGATGCAAAACCAGCGCTGAAACATTTTAGAAACAGAATGGTTTTAGGCTGGCGATGTACAATAATATAATTTAGGCTGATAATTATATGATAATAGTTGTCAACAGATCAAAATCAAAATCAAATCAGAATTACAGTTTTACTACACAAAAGACACTGATCAGTGTAGATTATGACAAGAACAGAATCTCTACAAGTCTAAAAATAGTCTATATACAGTCTCTGGGTCCACAATGTTTCAGTACTGCAATGCTCTGGGTGGTCGGCCAGGGGATTCATTGATATGCAAATGGTTACAACGAACTCTACCGATTCACAAGATTTCTAGGATAGTTTTTTTCGTTCGCAGAGAAAAAGTTTGTTCTGACGTCTCCGCAGGAAAGCTTCAATTTCAAGAAATGCTTCGAATTTCTAATGAGATCAACGATAACTTAATAATGGTCATTCTATAAGCAATGTTAAATTTTTTTTATAACAAACTGTCTATTTATGATTGTAACAAATTTGCTCAAACAAATTAATTCAAATAAACTATTTCTCCAGGTGGAATCAAAGCTTAAATGTCTATTCAAGTAGAATTAAAATTTTCACCATTATCGTCTCGTTGATTTTAGATTGTCTTTTATATTTGATAGGAGTAATTGCAGTTGTTTGCAATGAATCTTCAACGTCTATTTGAAGTATGTGTCACGATCAGATTCAAATAAATTAAAATAGCTGATGCTCATCTCATGGGAACGAGTTGTCTCAACAGACGATAAGATATCTGAAAAAGTAATGAAAACTCCAGCTGATAATGACCGCTTGGACAATGGTTTTTAATAGAAAATCTATGTTACCAAAAAAGACATAAATTCAGGTGAGAACGTTAAGCTAAATAGAAACAGCGTTGGTCAAAAGTTATTCAAAAGCTCTCCGCTATCTTACAAGCAAAAATTAATCAAGTGATTATGATCAAATGTACCCAAACAAAAGAAAACCAAATTTAGGCTTACGTAATGAAAATGGTATTAAACGACCGTTTTATACAAAGAATTTTGTCTCGTCAACTTTTAGAAAAATATCAAATATCAAAATTCGACAACGTTACAGGGCAAGTCTTGATTTAAAATAGAGAGAAGTAAGTGACAAAATTGATTACTCATCAATTGGCTAACAGAAGAATTGGATAACAAAAGGCAAACAGAAAAAAATTCACATAACTTGAGAATCATCAAAAAAGAACAAGAACTTTAACATGGTTGTTAAGGATAAGCACAAAATCAAAAACACACTAACAACAAGCGTAAGCATGAGACAAACAGAGTACAGAAACTCACAAAAACTTGGCGAAATAATGCAAATTTACAAAAAAATGTGCAGAAGCCTTAGAAAATATCATCAAAATAGCTTCTATAAAACAAGAGCAATCCATTCTTCACTACTGATTTGAGCATTAAAAAGTTAAGTTACCCTCTTAAACCAGAACGTATTGAAAAAAAACAAACATTTTTAAAAAAACTGAAAAAATTATTGAGAAAAAAAATAAGGAGTTTGAAAAAACTATTTATATTTGACAGGAGTAACTGCTGTTGTTTGAAATGGTTCAAAGGAATCAACACAATTTTAACGTAAATGTTACACTCATTTGAGTTTTATCAGCCGATGCTTATCTAATGAGAATGGTTTGTCCCAGAGGAAGATAAGACATCTGAAAAACTATTGACAATTCCACCTGATAATAGCTGCTTTAGATTTTTTTTAATTGAAAAAAAATCAAAAATTATCAAAAAATGACCTTGGTTTGCGTGGAAATATTAAGCCAAATAGGGATAGAGTTGGTCAAACGTAAGTCAAAAACTCTCCGCTATCTTGAAAGCAAACATTGGTTTGATGATTGTGATCAATTTTACCCAAACAAAAAAATCAAATTGGAAATTAAGTGATTAAAATGGTGTTAATCGGCCATTGTATACAAAAGTTTTATTCCCCTTAACACTTGCAAAATCCCCGGCAATCAAAGTTCGAAAACCTAGCAGGACCCGTCTTGAATTAAAATCGAGGAAAAGGAATGTCAAAATTGATAAAACATCAATTGACCAACAAAATAATTGGGTTAAAAGGTCAAACAGAAAAATATGTACATGATTTGTGAATTATCAAAAGAGAACTTCAAAATTAAAATGGATGTTATGGTTAAGCAAAAAACAAACGAGCACAAACGACAAGCACAAGCAAAAAAAGAAGATGAGACAGACAACATACAGAAACGCAATAAAAATAATGAAAAAATACTTTCCAAATAGCTTCTGTAAAGCAGGAGGCATCTAATCATTACTACTGATTAGAGCATTAAAAAAATCGGTTACCTTCTAAAACCGAAAATTAGTTGAAGCAGAGCAAAAATTTTCAAGAAAGTTGAAAAAATAAGCGAAAACTTAACAATTTGATAAAACTTGTGATGATAGTAACCTCGAAATTTTATCGGGGTTAGTGAAGTTATCCAAAAACACAATATTCAGCCTGAAAACTGTTTCCCTGGTCATCAAATCATTTAAACTTTTAAGAAAAACGTAAAAGAGTTTGAAAAGCTAATTATATATGACAGGAAAAATTACTGTTGCTTGAAATGACTCAAAGGAATCGATATGATTTTGGAATAAGTATTACATATGGACACATTTGAGTGATTACCGCCAATTTTTATCTAATGGCAACGATTTGTCTCAAAGAGAGATAGGATATCGGAAAAATAAATGATAAGGCTGCTTTGGCAATGTTTTTTAACAGAAAAAAAATCTAAAATATCAAAAAAGACCTAAGTTTAGGTGAGAAGGTTGAGCCAAATAGAGATAGCGCTGGTCAAAAACTCTCCGCTATCTTAGACGCAAAAATTGATCAGGAGATTGTGATCAATTTTACTCAATTAAAAGAGAACTAAATTTGAAACTAATTAATCAAAATGGTGTTATTCAACCGTTTTATTCAAAGGATTTAGGCTGTTCAACTCTTCGAAAAAACCCGGAAACCAAAATTTGAGAAAATTACAGGGAAAATCTCAAATTAAAAACAGAAAAGGTGAATTACACACTTGATAACTCACAATTTGTAACAGAGGAATTGGTTAACAAATGCCAAGCAAAAAAATGTTTACATAATTTGGAAATTATCATAAAAGAATATGAATTGTAAATATTGTGAACGCTAAAGATAAGCAAAACAAAAATTTAGCAAAAGAGACAGGCGTGAAAATGAGACAAAGAGATTACAGAAACTCATAAAAACCCAGAAAAGTTATGCAAAGTTGTATAAAAATGTGCAAAAAACCTTAGAACATACAATCAAAACAGCTTCTTTAACGCAGGGGGAATCTTTTCATTGCCACTGATTTGAGCATTGAAAAATTTCTTTACCCCCATAAAATACAAGGTCCTTGAACAAGAGCAAAAAAAGTTTCAAATAATGAAAAAAAATTGTGATGTTAATATCCTCAAAAAAATATTTGGGTCAAAAAACTTATACAAAAATCCAATTTCCAGCTTGAAATATGTTTTGTTGGTTATTAAGTTAAAAAAAGTCTAACGAAGAATATTTAAGGTTTTCAAAGTCTTGGACAAATTAAGAAAATTTACAAAAGTTAACGATATGCACACCACCGATATACAGACCCCATCTGTTACAATAATTCCATCCGTCAAACCTTTTCCTAGCCTTGAAACTGTTCACTTGGTCTATGGAATTGAAAAAAAGCTTGAAAAATTATCGAACCATGCTCTGACTCTAGTACTAAAATTGGCGTGAAAAACAAAAAGAAACTATTGTAAACATTGGCATGAAAAGACATTTACCGCAGCATAAAAGCAACATAAACCATGATCGCCCTTCGAAACGACCAGGTAACCATAGAAATAGCGAAAATGACAAAACCACAAATAATTGCTTCATTGGGGCCTCAAAACCATCAGAAAGTGACATTTTCACTTTGAATTTAGACTTTTCCAGCAACTTCAGTACAATAGGCACCTTAAAGACAACTAAAGCTAACTAACAACTTCCATATCAGCTTAATAGCCGCCAAGATTTACCTGTCTACCCTACATCGAAATCTGAAAGTCATCAAAATTTAGTGACCACTTCTTTTAAAAGCCATTGTGGGAGCACTCCTGAAATACGATTCAAAGCATTGAACAAACAGAAGACAACATATCAGTCTCCTTAAAAGAGCAGCTTGAGATAACGAATACGTCAATAACAACGAGATTTGGGAAAAAACAGAACGCTAAAAAATATTAACACAATTTTGTTTCGTCTCATATTTAGAAGAATAGGGTTACCAAAGTTATGAAGTCCAACAATTTCAATTTCGAAAGAGTTTAAAACAATGAAATGGAGACAGCAAAAGCCAACTAAAAGTGAGAAGAAGAAAAATATTTCAAAATCTTTTGCAAAAACCTCTGACAATTTTGTTGAAAAAAGTGATAAGAAAGTTATTGAAACAAGCAAACTCTTCAACTTTTTTCCCACTATCTACAGATGGCCAGCAAATGTCAATTTTAGTTAAAACAATAAATAATATAAAACGGACAACGTAACAAAATTAACACCAAATGCTAACAAGGAAAAATTCACAAAATTTCAAAAATATATGTTGTCAATTGGTATAAAACTGTTAGTAGTAAACTTTTTTCTCGATTAAGTTACACCTAACCGGGGAACAAGCGAGCCCTGTTTTATTTACTATGCAACAAAAAAAGCGAAAAGTTAAAAAAGAGGGCTGAAGTCCAAAAAAATTGTTAACATCTTTAAAAACGAGTGTCAAGGAACTAAAAACAGTTAACTAGAATAACACAAATAAATACATTTATGCATGACCCATTAGAGAAAAGCATATCAGTAGTGAGCCTACGTGACAGAGCAATTGAAACAACCACCAGAACTCACGAAATCTCTAAACTCAATTTTTTTTCAAAACAAAACGGTTTATTTCAGTTCAAAGTTTTTGTTTTGAATTGAGAAGTTATTTTAGTTTTGAAATGCCCAAAAAACCAAAGAGATCTATCAACAACGAGACAAAGTAACAGAGCTAATAGACAACAAAATGCACCAAAATCCAAAAAAAATTGATGCCAGCCGCGGAAAATTTGTGAAAACAGTAAGGAATGAAAAAAGTTGATCAAACGTAAAGCTGTGCATACGTGAGGCTGAGTTACAGAACGATAACAAACTCAAAGAGAAAAATTCCAAAAAACCCAGTTTTTTTTAAAACAAGTGTTGCCAAATTTCTTCAAACTGTTTAATTTGTGTTCGAATCAGTAAATAATTTATATAAACAACAATAGAGAGCCCGAGAGTTACATCATTTATAAGACTAAATGGCAACACAAAAAAGAGCAATAAAACAGGCAAATTTTAGAACTATCATTCTCACTGTATGAAGAAAGTACTGGTTGCGTTTTCGGGGATTTGAAAGGGTGAAATTGTGCTTTAATAGAACATGCGTATTGCCTCAGCCTTTTAGAATTATTCTTGCTGAAAATGGAAAAAATAGCAAAAACAAAAACCAATTTTTCCCATGTGAAAAAAGTGGCCCCAAAATAAATAAAATCGGTTAAATAGCTTTTTTCTTTATTGACACAGACGAGTTTCATAAAATTTATCTAATTGAATTTCATTATTTTTTTTATTTTTCAGTTCACATTTTGAATTTGATTTTAAATTGCTCATTTAAATATACAGGTTTTATATTATCCTTTTTTAATCTTCCTAATACCTTTTTCTCAACTCAGTTGATTAATTAATCTTCAATTAAACGCTTTTTAAATCAGTATCTAAAAAACTAAGTAGTCACTCGCGATGCAATATCCAACTAAAGATGTACAGAAACAGAAATCAATAGCTAGAAGAGGCAAACGCAACGCAAACTCCCACTTAAGTTTGGAATAATACAATTGCAGTGAACATTACAATCTACCGAACTAAGTAACCAAACTGCATAATATGGCGCAGTCAGCAGAGAACTTCCGCAGAACACCACTACATATTGTTGCTTTCGGAAATAATCTTCAGTCATCCCAATTTTTTCTTGGGAGAAGAGGACTACACAGTGGAAACTTGCACTCTTGGCAAAAGGAGGCATTTATTTGGAAACTGTACTGAATGACCCACACGCAGGAACTGTCTACCCACCACAACCAACCTACGAAAAAGCTGTTGAAGTCCACACCCAAGCAACAGAACGCGATCAAAAATTAAAAATTCAACAGCTAAAAGTGACCTGGCGAATCAATGTAAAAGGCGTAGGAGATCGGGATTATTGGTGGCGACAAACCTTGGAAAAATTGTTACCAAAAATCAAGAACATTTTAAACCTCTTTATGGGAACTGAAGGTCACAGTATTTTTAACAGTAAACAACCACAATCCACGATCGAAAGGAATCCATGAAAAACTTGTTGAAAGCAATTGAGGATTCCTTCATTAAAACACGAAATATAGCCAACGATAGAATTGTATTCTTCTCTTCCAAACAACTAAAAAAAATCATTTGAAAATTTCTATGGACGATTAATAGAACGGGCTGAAAACTGTAGTTTAGGAGATATCTTTCAATAGATTTACCTTCTTTCTCAATATGTTGGATTTTGATACACAAAAACAACCCCTCAAAAGACGGTTGAACCCGCTAGAGTTCTGGAAATGGAAACAGAAAAAAATCAAATTTGGAATAATCATCAAGCTGTAAATATTGTTAATAGATAAAAAAGCAAAAATCACAACACCATCTACCAGCGACGACGAAACTACAATCGCAACGCAAATGCCTCGCGCCAAAATTGTAATATAATTAACTGCCTCAATTGTGCAAAACGCTTGATTAACAATTATAGGCAAAATTGCCTTGCAAAAGGCAAAAGGTCTAATAATTGTGGAATTTTATATTATTTTGTCGATATGTGTAGAAAAAAACGACACAAACTCGAATGTTAATACACCAACAAACAAACGTAAGCCTTATTGAAAAAAATGACGACAAAGAATCCGACAACTATATCAGCTGCTATAGAGAACTATACAACCAGGCTTACATTTCCATGTATGACAGTGATTCAGAGGATACCTACATTGCAAGTGAAACCGCAAGTGAAACCTACATTGCAAGTTATGTCAAGTGAAACCGCAAATAAACTAGATTTTCTCAAAACAAAAAACCATTTTGACCAAATCTACTTCAATTCAATGATTGATTCTTGTAGCGTATGCAGGATCATCATTGAAAGCTTTGCAAACGACATATTCAGAAACGCTCCCTCAGCTCGATGGATCAACACTAAGGACAAAATAGTTTAGAAACTTTCTCTAGAGAACCTTCAAAGTCGTTAGAAAATTGAAAATGGGTGTCATATACGACGACAGAGTTTGTGAAAATGAAATTTTAAGTGTGGTACATGACCGTCACAAAATCATAATAGGACGGTATCTCTTCGACCAAAGGTGGCACCAAAAAGGTAGCCGCGTATCAATTAACCTCTAAGCTAGAGAAACTGAAAAACTCAGCAGATTGCAAAAAGAAGGCCACAGCAAAAATGTATTAAACTGTTCCGATGAAATTTTCATTTCTACAATACTAACGACAGTGAAGAAAGACCACTCAACAAAATTTTCATTAGATTCTAAAGTCTTAAACAGATCCAATCATAGAAATAAATCTCAAATGACATAATCAGGAATGCTAATTAATTCAATATCTAAACGCTTTACAGAAACACAAAACGGTCAACCAGCATATTTTTCAACCATAGACTTAAAATACGCATACAGTTAATTTCAAAGTTATAATGATACAACTAAACATTGAAATTTTGATATGGGTTGTGGAAAATCAAGCGAAACATACAGATTTTGATCCGCATTCTACGGAATAATTGATATGCCAGTAGAATTCCAGAAGGCCAATATCTATACACTTATAGGTCTCCAAATCTCTTTTCACTTGATAGACGACATCATAATAGTCAGTGCAAGATCAGAATTCAAACAGTTAACTATGTGTCCAAATGCCTGAATACCTCGCTAACCTGCTCATCAACTTACAAAGATTTCTCTTGTTTAAACCCTAGGTTGAATGGCTAGTATCTAATTTCACTCAAACAGGGATTTTGCCACTCAAAAACAAAACAGCAGCTAGTTTGGCAATTCCCTCCCCAAATACTCTCAAACGACTCAGATTTTTTCTTGGATCTGACCATTTAATAATCCAACTCATACCAAATCTGGAGCAATTTTGTCACCCATTAAGACCATTGCTGCGAAAATATAATAATTTGTTTTGACTGAAAACCAGACAATACATTTTAACGCAATAAAGGAAAAAAATTGCATAGAGTACAGGAAACTGTCACTAAAATACTCAATTAGTTGTCCGAGTAAAATTTGATGCTTTAAAATATGGACTGGGAACGGCATCAGAAAAAAACACAACAGATGTATGGGAGCCAATCGCTTTTGCCTCTCGTTTTTTTTAAATATTACAGAAGAACGGTACAATGTTAATGGATTAGACCTATGGGGAATCGTACGGTCCATCAACTACTTCAAAAAACTATTTTTGGGGCAACAATTTTTATGCAGTCACAGATCATCGCGCCATAGTAAGTATGCTTAATGAGCTTAGATCAAACAAATTTTACAATTGTAAGCTTTCCAGATCGACTGATCGACTCCTTCCTTTTTACCATTGAAAAAATGCAAGGAGCAAAAAATGGCTGAGTTGACTACTTCTCTGAAAAGTCATTTGCAAAGACAAAGAAATTTTCTTTTATAACAATTATTTGGAGTTACAACTACTTCAAAAATCAGACAAACGTTCAAACCCAATAATATAAAACAAAATTACCGCGCAATTTGCGCAATCAAATTTCAAATACAGATATTGCTCCGCAAAGTACATTTTTTAAAACACGTAGAACATCATTAAAGAATAAACAAAAGCATCTCCAATACCAATAACAAAACAATCACTTCCATTGGCATCACAATTAGCCCCTATCAATAAGGACTTTAAACAGTACTGCAATTGCCATTACCACTTTCAATAAGTAAAAATTCCAACTACGCATAGGCGTACAAATAAATCACATTCCACTATCAAATTGAGTGCAAATACCCTGCAAAAATTAGACAAGGAAGAACGTGACCAATCTATTCAATTAAGCCCAATAAGCACCATTATTGACATCAAGTCATTAAATTACAACCAAATACCACAGTTAAGCGAAAAATCAAAAACTTTCAATTATAAACATAGAACATTTAAATCTCCTTTGCTTTTTGTCAAAACTCTCGAAAAATCTTGCGACAACCACTCGAAAACCCAAGCCTCAACAGAATCGAAAAAGCCAAGAGGAAGAACAACAAAGACTTCAAGACTCATTGGAGCCCAAGTAACCTATAACCCTGAAGTCAATTCAGACTTCTCACCAAAAAACAACACTCCTGCAACAAACAACTCTACAGACACAACACCATCCACTAACACCCAATATGCAGTTGAAGACAAACGTCTGACAGTCACCATCAACAAAATTCTTAGCAAGAAGCTACTAGCCATTTTCACTGGACGCAATCTGGAAAAAAGTGAGAGATTGGGTCATGCGCAACGATGAAACCAGACCTGAATCAATCAGTCCATACATTCACTTACTATGGAGAGACACGAGTGTGAATAACAGATACTTATTCATTGATGAACGATTTGCCATACCGAAGGCAATAAAAGGAGCTGTGCTGGAAGATATGCATTCGACACATCGTGGCAGCTTAGAAATGCTCTCACCATAGCAACATTGTTGGTGGCCATATATCTATCGGGATATATTAGCGAAGTGGAAAACGTGCTTAGATAGTTTGGTAAAAATTTGCTTTCAGTGATTTAGCATAGCTTTCAGTTATTCACACTTAGTTCATGGTCACCATTAGCTAAATGTGAAAAACCAATTGAAGAAATTCAAATAAACTTTGGCGGCCATAATTTAAAGGAAAAAGTAACCAAACTATACTTTCTAAATGCCATTGAAAGATATTCTAAATATCCTACCGTCGAATTACAAAAAAATTGCCTCCAATTCAAAAGTCAAAAATTTTTTAGCTACATACATATGCAATCACTGTGTCCCACACTCCATTAGAGTAGACAAAAGTTATTGTTTTTCTGGAAAAAGACTTGAAGAAGCAAGGAAACATTGAAGCCATTTTTGCACCACCAAATGATAATAGAGCAATCGATCTTGTTGAACGTCTAATTAAAAGAGTAAAAAGACAATTATCCTGTTGGAAGGCTAAATAAGCAATTTAATCTACAACAAGGAATACATGTAATTATTCAGAAGCTGCGAATAACTAAACAGAAAACAACAAAAGAATCCAATTAATGAGAAGAGAGATTTGGGCGGTAAATGTAATACAGCTTTCTCTAAAACTTTACCTCAAAAACAAACCGCGGGCAGAAACATGTATGTGTAGCAACTTTGAGGTGAATAAAGCTCACGAACCTGAAAAGCAATTGCAAGACGGTGAGAATCGATTAGTTTGGTCTGAGTGCATTTCCTGCTGGAATATAAGAATCGAACGCAGTATTAAAGTCAAAATTGGAAAAAAACGCAAATTGAAACAAAAGCTCAATTTGACGAACTGTACAAAGTGCTTGCTCCTGTTTGAAATGAAAACCCAACGACAAGCGTGTTTAAAGAGCCTCTTAGGGAATAAGCACGCGTCGGAAAGTCTGATATAGTGAAATTTGTTTTAAAAGATGAGCGCTCAACAACCCAAGCCCAATATGCAGACCAATGTCCTCCTAAAATCATTGAAAGAACTCTAGAGCAAAAAATAGCCAATCACAAAACAGACCTGCTCTGAAGAAATTTGGAAAGCAAGGAAATTAATGGTTCTCGCAAACAAGCAGACGACGTTAGTATCGTTTCTTCTCTGCTTCTGGTCATCAACTTCCATAAGGCTGCCAGAGCAGTGACAATGTGAAACCCATAAAGAAAAAAACAATACGACGAAGCATTTCAAGAGGGACCCGATCTCACTCAAATACCATTTCAGGCTACTGCGACAAATCGCAGGGCCACCGACTAAGCCCACAGCCTCATCGTAATCGGTACATCAATTAGCACCAATACTGCAAAAAAGTAAATGTTTGTCCTCAGCTAGTGGTAATTCGGATTCTGAATCGCCATCAGTTAGAAGACGGAGCCAGCGGCACAACAAGAAAAACGGAGACCAAAAGTCGCAAAGCCAACAACCCCAAACAATCATTGAAAACATACGTAACCCGGTATGTTATAATGATCCAATTCTGGACACTAGCCCATTTTACACTCGTACCTTGTCCCCAGGCAACCCGAATGAGAGGTGGACATTTGATTTGCCTCAGTTTCACTAATGAAAGGGAAATGACAGCATATGACGCAAAACAATGCAATGATGATGATGATGATTGATAATTCAATATAAAACTCCGTTGAAAAACATTAAAAAAAACTTTATATTCCCATTTTTAAAACAGTATGAAAAAATAATACGTAACCCGTGAACAACTATTATTTTTTTATAACATTTTACTATGTTGTACTTTATCATTTTTCCAAATAATGTGGAAACAGCATGCGGATATGATATGTGAACAGTAACTGGTATCATGTTTTAGTTCAACTTTAATTTTATTTGTTCTAGTTTGTAATTTGATCTTGATCTTAAAATGTTTATAGGATATTGTCAATAACTAGGATATTGTCTGTTCAGTTTTTTAAAAAAGTTAGTATTTTCGTTGTACGGCGTGATCAACCTGTGATCTTTTATATCTATTTTTGAACCAATTCGCTTTCATTTCATTCTTCTGAAATCCAACCGCTCAACTCAGTTGATAATTCAATCTTCAATCAAACGCTATTTAAATTAGTATCTAGAACAATAAGCAGCCATTCAAAATACCCAATTAAAGCTGTAGAGAAGCAGAATTCAAATAACTAGAAGAGGCAAATGCGACGCAAACTCTCACTAAAGTGTTGGATATCACAATTGCAGTGCCGTCTCTGCCCTTTTTGCTACCTCTTCCACTCCACCATTAACAAATTTGAATCTAACTTTGAATCCAATTTGATTTCTCATTGACAAGAAAAGGTCACAATAAATTTGAACGAATATTAAAAACAACCGTAAGATGGAATTTCAGAAATATCTCAAAACGGAAAACAGATGACACAATTGCCCAATGAACCCCTACTTGATTATACTAAGCAATCTGAAACGCAAACATGAAAATCATTTGCCACAAAACTGAGAAAAAATTACTTAATGTTGTGATTCCAAAAGTACAGTAAAAACATGCATTACAAGAGTTCTCGTAATTTGAACAAAATTACTACCAACTGACAGAAAATGTAATTGATTTGTAAAAAAAAGAACCGGTGAAATGGAAAATTGACGAAAGGCAACACAAAAAAACTAGTCCCAACATTTACTCAACACCATGCAGCTCCTCAACCCTTATTCGTCGAACACTTTTGATTACCATAATTCCTTGGTCAGTCACCCAACCAAAACTTGGCAGAGAAACATTAATAATTTTAAAAAAGCAATATAATTCTTCCAGTGAAGAGCCCTGTCTAGCTTTCAAATGTCAATTCAAAGTAGTAGCACATATAGAACTCTTTTTTATTAAGAACTGTTCGAGAAAAACTATAGCGGTGAACATAAAATTCGATTAACTAAGCTGAAAATCTGAACGAAGAACGGACTACCTCGGCAAAACCAAACACAAAAAAACTCAATCAGATTGAGAGGAAACCAAATGTGACCAAAATGTCTATTGTAGCCCAAACGCCCAAACGCTATCAAAAACTAAAAAAAACAAAAAGTGATTGAAACAAATTAATAAATAACTTGAATATAAAAAAGATCGAAAAGAAGTGAAAATGGTAAAAATAGCTGAATGTTAACACAAAAAGTAAGTCCTTTAGATGGTCAAAAACGTTTCGAAGAATGAAACACCTTTAATTGACAATTTTGGAGATAAAAATAAAAAAAGTGCTTGCAAAAAGCCGCTCGTGGTCACACTGACACAAAGATTATTCGACTTAATAACACTAATCACTTAACAAAAACACAAAAATGCAGAATGAGAAAGTATCTGACCAGAAGAGATGATAGAAATCTGATAAAAGATTTGCCATTAGTTGCAGATCCAAAACCCTTATTGTCGTAACTGAATTGACAATTTTAGTTTTCTTTCGTTAGACTAGTGCGATTTGACAGCAAACCCCAATAAAAATTTCCAAGTAGAGAAAGAGGAGCTAAGAGAATGGAAAAGAGGGACAAAATCAAAAAGTAACACTCTTTGCAAAAATTCAACAAAATTTAGCTATAAGTTATGTACAAATTGCCCATTTGCTACTTCCAAAACAAAATATTTTAAAGAATTTTACTACTATCTCTGGTGAAGCATACCGACTCTACCGCATTTTACTACCGCATCTAACGCTTTGCCGACTCATACAAAAAAAGCGGAGAAGGAAAAAAAGAAAAAAGTGAGAAATTTGTACTGTTTTTGATTAAAAAGGGCTAAGCCTGGCTTTCATTAATTTCCAGCAACAACTCTAAAACAATTTTGAATAAATGACTGAACAGCAAAAAGTTGCAAGAAATTAGAATCAGAAGAAAATAGCAAAAAAGAACAAAAGATTGTCATACAAAAATCCGACAAAATCTGCAAAAAATTACCCAATTCTCTTTACCAAAACAACTCAAATCTAAAATAAAAGCAATCGAAAGGCAGCAAAAACCCAAAACGTAGCCCGAAAGGTAACAATCCTAAACCTATAACAATACCATTATCAGAATTCTAAATCAGAAATATTTAGAGAAAACGGTCTTAACTCACTTTTCGCTCCATTTTTCAATTTTGTTCAGCATCCAAACCACTTCCAGATTTCAAGATGTAAGTAGACACTCAACCAATAATATTCTGCGAGTCGTTAAAGAAACAGCACAGCGATAGAATTCAAATTCATATTGAATTTTAAAAAGAAAGAACGCCAATATAATCCAATTCTTGGATTTAAAGAAAAACAATTTATTTAGTCCTGCTTCAATTTGCCTCCAATGGAACAACTCAAACATTTACAATATTTTTATATCGTTATTACGTGCCAAAAGCGACTGATGTCCAAACAAATAATTTTTTGACCATAAACAAATGTTGATCAAAACAATCAAATTAGTTCAAACAAGGAGACTCGTTGTGCACGTAGTGTTACGAACCCGCTCATCCTAGTTTCGATTAGCAGCTTATTTGTGTACCAAATGTTGCAGCAGAGGTAGTACATTTCGCAATAATAAAGAGTAGTTAATTGTTTTGACCCACTTTAGTGGGGGAGGAACTAAATACTCAACTGGGTTAATTTTTGTTCAGTCAATTTTCGCCGACCTATATATTCATCGTACAGGATTCTGAGTGGTATGATTAAAAAGCTGCTCAAGCGTAGAAATGCAAATTAAAAAGAATTTTGGTCGAGGAGTTACGGAGGTTTAAAGATAGTCTAACGGAGATTTAACTTTAGTCTAAATTTCGTTGTTTTGTTTACAATTTGAGTAATTTTTGCTTAAATTTTGATCAATTTTTTCTAAAATAAGATAGAATTGAGTCTCATTGTTTTTAGTTTTAAGGATAGAAGAGAGTTGTTGATTTTCTTGAACCAACTGGCTAAATTTTTGAGAATTCATTGTGTTTTCCTCTTTTTATGAATAATGGTATCAAATAGGCCTATTTGGACAGTCCAACAGCTGGCACAGACATGAAAACTGCTGACACAAATATCTTTCACTCAAATATGTGCTAATTGTACCTCCGGTTCTAAGAACCTTTTCAGGAAATAACATTTTCGCAGTCTTTTGTTAATTTAAAACAAAAAAATACAGTCTATTTTTGATATATAAAGATTTTTGTTTGCCAAAAAAACAATAGAAATTTGTTTAGATCAATTGGGTTTCTTAACAGCGATGTGATAACAAGACCACTTTTGGCCTGGTTGTTGATTTTTGTAATGAAAAATGATTAGGATTGTATTTTGGGGTCTGACTTTTTTTGAATTTATTCATCCCAGTCAAAAGAAACTTTTTTTCAAATAAAAGTGGACTTGATAGGAGGTCTGCTTATGTTCCAACTAAATCAATTGAAACAATCTTGTATCTTTTGAGTATAACTCACGGTTTTTATGGCTAAGACAAATTAGTTTCGTTAAATTTTGATGAGTTCTGGAGTTTTGCCATCATTTGATGTTCTTTTTATAGTTTAAGCGTGAGTCTAATTAATTGAATGCCTAATTCAGTATATAAGGAGCTATCAAACAAAGTCTTTAATTCTTCAGATGCTGGATCCAGAATAAGTAAAATAATATTTGATCGATAAGCATCCAAAATTGATCATTTCTTTATTATAATGTTTTTTTTTGGTAAAATTAGTTATTTTAGTGAGATTTGGATCAATTTTGAAGAAACAAGAGCCGGGCCAATTTTGATCTAGTTGTGGAGTGTTATTCTTAAAATTTTAAAGGGGAGCTGTATATATTTTGAAATGCTTTTGCAATTTTTGATCCTTATGGTAGTTATAGACCAGAATGATTTCTATTCAAAACTCAATTATTGCATGTTTACGTGCAAATTAAGGCCAAAAATCATAAATGAATAAAAGAGATAAAAGACATACAATAAAAAGCATATGGTTTTTTGGCTCAACACCGTTTGCGTAAAATGATTCTTGAAATTTTGAGTTCTGCCTTTATTTAGTGTTGTCTTTTGACTCAGTCTGAATAATGAGATGTACGATTGGCTTCCTAAGCAGTAAAAAGTTGAACTATTCACGTTTTTTAAATGGAAGCTTGTCTTTGTTTTAAGCTTTTAAAAAAATTGTTTTTAAAAGAAATGGTGTTTTGAGATTTGCTACTGTGCACTCTTAGTTTTGCAACCTTATAGCGTAGTCTCAGCAGAAAGAGAGGTTGCATTACTTTTCAAGAGGATGATAATGTAGTCTTCATTGCTGCTTAGTTAAATAAATTATGGTTTTATTGGCGTTAACAAGTGATGGTTTAGTGGCATTTTTAAGTTTTTTGTATTTTTTTGACAATATCTTGATTTTGAAGTTCTCTTTTGCTTTCTTGTCAAATCATGAATGCACCTAAGCATTAATGACACCTTAATGGTAAGCCACATATAACATTTATGACGTTGAAATGACGCATATTTGAATTTATTCAATAAATTTAGTGATTATATTTTGATATTATGGGCTTCGACACAGTTTTGCAAAAATGCATTGAAGTTTCCTCCCAAATATGGAATGAATTTCGCCTGTATTTGTTTTTTTTTGCGGTTGAAAGACATTCTGTATAACAACACTTTTCAATGGTTTTGTATGGAGGCATAAATTACACCATTCAATGATTTCAGTTGTTAGGTAATTGATTTCATTACTTGGTATAATTCAATTGGTATAAAGAAAGTAAACGTACTTTCTAACTTTGCTCCTTTTTGTTGTTTTTTCTACTCATTCATTATTCTCAATAACAAGCCCCGCATCTTTTCTGGTTGAATGAAATTTGTTTGGTTGAGTTTTTATCTGATATTCTTTTTAATTTTTTATTATTTCAGGAGAAAATAGGTAGAAATTGAGTTTTGGTCGCAAGTAGTGTTTGTTGTTTTTTTTTATTTTGATCTTTAGCACATCTCTTACTCTCCTTAAAGGCAGTTATTATCTGCCCTTTTGAGCATTCTTTTTTTATTATTTTTTTCATTATTCTTTTTTTTCTATATTGGTAAGAGCGTAAATTGATTTTTTAAATGAATACACCGATTATATTTGAATTTTAAGTGATTTTTTGAAAATTTTTTATCATTTGGTTGACAATTAAGTTAAAAACGTGGCTCAGTGGTTACGGAAAAATATATGCAAACGCACATTAAAGAGCCTCCTTGTTCGCTTTACCTTCAATAACATTCAAGGGCGGTGGCTGGGCTTCTTGACTTCTAAACTTATATTCAAATTTTCAGAGAAGAGCTTACAATTTTAGCGGCTTGCAGACTGTATTTTTTAATTACAGCTTTATTTTTTAATTTGACAGCATATTTGCGAATAATTCTTGAATTTCGTGTGGTCTTCCGTAGGACCATTGTTCTGAGCGGTGTGGAATTATATGCTAATATGTGATTACTCAATTATTTGCAAAGCTTTCGTTTGATAGCCAATGGTTTTTATGTCATCAAAATTTTTTTTGTTGACCTATTAATTAGCCTCATTAACAACAGATTAGCCTCATTCGATTGAGCATAGTTACCGGATTTAATGTATATACTTGATTGAATTTTGAACTGAAGGTTTTTTCTTGATATTGTGTTTTTTACTAAACAATACAAAGAAAAACAGGGAAAATGAAAAATATTGAGAAAAAACTAAAAACGTTATACCAATAATTTTTTTTATTCTCAGCAAAAGTTTTCCTATAATCTTGCGGAGATCTTAAAGCATTTTTTTTAAAAAAAGTTACCTCAATTATTTTCTAATTAGGAAATTTGTGTTTTTTTGAAAATTTGCTGTCATTTGTTGATAATTTAGTCAAAATTGAGCGGGGTTGGAACATTATGTGAGAACGCATATTACTGAGCCTCCTTGTTGTTATAGTTTCTATTTCGATTGATTTTGACATGTGTGTATACCAGTAACGGTAATTTTTTTCTACACGTATTTTCTTATTTCACTAAACTTTACGAAAATTGAACAGATCAAAACATTTGAAGCAAAACATGAATTATGCAATTTCTCAAACCATTTCTATAGGAATAATAAATTAAGTTACAAGCCTAAAAATTCGGCGAAAATGTTTAGTGGCAGAGTGGTGGTAGACTCAAAAGGTCCCCTTTTGCCATGACAAACATCTAAGAAGATGACGACTTTAGCAACAGAAAGAATATAAAGTCTTGAAACACAATCCAAAGAATTGACATGCTTAGAGTTCTGACCATCAACCCAACCCATGAAAAAAATATTAGTTGACAGTGAACAAATCGTTCCCCAAAACACAAAAAGATAAACAATAAAAAAGATCTCAAAAAAGAAATCTTTTGGCATCCCATTTTAAAAAAATCATTGATCCCTTAGTCTTTGAATTTACAGCATGAGTTCAGATTTCAGATTACTGCTCTTTAGACACCAAAGCGATTTCATATGGTCTAAAAATAGAAAGTTTAGGTACCCCAGTGACGGTGGAATTTATATCGTGTAAGATCTGATAAGATGCTAACTAAGAATTTTTATCGTGTAAGATTTGAGCAGATCTTACACGATAAAAATTCCTCTTATCAGAGCTTACACGATAAAAATTCTGTTAAGAAGAATTTTTATCGTGTAAGATCTTATAAGACATCTTATAAGATAAACATTCCTCTTATCAGAATTTCTATCGTGTAAGATCTGATAAGACATCTTATAAGATAAACATTTCTCTTACCAGAATTTTTATCGTGTAAGATCTGATAAGACGGAATTTTTATCGTGTAAGATCTTATAAGACATGTTTTAATGATTTCAATATAACTGCATAACATAGTCAAGTTCCTATGAAGGTTAAAAAAATCGGTCAACTAACCAACTATGAAACAAAAAAATGAGTGTTGATTCTGTTTTGGCGGCAGTTTTATTGTGAGTGTTAACTGGGTACTTTGACTAAATTTAGCAGTCCAAGATAGTTTCGGTATTTGAAAAAAGATTTTCAGCCTAGTTTGATAATCAGCGCTTCAGAGAAAGCCCTTGTCACTGGAGTAACTTTTTTTAACGATATCTTATAAGTCTTAAAAGACAGTATAAGATACTTTTCTCTTTGTTGCTCAGACGCTTAAGTGTTGCATGCTGTAGTTTTTTTGGCTACTGCTTGAAAGCAACTCTGAATTGTCTTCAATTTGAAGAGCATGCCATACTTCAAGAACTTTTAGAGTCATAGCTTATCAAATGTTTATCGTGTAAGATCTGATAAGAGGAAATTTTATCGTGTAAGATCTGATAAGACGGAATTTTTATCGTGTAAGATCTGATAAGACGGAATTTTTATCGTGTAAGAACTTATAAGAGGAATTTTTATCGTGTAAGAACTTATAAGAGGAAGTTTTATCGTATAAGATCTGAGAAACGTCTTATCAGATCTGATAAGAAGATGCATCCCCTTACAGGCTATTAGCAAGATGGTTTTGTCAGAAATTTGTCAGATCTTACACGATAAAAATTCCAGAATCATTGGGGGTGTTTATTGACACCAATGGGAAAACAAAACAACAAGAAACACGTGCGAATATCAAAAATCACATGAACTTTGAAAAAAATTGATGTAAAAAATTGTTCAAATTGCGAAATATGGAACAAACTCAGCGAAAAATGTCATGCAAACATGTCACCTACCAGACTGAATAACAAGACAACAAAAAGAATCACAAAAAAGAGGTGCCAGGCGAATAATCGCTGATTCGAATAATCGCTAACCATAGTAGCAAAGACTTAAAATACGAAATCTATCCAATGTAAGCAATTAACAGGTGTCTTTACGTACTATAGGAAGGCTGATTTGGCCTGTCATTATTAATACTAAGAAAAAACTACATCAAATAAGAGCAATACTCAAGCATTCGCCGATATTTCAAAAGCCTAAATAAGGATGAAGTCAAAGAAACCAAAAAACCTGTTCTGAATACTTGTTTGTAATCTGCCAGAATAAATTGGCATCCATCATTAATGACGCTCAATGTGAACACACACCAAAAAATTAAGTAAAAATGGTAAAAATTAAAAATTCACTATTATTTCATGAGGAGACAAGGTAAAACTGTTAGCTGCCCATTTACCTGAAGCAATCTGTTTAAAAACTGCAAACTCAGTATTGAAAACTCAGCGGTAAACTGGCCTTCTAGCTCTAATTTTGCTCACTGACATCCACAAGTTGAATAAAAATTGAACAGATATTACAAAAATAGAGTGGCTCAATACAACCCCTTTTCCATGGACACAAAATCACCAGGCTATCAGTCAACCATAGGTTACTGAGAAACAATTTTTAAAATCAAAAAGTGTATTACCATCCTACAAAATAATAAAAAGAAAAAGAAAAAAATTAAAAATGAGAACTCCTCCTGCCTCGAGAACCAGAAATGTTAATCTTAACAAAAATGAAGAAGTGTTAAATAGTTTCACACTATATGTCTTTGAGAAATGACTTTTTTGTGATCAATATGAATGAGACAAAAACCAACGAAAAGGACAGAATAAATTTGTCTAAATTCAAGTTTTGCTAAGTTACTGAAATCACATTCAGAAAAACCAACGCGTTACGGAAAATGTTTACACTACGTCTTAACATTTGTTGTTACAGCCAGCAGACACCGTGTCATATTTCCACAAAAACGATATAATTTGCAAGTAACTAACAAAACATGAAGAAAAACAACAAACCTTGTTGAAGACAAATGTATCTGGCTGGAACATGCTCAGCAGTCTGACACAACTTAGCAAAGTAGATCATTATGCGTTCAAGTTTTCAGGAAAAATAAAAAAGATTGAGAATAAAAAAATTTATTTTGGTGCCGTAATTTTAGTTTTTTCTCAATTTCATTTCTTTCCCTGTTTTTCTTTATATTGTTTTGTAGAATACGCAATATCAAAAAAACTTTTAGTTCAAAATTCAATCCACTATATACAATAAATCCGGTAACTATTCTCAACTGAAAAATAAGGAATCATTCGTTATTGAGACGCTAATTAATAGGTCATTAAAATACAAAATTCACAAATTAAAAAATTTTATGAAAACACAAATTTGATGACATAAAAATTTTTGGCTATCAAACTAAAGTTTTGCAAATAATCGCAAATTAGCATATAAGCGCACACCGCTCAGTAAAAATGGTCCTAAGATGTAATAGAATAAATACCCTGTGAAAGCCGTTAAAATTGTACGCTCTTGTCTGATTGTTTGTATAGGTTTAATTAGGTCTGTTTAAATTGTGAAAGATCTTTTGTAGAGCTTCTAGTTTTTGATTGGATTAAACGACAAAACAAGAAACACAGTCATTGATAAAAGAAAAACACGCAGTGTGAAAATAAAAAAAAGAGTATTCACCCATATAGGGCTGCAAGGAAAAGCATCCACAAACCATCGAAAAACTTCAGAAGCAAGCGGTAATAAGAATAAAAAATTGAAATATGATTTCGACAATATCTCCCTTTGCTTTGAAACCACTGTCAAATAATTTGACGCTTTAAATTTACTTCTTTTTGTTTTTTTTACTACTGCTATTTGACTAAATTTACTACAATCTTAGTTCTCAGTGATATCGAAATGTCAAAAAAGTGTGACCACGTCTTACGAAAAACGTAACAGTACACGTCTTGAAAAAACATAAAAAGGCATTTAAAAATTTTTGACCGGAACAGCGGCGCAGTCCAACCACGCATATTCATTAAAACTTTTTTCTTATTTTTAAAATGTATCACAAAATAAAATAACTTTATTAGATAATCATCGATTCAAATTAGCAAAAGCCGCCAATTTATAACAGCGGAATCTTCTCTTAGGAAGCAAAAGTCAAATAGCGCTCATGTTTGTTCAAAAATTTTGTTTTTATGAGTTTTTAGGGAAGGATTCTTTCCAAATATAGACAAAAAATTCTTTTTGATGCAATTTTTGAACAGAAATGATTAACTTCGATAATTTTGTAAAAATTATGGCCAAAAAATCAAATGAAGAAGCTGAGCAACCGCCCTCTATCATTGAAGCTAGAACCGACTAGGAGGCTTGGTAATATGCGTTTTCACATGATGTTTCGACCCCATTCAGCCACATTTTTGACCTGATTGTCAACCAAATGAAAGAAAAACTAATGATAGAAATCACATAATATTAGAAAATAATTGGTTTATCAATTTAAAAATTCGCTTTGAGCTCTAACCAGTATGCAAATGAAATTATAACTAAACATCAATAAACAATAAACAATAATTATTAAACAATAAACGATAAAAAATAACAATATCATTTATTTGGTTGTTTGAAACAATAAACAAAATCAAATATAAACAACAAGCATTACTTTCGACCAAAACTGAATGTCTATCTATTGTTTCTAAAATACTTAACAGTCAAAACAACAGCAGATAAAAAATAAACTAAACCAAATAAATTGCATATAACCAGAGCATATATGGGACCCAGACATCGGGTCTTTATTGAGAATAATTGACAAGTAGAAAAAAAAAAACAAAAATGGAAAAGTTAGAAAATATGTTTACTTTTCTAAAACAATTAAATACGAAGTCGTGAAAGCAATTACCTATTAACTGAAATCATTCAATGGCCTACTGTACACCTTCATAAAAAGCCATTAAGACCTGTCGTTATCTAGAATGTCATGCGATTACAAAAACAAATGCAGGCGAACGTCATTTCATTTTTGCAAGAAATGTCATTTCATTTTTGCGTGCAAACAGCGTCCAAGCTTATAAGATCAAAATCTCTTCGCTAAAAATATTGAAAATAAATATTTGCGCCGTATTTCGTCGCCATTAATGTCATTTGTGGCTTGCCATTTCTTTTGCCAAAACAATTGGTTCAAGCAATTCAACAACTCTCTTCTATCTTTTAACGTAAAAGTAACGATACTGTCGTTATGAATTCTATCATATTTTGGGGAAAATTGATCAAAATCAAGAAAAATTTTTTCAAATTTCATGCGAAAAATGTGAACAAAACAACGGAATTTAGGCTAACAATCACAAATCTTCAACCCTCCGTAACTCGTAAGAAAAAGAGAAACTCTAAAAAATCTTTTTAATTTGAAATTCTACGCTTGACGAGCTTTCTAATGATACCACTCACAATCTTGTACGATGAATATATCGATCGGCAAAAATTGACTGAACCGTTGAGTATATAGTTCCGCCCCACGCTAAAGTGGGTCGGAACTATAACACTATTTTTTACAATCTTAACATATTTTAGCCTAATTGGACAAAATTTGAACAAAAACTGCGGAAAATGTGAACAAATGAACAAAGCAACAGAAATCAGTCAAATGTTCACAAGTCTTTAAAGCTGGATAACTCCTTGAAAAAGACAAAATTCAAATAAAATCTAATTATGTATTATACGTTCGATGGGCTTTATAATGAGACAACTCATCTCTTTCTATTTCAAATATATCGATCGGCCAAAATTGACTGAACAAAAAAAAACAGTTGAGCATATAGTTCCTCACCCTCCCCACTATTTATATAAGAAGGAGTGATTAATCAGTGAGAAATATCATGAAAGAAAAATGTGCTTCAAATTGCTTTTTTACGGTATGCCGAAAACGAAGATAGTATTATAGATTGCATGGCGATTACTTACCTGATCTGTGAGGTTTGATGCAACATCACAAGTGACATAACAGCAATGAACAGAATCATCACCAGTTGTAATGATTTCGCTGCAAACAATATTATCCTTTCACCGAATCTTTTCGGTTCACGTGAGGATGCTTTTGTCTCAGTTGTGTTATGTTTTTCCTCATCTTGTTGCGAATCTGTTTTTCTAAGCTTAACAATGTTCTCCTCAATCGCACTCGAAGGTGATCCGAGGCCTGCTTGAGGAACTAAATAAAAAGTGCAGTGTCAAAAACCTTATAGGAAATTTAAAAACAACTCAAGATTTGTCAGTTTAGAAGTAATTTCAAACTCAATTCCAAACTCGTTTGCAAAAATGTCCAAAATAATTTCCCGTTTATAAATATTTGTTGATTTCAGACAAATATTCCAAATATTTACAAATACTTTACGGATTTTTGCAACTCCTAAAATTATTTTCCAAACAATAAAATTTTGAATGATTAGTGGTGGAAAAGAATTGAGACTATTCGGACCCATTTATGTGAATCTTGAAGTACCATGATAAGATCATTAAAAAGTATTTAAATTCATTTGACTATGTTATAATCCATGCATCACATTATTATTATTATTATTATTATTATTATTATTATTATTATTATTATTATTATTATTATTATTAGTATTATTATTATTATTATTATTATTATTATTATTATTATTATTATTATTATTATTATTGTTATTATTATTATTATTATTACTATTATTATTATTATTATTATTATTATTATTATTATTATTATTATTATTATTATTACTGACTTTATTTCAATGAATGACACATCACATTCAATAGGAATAATTTAACATCACGTATGGACATAAGTCAACCCGGATAAAAAAGAGCTGGCAGCTCATACATTATATCCTTTTATTTCTTTACGATTAAAAAAATATTAATAGTAGCTCCCTATTGTCACGAAAGTATCTCCGATAAACGAGGTTACTAAGATGAACTAGTTCTCTTCCTTTTCGAACGACTCCACCTCCTTAGCAAAAACATTGAGCCAAAATCAGAATAAAAATATTTTACATCAAGTTCATCGAGTTCTCACGCGACCTTTTTTGTATAGTAGTTTTAGTTATTCCGGCTTGAAATACTCGAGCTCTTGTTGTCCTACGAGAAGCAACATAACTATCACTCAACAAATCCCGTCGCCGATGACAGATCGTTTCTTTGATCAATGCCCTGAAAAACAAGTCAAAATTGTTTCAATGTATAAATCACTGAATGGATGATTTGAGCTGTCGAATTTTTTCTTAAAGCAAATGGTTCGCAAGATGCGTTTTGAAGTAAAAATATCCAATTTAATTGTGACCTACTAGTTTGTTTGACCACATGAAAGTATTCCATAATAAACAACAGGTTTAGCATATATATATATATATATATATATATATATATATATATATATATATATATATTGTATCATTTTGTTACAGATGTTTTTAGAATGAAGTTTTTTACATGATACACTAATCCATTGACTTTGGCTCGTGTTTGCAGAAGTAATCAACATGATCGTTAAACGATAGTTTTGTGTCAATGTGGACACCGAGATGTTTATATTGGTTTGTTTCTTCAATTGATTGATCAATCATTTCGAAGAAGTTTTTGACCTGTGTTTTTCCATAGTAGAAAACTTTGCACTTCTTAACATGGAGAGTTAATTTGTTCGAAAGCTACGCAGACAAAATATCAAGGTCATTTTGAAACATTTTTGCTGCTGATTTTTGTAACTTTGGTGTGAAATTGCCGCATCATAGGCAAACAACGTTACTTGAGAGTTCTCTGCTGTTTTTGTCAAATCTTATAAATACAGGAGGAACAAAAGTGGTCCAAGTACAGATTCTTGTGGAGCACCAAAAATGATGGTTGATATCTGAGATTTTCCATTGTTGTTTTTCACACATTGCTCACGATTATGCAGATAATTTTTCATTATTACATTATTTCCCCCGGAATCCCATCTTTTCATGATTAAGAAGCGGCAACCTGTTATCAACAGTATGGAAAGTTTTTTAGATCAACAAAACATGTCATACCATTCATTGATTTGTTTTTTGTTTCACGAAAAAATCTCGGTAACTTCATTTAACTCACAAACACAAGAAAGATTTCTTTGGAAAGCGAATTGATTTTGACTAATTAGCCTAAGTGTTCCCATAAACATGGCCAATTGTTGAAACAACACATTCGCATATACTTTTCCAATGACGTGAAGCAAACTTATCGGACGTTATTTAGACGGGTCGTCAAATGGGTTTTCTTTATGTAAAGCAATAACTCGGGCTACTTTGAGTGACTCCCGAAAAAGGTTGCTGCATATGCAAAAAATTATCTAGTTTGCAATCGGTAGATAAATTACCGGAGCTACTACTTACTGATCTTACTTGAGATTCCATCAAAACCTACTGAATTTGAAAATTTCAGTTTTTTTTTAATTTCAAAAACAATTTTTTAACTTATCGCAAACAATGCAAAAGTAATTTTGTTCCTTTGTATTTTTCTAGCAAGATATTGCTTAGAGATAAAAATAGTTTAGTTTTTCCACTACTGAGGTAAGAAATTGATTAAAGTCTTCACCATCAAAATTCAATATCACATTGTTTTGGCCCTGTTTTCTTTTTCATTTTTGTTAGTTCATTGTATATGTTGAAAATTCCTTTCACCCGACTTCTATTCAAAGTTTCTTCAAAAAAAGAATTTTTTCTGTTTTATAATTTTTTCAGCTTATTTATTCCGCAATTTTCTGTACATTGCTCTAATTTCAGATTTATTAGGATTTTTCATCATTTTTCTATACATCTTGATTTTTTTCCTGCACAATTGCTTCATTTTTCGGTTCATCCAACATTTGTGTTTAAATTTTTTCTTTTCTAATGGACAAAAACGATCAAAAGAAGAAAAAATGATGCGGCAATATTTGACATGTACGTGGGATTATTAACGTCCAAACTATTTAAGCAATTAGGCAAGAGGAAGAGTAGATGAAGGATATCATCGTTTTTGTACAATTTCGAGAAAATCCAAATTAGATTTTCCTCTTTTCATTGTTTTTCCGACAAACTTTCAAAAGTATTTTAAGTAAGAGCACATTGATCACAGATGGATGTTTTAATAGTTTCAATTTTTGTTTCTCTGTTTGTTATCAGATTATCAGTACAGGTTTTGCTGATTTTAGATTCCCTAGTGGGCTCAACTCTTTTGATTTTTAGTACCGAACTGGTCAAAGTCTCGATATTTGGATTTAAAGGCAAGCTTGATTTGTTTTTAATAGTGTTGATATTAACGTCACCAACATAGGCAAAATTGTTATCAAATTTCTAAAAGCTGAATAAAAATATTTCTAAATCTAGTAAAAATGATCCAACTCGCGTGCTAGGAGGTCTATATAGCAAATATAATTTTTGTTTTTTTCCAGCTCGAATTTCATTGCTCAGCGTTTCAAAATTTGCCTGACAACCAATCACACTGTAGGAAATTTTATCACTCACAAAAAGCGCAAAAAAAACTTCTCCTCTTTTGTTTTTTGGTTTTCGGCTATTATTTTTTGGTACTCTTTTAAAATTTGTTGTTCCAATTTGTTATTATTGGCCAACCAAGACTAACAAAGAGCAATCATTGCCCGTTTTTTGTTAAAGTACTTAAAAATACTTTTAACTCATTGTGATCGTATCTCAAAGAACGAATATTAATTTAAAATAAAGTTAATGTTTTGTTAAATACAGTCATTAGTAAAAATGTCACCAGTCTTAGTCAAAACTTGTCACTTGATGTACACATCGCATATTTAACTGTGTCCGTTTTTTTGTTTTTGTTTTACTGGACAGCAATGTTGAGTCGTTGGCGTTTCGTCAGATTCGTGTGGATCCTTATTGTCGCCCATAGTTTCACTGTAACTGCTGATTTTGGGCCTCCTTCTAACCGCTTGACCAATTAAGTTGTCGATGTCAGTTTCACTGGCCACATTCTGGCTGTATCGTAAACTGTCTGTACTTTCGATAAGCAGTTTGACGTTACAGTTATTTGTAGTTGTAATCCAGCCGTTAGCTTCCGCTTGTTTTTGTAGTTCACGCTGTCCCTTTGGTAGCCGTTCGCTTTTAAAGATTGGCTGATTATTGAACGCGTTCTCGTTTCCCCTCTGTGTTACTTTGGTACGTCTGTTGTAAACGGAAATTTTGTGGTAAAATTAAAGAACTTTGACAATAATAGGGGAGCCCGTTGTGCGTCCAAGAAAATGACAGGCCTTGATTTCATCAGCAGATAACTTAATTCAAAGGAATTTGTCTATGAAGTAACACACTGACTAGAATTGATCCGTAATTTTAAGTAGAGGCATGCTACTAACTGTGACGCAATCTTTCGAACTATATTTGTCCTGCTCTTTTTCACGTCTATGATGTCTTTTTTCAGGTTAAAATATACCTTTACATTTTTGCTTGTTTTTCAGCCACAATGTAGTCGATTTGTTGGGTTTGTTCCAGTAAATCTTTTGTAAGGACACCCAATAAAGTTTTTAAGTTGTTATCTTCAATATTTTCAATAAACTCACTATAATTGGTCAATTTGCTAGCTAACGAGTTTGATTTCTAGCGATCAATACACAATTTTGAGTTCAAAGCCAGAGAGAAAGCGACTAGTCTGTACGACTCCTTTGTTCGTTTTTGACAACAAGAAAATGTCTTGTTATGTATTTACAACCATCATCACAAAAAAATATCTTAGGATTCCTCGACAAATAAAGGACCAAAAAAATAAATTTATAAAATTGATTTTCACGTTTCTTTTTGAATTTTTTCAAAGTGTTTAAAGATATCAAATTGTTCTGAGGTGCTTTTCAGAACCAAAAAGCACAATATATTTTTCCTTTATCCACTCCTTAACATATAATTCGTGGAAGAGTCAAAAAAGATTGTTAGAACAATTCTTTATCGTTTTTTCTGATAATGAAATTTCTCCATGTGTGGCTAATTGCTTCAGCAGTTAAATTTCGTTAGGTGCGGGTAATAAATTGTTTTTTTTCATTATTTCAATATAAATCTGTAAAGGTGATTTTCAAACAAAATCTAGTTATCTACAATAAAAACAGTAGCAAACATTATTTTGACTATTTTGACATGTAATAACTTTAATTGAATCTAATGGCAGATACCAAACAATATACCTCCAATAGGAGTCTGTGTATTTATATGCAATGATTTAGACATCTTTGAATACTCAACCACACCCTTTTAACTGCGTTTTTGATGCTTTTTCTTCTGCGTGACTTATTTTCATAAAATTAATTGACAAATTGTCTGTTTAATATACCTGAGTTGAATGAATAATGACCACAGAAGACGTTTAATTCAATTTAATTTTTTTTCAGAATTGTTTTAAAATTGTTCACACAAACCTCAATCTGTGATTTGAATATCCTTGTAGATGGATCATTTTTCTTCTATTCGTTAGTCATTTTCTATTTCAGAATGCTATCAAATGATATCTTTGGCTATTTTCTTCAGGATCTTCTTTCAATTTTGTATCCCGAATTTTATGGTATCATGGTATTGAAATCGTGTTTGCATGACAATGGATTAACGTACCTTTAGTTGGCGAGTTGTCAGTAGTAGAAGTAGTAGTAATAACTTCGGTAGAATCCATAGCTAACAAACAGAAATAGTCAGTCAACACACTACAAAACTTTCACTTGAGTCCACTCAATTTTTTCTCGTGTGACGATCAAAGACACAATTTTTGTCTGAACATTGAAAATTTTTTCCCGTGTGATAATTAACCATACGTTTTTTCCTGCGGTTATCCTATTCAGAAAAAGGAATACATTGTTTTCAGAATAGTCGTTTTCAAAATATGCAGACAATTTTAGAGTGTAGGTTTGAGTAACGTTGCTTCAGTCTTTGCAAAAAAAATTTGACAAGTTTATTGCAAATGGAAGAAAAAGCTTCCAAACGTTTTCACTGTATGCTGCTCGCCGTTCCTCTTTATTTCTCCTGTTTAAATATTTAAAACTACAATACTGACACAACCAACTTTTTTGATTAAAAAGTTTCTCTTGGCACTCGACGAAAAGTTTCGGGTTTTTCCTGTTGAGGCCTCCAGATTAGAGGTTGCAATGAATAATCATCCTTGCCCCCCTCCCCCTACTCTGAACACCGTGTAATTGTGAAACTAAAATTTTTTATGCCTGTGCACAACAAGTGTGTCATAGGCAGGAGGAGCTCTTTTCGATTTATGATTGAAAATTCCCATGTTTACACGAGCAGTGTGCCAGTATTCTTGCACAAATTTCTGCGGCAAAACTTGTTTGGTGTGTATTTGTAGAGTATTCTATTTGAAAAATTTAATTCTTCAAAGAGTTTGGGAGAACTAGTTTTTTTGAGCGTACTTTGTTTTTAGTAGAATCCAGTTTATTTTCCGCATATCACCTGGGTTTTTCCCCATTATTATCAATGCTACTATTTTTAATACTTAGAATCTATGAAACAACCAAGGTAAATTTTGCAATTGGGGGCATTAAGAAAGCTTATGAACTTAATTTGGTTCTGTATTTTGCTTGCATAGTTTTCTTTTCATCGTTGTAAAAGAAAATTAAGTGTAGAATAGAGAAAAAACTATTCATTTTAATTTTGACGCAGTTTAACTTAATAATCTTTGAAAGAATCAGAGGCCGCTTTTCTAAAATTTGGATGAACAATTTTTGAAAACACCAAGATTTTTTTTCAAGTACTAGTTTATATGCCTAACTACGTGAAAAAGAGAAAAAGTTACCCTGGGAAAATTCTAAGGAAATATTACAAACTAGAACAGCTGTTACGACTATAAAAACGTGCTATCAAGCAAACATCGAAAACTATTCAAACTTGGTTCAGATTAAAATGATTTGTCTCGAAACAATATTAAAAAACAATTTCAACATGAAAAGCATCATTGAAGGCATAAACATAAGAGCTCTTATGGGCATTGTTTAAAAAAAAATAAATGAGGATGCAACAATATTCCAAACCCACTCATCCACTTTTTGACTTAATTGTCTGCCAAAAGAGATCGGAAACTTTTAAGAATTCAGTTCTAAAACAATAATAAATCAATTGGAAAACTATTCAGTGCCAACGGGACCAGCGAGTATTGCGATAAGGTGACAAGACTTCAAAATGAGCAACACAGAGGAACCAAAATCAAAACCCAAAATTTTTTTATAAAACCTCTTATTTTTAATACAAAAAATCATTAGTTCTCAATTAGAGACCTAAAAAGAAGTTCATTTCTACAAAAAACAGTTCTCGCTATAAAGCAGCTGAAAACAGCGCCTCGCTATAATTTAAATCCTTTTTATTGTATAAACCCACGATGAAAACAATTTTAGCCTGTCAATCACTGCTCTTATATAAAGAAAGCCTTATTTTTTCAAATAATAGAGTGAAATAAAATTGAAAAAAAACAATTCGATACAAAGAATCTTAGAAAGAACAATAATGACGCAAACAAAAGCAAACAAAATCACGAAAGAAACAAAATGTTCGATAAAAGTGCAAAGTTAAAGAAAATAAAGAACAATTAATACGTGCAGACAGGTTTTAGAAGATATTTCCTTTGCAGCTAAAAAATTCGTTTGTGAAATAGATTAGAATTGTTGATCAAGCTATTAAAGTGCTCAGTTTTTGCTTAAACTATTTTGCTGAAAAAATGGATGTTTTATTATATATCAAACACAGCGAGTCAAAAATTGCGTTCACATTGAGATGTGCTACTTTTTGGCCTGTTTTCTGAAGTTATTAATAAAACTAATACTCAACGATTTTTAAAAAAATTTTAAATTTTTGTGTACAATACATTTAAATTCGAGAAACAGGTCTCTTAGAGACAAAAAACAGTCTGTGCGGTTGAAAAAAGCACTAACTGATGAAATTAGCAGAAAATTTGAAATAAAATCACGCATTTGAATCCACTCACTATTCTATACGATTTTATTGTCTAACTAGAGTTTAGTTAATTAATACTAAAACCGGCTTTCTCTTTTTTCTTCTTTTTGTAAAACTGTTGAAGCAGCGATTTGCAATTAAGAAATTATCATCCTTTATATTTGGCAAACTTGTGAAACTTCAATAAAAGCTGTCAATTTTAGAAGAAGGCATATTGAAAAGAAAAATGTTTATTATTTGCAATTGTTGAAGCGGAAAAACTTGTTTCTAATACTTCTTTTTTTCTTTTCTATATAACCACGCTTCAAACTCGATATTTTGACAAAATGATATCACAGAAAATCAATCAGTTGTGAAATGTGTGAAATTTTAATTAGCACCTTGTCATTATCATTTTTGTTAATTTTTGAATTCAAATTCTTCCAGTAGAAAGTTGTTAGTTTTATGTGAAAATGGGTGAAAAATAAGTCGTTTAAGAACTTGAGATCATGCAAGGAAAAATAGGATTCCTGGTCGAGGTGTCAACACTTAAAACCGCTATGAAATGTAAGAAAGCGGTAAAAAATTTTTTTTTGTTATTTTACTATTACCGCAAAATTTACAAAATTTGATAGCTTTTAATACTAATTTTGTTCACCGCGGGCGCTCTGTGGTGAAAAGTATTGATTTTCATCGATATTCACCACAAACTTTCTGACATTCTTTCTCTCTTAAACTTCAACCCGGAATTTGACGTAGTCATACTGCCGTTCTTTACTTGTAACACCTGTTTTATGCACCTCTTCTATGTAACAATTTTTTAAGTATTGACCCAAAAGAAAAATCTCGGGTTGTTATAACATGCTTATGGAGAAAAAGGATAGAATTTTTTGCAAAGTTAACCTGGAAAAATTCAATCAGTGGGCCGCATTTGTGTTACAACTAAACAGTTGCCGGTATATTAGTTCACAGGAAAAACATCGGGCAAACATACTAGGTAAGGAATTAAACAAATTAAAGCGCTTGTCATTAGCGGCCAATAGTATTAATATTTAAAGAAAATGAAACCCCTTTTTAAAATGTCGAACACCGAATTCAGAAAACAAAAGGCTTCTTTTTAAAAGACTTGATTCTAATAAGATGACTTAAAGAAAAATCAACTACTTGAATTGTGTGCCGCTCAGATAAATCAGATATGAAATGAAATGCGTTCCACAATAATAGAAGCAGCAGGCAATTTTTAATATGCAAAAAGATTGTGTCATAAAACACTGTACTGTAGCTCTATCTCATCCCACATTAGATCTCCGTATAATGTGTATTTGACCGAAAAAAAAAGCGCAAGCTGTTTTGTTCAACATAAAATTTTAAGACTCTGAGGTCAGGGAAGGTTGATTTGATTGAATAATCTGTATGAATTGGACAACCGAATCGATAGACAAATTAGCAACCACCGTGATGCTCCAATGTTTCAAGACTCCAATATTATAATTAATGAAATACAACAGACATAAAGGAGCAATTTTTTTTCAGCTCAGCATAAGCTTTCAGGGACGCTAATTGTTCCGACCAACATGTGGGGGGAGGAACTATATAGACAAATGGGTTTTTTTGTTCAGACAATTTTGGCCGATCGATATATTCATCGTAGAGAGTTGAGACTGCAATCATTAGAAAGCTCGTCCAGCGTAGAGTATGGAATTAAAAAGATTTTTTTGATTTTCGATATTTCGTTATCGATGTTTAAACTTTTGAGAAAAGTAGAGTGAATTTTTTTGGTAATTTTTGACCAAATTTTCGTTAATTTTGTTAAAACTCGTTAAAACTTTTAAGGAAAATGTTATTGGTTTTACGGTTATGGATAGAATAGGCTCGCCAATTTGTTTTAATTGAGCTTTTTGGTTAATGTTTTTGCCAAATTTTTAGGATTTGAGACATTTTTAACTCAAAAAAGGCTCCAAATAAGCTTTTGTTTCCAACTTCGTAAAAATTTGCAGGAAGTAGAGACCTAACATCTTCTGCCACCATCTTTGAAAACAACTCCGAAAAAAACAGCTGTACATTTGCTTCCTGTAGGAATTTCGTGGAATCAAATTTGTGCCGGTTTTTGAAAAAAAAAACCTAAAAATTATACGATGTGTGCGTTCATTTGTTTGTGTTTTATTGGATTATTTCATTTAATAATTGATCTTTTTGTCAAAGTTATGGACTACATAAATGTTTTTATTGGACGCTGAGATAAATCAGGGCTAGAGGTTAACTCATCATGGATTCTTACAATCAATAATTATTCGGATAATATTAGGGATCGGTCTTTTTCAAAATTTTTTTTGCAGTTTTGTTTTTTGATTGTGATATCTGAGATGAATTATTTCAAATCGCGGCCCAATCAATGCCTATCAATCATATTTAGAACACAACAAGGTCATATGAAAACATAGTTTGTCGTCAGAGAAAAGCTCATAGTTTTTATGGCTTTGAAAATGTATTATCGTAAACTTTAAATGATTTCTTTTTATTTTAGATTCAATTGTAATACTTTTGCAAACCCATGACTACGTTTTATTTGTTAAGGATTCCACTGAATACATAAAGCGTTGCAGAGGAGCCTACACAATGCTTCAGTTTTCATCCAATGCCTCTTATGACATTGAATGTATTCTTTTTAAGGTAATTTTTAAACTTCTTCCTGTCCACATGTAGCTTAGTCTCAATTTAAACATGTCAAAACTTATTCTAAGCGGAGGAAAAAATACTCAATACATTGGTTTTACTTTCAAGTAATGTTTTTTTCGGCTTTCTTTCTATGAAATTTCATGACAGCTTTGTGCATTTTTGCATGTTTTCCTGTATTTGAGGTCGAAATTAGTTCACCTTTGTTCACTATTGTTCTCACAAATTTTAATAGGACTTTTTTTTTGTTTTTGCCTCTAAATGCCGTTTTTTTTTGTTGTCGTTTGGTATACTCATGACAATCAAAAACTTTGATCGCTTCCACGATTCTTTAACTGAATCCATTTCGTGATTTCAGATTATAGTTAAAGGTTTTGAAGACTTTCAATTATTTTCTCTTTGCCCTAAACAAGTATCTAAGTCTTATTATTGACAAAACTAATAAATTTCTGTTGCTCTAAACATAATTTATGCATTGAGTTAATTTTTGACAGATGTCTATAGAGCTTAAAAATGTGTTTGCATATGAATTTAGAGTTTTCGACACTGGTCATATTTGTGGTCTTTTTGTTGTCTTTTCCACAAAGACGCTTCACATAGAAGGCCTAGTTGAAATCAAAAAAGAATAAAGCAGATCGCTAACCGTTTTTCCGTCAGTTTAAAAATTTTAATGATTTTATTAAAATACAATATAGAAATAATGGCTTCAACAGAGTGACTTCGATAAATTGTTTGTGAAATTTCTAACTTATTCGTTTTTGCTGTTTTTTTGTCGTCCTATGGTTTGGCTACAGTACTAACAAGCTCAACTGGATTCCTGAGCAGTTGCAATTTGCTCTGTTTTTGTTTAAAGTTTAAAGCTTAATGTTTTTTTGGCACTTTCGAAAATATTTCTTTTGAAAAAATCAGTTGATTTTTGAACTTTGTCGCTTTCATATTATTTTTTTCAATTTTGTTGCTTGGTCTCTGTAATGATAGATCGCACAACAAGGTCATATGAAAACATAGTTTGTCTTCAGAGAAAAGCTCATAGTTTTTATGGCTTTGAAAATGTATTATCGTAAACTTTAAATGATTTCTTTTTATTTCAGATTCAATTGTAATACTTTTGGAAACCCATGACTACGTTTTATTAGTTAGGGATTCCACTGAATACATAAAGAGTTGCAGACGAGCCTACACAATGCTTCAGTTTTCATCCAATGCCTCTTATGACATTGAATGTATTCTTTTTAAGGTAATTTTTAAACTTCTTTCTGTCCACATGTAGCTTAGTCTCAATTTAAACAGGTCAAAACTTATTCTAAGTGGAGGAAAAAATACTCAATACATTAGTTTTACTTTCAAGTAATGTTTTTTCGGCTTTCTTTCTATGAAATTTCATGACAGCTTTGTGCATTTTTGCATGTTTTCCTGTATTTGAGGTCGAAATTAGTTCACCTTTGTTCACTATTGTCCTCACAATTTTAATAGGACTTTTTTTTGTTTTTGCCTCTAAATGCCGTTTTTTTGTTGTCGTTTGGTATACTCATGACAATCAAAAGCTTTGATCGCTTCCACGATTCTTTAACTGAATCCATTTCGTGATTTCAGATTATAGTTAAAGGTTTTGAAGACTTTCAATTATTTTCTCTTTGCCCTAAACAAGTATCTAAGTCTTATTATTGACAAAACTAATAAATTTCTGTTGCTCTAAACATAATTTATGCATTGAGTTAATTTTTGACAGATGTCTATAGAGCTTAAAAATGTGTTTGCATATGAATTTAGAGTTTTCGACACTGGTCATATTTGTGGTCTTTTTGTTGTCTTTTCCACAAAGACGCTTCACATAGAAGGCCTAGTTGAAATCAAAAAAGAATAAAGCAGATCGCTAACCGTTTTTCCGTCAGTTTAAAAATTTTAATGATTTTATTAAAATACAATATAGAAATAATGGCTTCAACAGAGTGACTTCGATAAATTGTTTGTGAAATTTCTAACTTATTCGTTTTTGCTGTTTTTTTGTCGTCCTATGGTTTGGCTACAGTACTAACAAGCTCAACTGGATTCCTGAGCAGTTGCAATTTGCTCTGTTTTTGTTTAAAGTTTAAAGCTTAATGTTTTTTGGAACTTTCGAAAATATTTCTTTTAAAAAAATCAGTTGATTTTTGAGCTTTGTCGCTTTCATATTATTTTTTTCAATTTTGTAGCTTGGTCTCTGTAATGATAGATCGCATGCTTTTTCCAGTAAACCAAGATACTATATTTATTATAGTTTTGTTTTAAACCAATGGTTTCTTGGTTTTCTATTTCCTCTCCAGATTATGACACTAACTGGTTTGCCCAATTGGCGCTCTATTACGGATAACGACAAGTCTCAATTTTTTGACATATAAATTAGCCTTCCTAATGAGCCGAATTGATACGAATTGGTTGTTTTCAGAAGAGCCGAATTGAAATTGGTTGTTTTCAGAAAACGAGAATTGTATGTTTGATCTGTCTCCTTTTTGCTCTTTAATGTCGCATTATTGAGATGTATTATATCTTATCCAATGAACATTTAATGAAATAAATGTTGATTTGTTTAGATCAGGTTTTATCGGATTCCTTCTTCATTTTGTTAATTTCTGTTTTTTAAATATATTCATCGAAATTTCATGAAAGCTTTGTGCATTTTTGCATGTTTTCCTGTATTTGAGGTCGAAATTAATTCACCTTTTAACTAATCATATTAATAACAGCTCCAATTGGCGTTTAAAAAATGCGCAAAATAAACATTTTTATTGACTTCCGTGAATAGCTGATAGTTTTAACGACTGCGAAGCCTTTCTCTCAAAACTTCTTGGATTTGTGTCTTTGCCTGTAATTGTGGTTCTTTTCGTTTATATACGTCATATCCCTTCATCCCAAAGCACTAATTGCTTCTATAGACGTTTAAATGAATCTTTTCACTGATTTTGTATTAGGTCTAACAGTTTTAATGACTTTCAATTAATTTTTTCTAGAAAATGATTTTGTATTTCCCAATTTTTGCATATTTTCCTCAGTCTGGGGTCAATGTTTGTTCTTTTTTCAGAATATGACACTGAAGATAGTTACAACTGGCAATGAAGAAATGGGCAAAAGAACTGGTATAAAGACTTCAGTGAATAGCCTACAGTTTCAACGGCTGCGCATCAGTGTTCTCACAAAATTTAATAGGACTTTTTTTGTTTTTGTCTCTAAATGCCGTTTTTTTTGTTGTCGTTTGGTATACCCATGACAATCAAAAGCTTTGATCGCTTCCACGATTCCTTAACTGAATCTATTTCGTGATTTCAGTTAAGTGTTTTGAAGACTTTCAATTATTTTCTCTTTGTCCTATACAAGTATCAAAGTCTTATTATTGACAAAACTAATAAATTTCTGTTGCTCTAAACATAATTTATGCATTGAGTTATGTTTTGAAAGATGTCTATAGAGCTTAAAAATGTGTTTGCATTTGAATATAGAGTTTTCGATACTGGTCATATTTGTGGTCTTTTTGTTGTCTTTTCCACAAAGACGCTTCACGTAGAAGGCCTAGTTAAAATCAAAAAAGAATAAAGCAGATCGTTAACAGTTTTTCCGTCAGTTTAAAAGTTTTAATGATTTTTTTAAAATATATTATAGATAAAATGGCTTCAACAGTGTGACTTCGACAAATTGTTTGTGAAATATCTAACTTATTCGTTTTTGCTGTATTCTTGTCTTCCTATGGTTTGGCTGCAGTACTAAAAAGCTCAACTGGATTCCTGAGCAGTTGCAATTTGCTCTGTTTTTGTTTAAAGCTTAAAGCCTAATGTTTTTTGGAACTTTCGAAAATATTTCTTTTAAAAAATCAGTTGATTTTTGAGCTTTGTCGCTTTCATATTATTTTTTTCAATTTTGTAGCTTGGTCTCTGTAATGATAGATCGCATCGTTTTTCCAGTAAAACAAGATCCTATATTTATTATAGTTTTGTTTCAAACCAATGGTTTCTTGGTTTTCTATTTCCTTTCCAGATTATGACACTAATTGGTTTGCCCAATTGGCGCTCTATTACGGATAACGACAAGTCTCAATTGTTTGACGTATAAATTAGCCTCCCTAATGAGCCGAATTTATACGAATTGGTTTCAATCAATTTGAAATTGGTTGTTTTCAGAAAACGAGAATTGTATGTTTGATCTGTCTCCTTTTTGCTCTTTAATGTCGCATTATTGATAGGTATTATATATTATCCAATGAACATTTAATGAAGTAAATGTTGATTTGTTTAGATCAGGTTTTATCGGATTCCTTCTTCATTTTGTTAATTTCTGTTTTTTAAATATATTCATCGAGTTTTGATCGGAATTAATGTTTGCTAGTATTTGTTTTTGGGTGTCTTGTCCAGTACCCTCATTGCTGGCAAGTCTCATCGGTTCTCTAATCCAGCTTTATTTTTCCACTTAATTGTTTGCTGAAAGATATGAGAGTTTTTGAACCATTTCTTTCTCGTCCTCAATAAATCAAAACGTAGATTGGCGGGGTCGGAACATCATGTGCGAACGCACATTATCGAGCTTCCTTGTATTGATTTAAAAACAAAAGAACTGAAACAAAAATAAGAAAAATTATCGATGCGATTGATGCCAATAATTTTGAGAAAGATGATCGCAAAACACTAATCTTGAGCGATAAGAACAAAACTTTTAAAGTGATGTTTTTCTATCAATTTTGATGCAGATTGAGAATACCTGCTGGTCCTCCTTTATTTTACTATGTACTTTTTCGATAAAAAAGAAAACTTTCGAATTCCACATGGACACAATTTTAGAATTTAACATAAATATCTGTTTAGTTTAGTAAAACAAATGATAAATTCTTAGATTCTTGTTGTTCTGCGAATTTTTTAAAATTATCATTTCAACTCAAATAAGTTTTGGAAGCACACCCCTCCTGCTGAAGAAAAATCTCGCTGCTGTACGTGATATTCATAGCTGAAACTGTTATTAAATCTCTCCGCAAATCGGATGAAACATGTTAATTTTCCTAGGATGACGTTTCCTAATGAACACAATACCATTGCAATTACCAACTTGGCGAGCAGATAACGTTTCAAAAGTACTGCTTGCTAATACATGCACTCATTTATTAATAAACTTCTGCAATAAACTGAAACTCTTTTTCTCTTATAGAAGCTGTGGTCATCGAAAAAAAATTAATAGCAAAAAGTGTTCACTCAGATTAATTTTTACCATGATCCCATTATCATATCACAGTCCTAAACGTTTGCAATAAAAGAAACGTTTTCTCGGAAAAGAACTTGATTGATTATTATGATTTTTGGAGAGGAACATGTTTTCTCGTTACAAGTTGTTTTGTAATTTTATGTAATTAAATTTTCCTTATCGCAAGCTGACAAGAGAAAAACAATTCAATTTGCTGCTTTTTATGAGGGGCTTCAGTTTAACATATTAATATTGTGAACTTTATAAAAACCTCTATTAAATAAAAGAAATGTCTATACGAAGCATGAATGGGCAATAGAAAAATAGAAGTTCTGAGCCTCCATTTGTCTTTGAGAAACGGAAAAATTGAAGGAAAATCCACAACAATTGATTTGGTTTTCCAAGAGTTTTTCAGTGATATGTTTTTTTGAATCTCTTCACAAAAGAAACCAGTCAGTCAAATCTGGCGTAGCAAAAAATTAGGGCTGGTGTAATGTTCCTAACTCCAATTTCATTGGTGGTTAGAGCAAAAATGCAAAAAAAACGTTTTCAATTGTATAATAGGCGATTCATCGGCCCATTTTGTTTCAGGAGTCCTAGCAGGTCGATCAGACGGTACAAAAAAAAGGTTAATTGCATGAAAAATTAACGATTAGCACAATAATACAATAATAACCTTGTAAAAGAATTTTTGAGCGTTTATCGGGTTTCATGTATATTGGGCTACTATAACATCACTATGTGATGGTTTCAAAGAAAGATCAAGAAATTAAAAAAAATTTTATTAAAGTTTCAAAGAACGAAAGAAAAATTTTGTTGCTATATGCCGATAAAAAACGGCCACAACAACAAAACTTGATTCTAATTTTGCTTTGGTCCTACCATTATCTTGTTGATATATCAATCACCTGACAGAACTAAATTCTCCCAGCCACAGAAACCTGATTCTAACATCCACCGAACTCAAACTAACGAACTCGCTTTTATCTAGGCTACAAATGATTCTCATGAAATTTTGATAAAAATGGGAAAACACCTCCGGGATTCGGAACTGAAATCTATTCTCGTGTCAAGTATTTTTTAGCTAATCAAAATTTTCTCTGTATATTTTCGCAAAGATAACTACTATGTTTACGCGAGAAAATTTGTTTATTTTCAGAACCAATTTTATCTTAAAAATTAAAAATTTTTGACCCGTGTTGTCTACCACGACAATGACGGCCAGACCACGTGCAAACAGACAGGTTTTGGATCTACAGAATGCAAAATCAGCTACTGCAAAATCAACATGGATGGCAATATACAGGACCTACTAGTAATCAATCTCTTTCTTAGTATGCGCGGGCAGGATGCAATTATTAATTTTACAAATCTACTGAGTCCGAAAAATTTGATAGAACCTCCGTATAAAGACATCAGATTGCCGATTCAAAATTATGTTTCTCCTAAATAAAGAGTAGTAAGGACAGAAAGGGCTAAATTTTTGGCCGTATTACAACGTGTAGGGAGTCGGATGACAATTCCCAGCACATCTCAGAGAAGAACCATGCTATTATGACCTCGAAAAACGTTTAAGAAAGTGGCCAACACCAAAATGGAGTTGTTGAAGATAAAGTCTATCACAGGTTTGAGGACCTTGAAGCAAAACTTAGACTACTAGACGGTATTAAAGGAAAACCGGAAATGTTGGATACTAAAATGACCGAGGATTTACAGTTCAGAAGTCCAGCAATGATTTTCGCACGTTTTTAATCAGGTAATAAGCCTTTTACTGTGAAAGAAGACGTTGGGTTCAACTTCAAAAGGACCTTTCGAAAACCAAATGAAGAACTTACGGCTAATAAAAGGTGTGGAGGTAATCTAAACTCTAGCAGACCCTGTCGTGAGCTGAGAAGAAAAGGCAACATCTGTGAAAAGGCGGGACACGTCTCAAAATTATGTAAAACCAAACCCCATCCAATTTAAGGTAAGTACAATAAACAGAATAACTTTTGCGAAGAACAAAGTATATCTTCAAAGCACGCATCTCGAGCATCGGAGTTGAGAATGTTTTATATTAAAGACTAAATTTTTAGCATGTCTGCGACATGGGAATATGTCTAAAAAAACTGCCATGTATAAAAGCAGGTAGACAAATATTCAGAAGGCACAGTGATATTTTCAAAAAAATGGACTGAGCTTGGTGAGCTTCAGTTGGATGGTAAGATAAGACATCTTGAAGTTTATGATGCAATCAATTAACTCTTCTGGGATCGCTCACTTGTGACCATGCGTCGAACGGAAGCAGGTACACAAAAAAACAAATAGCAGTTGTCCAGTCTGATAAAAATCTGGACTCCCTTGTAGAGACCTTCTACTCAAGCACGGTGTGAACAACATCAAAACCAAATACCTTCCTGCTGTGAAGGGTTACAAAGCTCATGTGGAGTTGATAGCCGGATCATAGCCAATGTTCTTCAAAGCCAGAAAAAATCCTCTACCTCTTCACGACAAGATCACAGAGAAGTTGAAACAGATGGTCAGACAGGGCATCCTTGAATCGGTACAGCCAAGAGGAGTCACTAATGCATATCCAGTGTGTGACACAGAAAGAAGAGTGGTGTTCTGAGACTTTGTGTAGAATTGAAAGTGAACATCAATGGCAAGGTCATGGATGAGGACTAGCATATATCAGAAATGGAGACGATCTTCCACAACCTACATGGGTTCTCATACTTTGGCAAAATTGACCATTCAGATGCCTGATATGAAATTGAACTTTACGAAGAGGCAAAAGATATTTGGACAATCAACACATCTCATGGACTGTACAAGATGTGCCGACTAACTCAAAAATTGAAAAACTCTGCTTCAATCTTCCAGAATTGCATCAAACGAAAACTCAAAGGAATCAAAAGTGTTAAAATCTTTCAAGACAATGAGTTGGTCTATGGAACCACCAAGGAGTAGTTCCATAAGAGAATGCTTGCAGTCAAGAGTTGACTGCCTGAGAAAAACTTTACTATTACAGAGGAAAAATCTGACCAAATTTAGTCGAAATCTCTAGTTTTTTGTGATAGTACATTTCAAAGGAGTTGAAAAAATCAAAAAAGAAAAGCAACAACCAACAACAACAAACAACTCGAATTGTTTGCTGGGCTAGCAATTTTTTACCGAAGAAAGAATCCTGATTTTGCAACAAAAATGCCTGCCTTAAGTTTCATGAGAAATAGCAAGTTCTCATGCGGCCAAATGTAAAAAAGCCTATGAAGACATAAACAATGCATTATGTTCTAACCCACTTGAACAACCATATAGTGTACAAAATAAGAAACAGATACTACTAACGCCTCTGGAAAAGCTTTTGGCGTGGATCTTTTGCAAGAAGGCCGTCCAGTTGTGTATATATAAAAAAAAATTGACTCCAGTGGAGCAAAACTATTCAAATATAGAGCATGAAGGACTGGCAGTTGTCTTTGTGGTCATAAGATTTCTTCTTGGAAGACAATTTACACTACAGACAGACCACAAGCCACTCAATTATCTCTTTGAAACAGAAGAGGAGATTCCGAAAAACCAGCTAGCATCACAAGATGTGCAATAGCTCTAATGGGTTTTGACTTTAGACTGAAGTACGTACCAAGAGATCTGATAGCCCATGGAGATGTTTTGAGCAGAATAGATTTTGACAAAGACGAATCCGACAACGATCGATTGTGCGTCGCAATCATTAACAACTACTTCGCTCAGAGTGATTTGTTGCCACAAGCAGAAATCCCAGCTGAGCTTGGAACAAACAGACTCTTCCAGGATATTTGAAACGAAATAAAAACAGAAAATGAAAACAATCTTCAGAAGCGGAAAAATGATTTGAACAAGAGAAAGATGCACTGTACATACACAACGGAATCATCTTCAGAGGTGTTGTTCCTTTCATTCTACCCAAACTTTAACTCTTGGTTTTGACAAAAGCGCATGAGACTCATCCTTGGATGAATGCAACTGAGGCATGAGTCAGAATGATAGCATGGTGGTCTGGTTTTAACCAAGGCGTTCAAAATTTTGCTATTAAAAGTAGGAATTGTCAAATGGACAGGCCTAGCCTGGGAAAAACATTCTCTACGTAGCCAGAAGCCGACGTTTGGGAACGGCTCTACCTGGACTGGGGTTATGTTAAGAACCAAGGCAATATCTTAATAATTGTTGACGCGGTTTCTGGCTGGATTGATTTTTCCCCCTTGGAAAATCGAACATATGAAAAAGTTAAAGCATATTTTAACAAATCTTTGCTAGATTTGTAAAACCAAAAGCTTTAGCATTTGATTTTGGTCCTATATTTGTGACTGGTGACTTTGTTTTTGTCCTGAGTCAGTGGTTTGAATCACTGGGAGTTAAGAAAACAGAATTACTCGTCTATCATCGAAGATCTAATGGTCTAATTGAAAGAGCAGTTCATACAATGATGGGGGCACTTCAAGCGTGGATTCCTAATCTTAATGTGCCATTGGGGCATTCGTGCAAAAGGCACTGATGACACATTGCAACGCTTCAAAGACGTCGAGGGGAAAAATTCCAGTTGAGCTTGGTGAACTTCAGTTGGATGGTAAGATAAGACATCTTGAAGTTTATGATGCAATCAATTAACTCTTCTGGGATCGCTCAATTGTGACCATGCGTCGAACGGAAGCAGGTACACAAAAAAACAAATAGCAGTTGTCCAGTCTGATAAAAATCTGGACTCCCTTGTAGAGAACTTCTACTCAAGCACGGTGTGAACAACATCAAAACCAAATACCTTCCTGCTGTGAAGGGTTACAAAGCTCATGTGGAGTTGATAGCCGGATCATAGCCAATGTTCTTCAAAGCCAGAAACAATCCTCTACCTCTTCACGACAAGATCACAGAGAAGTTGAAACAGATGGTCAGACAGGGCATCCTTGAATCGGTACAGCCAAGAGGAGTCACTAATGCATATCCAGTGTGTGACACAGAAAGAAGAGTGGTGTTCTGAGACTTTGTGTAGAATTGAAAGTGAACATCAATGGCAAGGTCATGGATGAGGACTAGCATATATCAGAAATGGAGACGATCTTCCACAACCTACATGGGTTCTCATACTTTGGCAAAATTGACCATTCAGATGCCTGATATGAAATTGAACTTTACGAAGAGGCAAAAGATATTTGGACAATCAACACATCTCATGGACTGTACAAGATGTGCCGACTAACTCAAAAATTGAAAAACTCTGCTTCAATCTTCCAGAATTGCATCAAACGAAAACTCAAAGGAATCAAAAGTGTTAAAATCTTTCAAGACAATGAGTTGGTCTATGGAACCACCAAGGAGTAGTTCCATAAGAGAAAGCTTGCAGTCAAGAGTTGACTGCCTGAGAAAAACTTTACTATTACAGAGGAAAAATCTGACCAAATTTAGTCGAAATCTCTAGTTTTTTGTGATAGTACATTTCAAAGGAGTTGAAAAAATCAATAAAGAAAAGCAACAACCAACAACAACAAACAACTCGAATTGTTTGCTGGGCTAGCAATTTTTTTACCGAAGAAAGAATCCTGATTTTGTAACAAAAATGCCTGCCTTAAGTTTCATGAGAAATAGCAAGTTCTCATGCGGCCAAATGTAAAAAAGCCTATGAAGACATAAACAATGCATTATGTTCTAACCCACTTGAACAACCATATAGTGTACAAAATAAGAAACAGATACTACTAACGCCTCTGGAAAAGCTTTTGGCGTGGATCTTTTGCAAGAAGGCCGTCCAGTTGTGTATATATAAAAAAATTGACTCCAGTGGAGCAAAACTATTCAAATATAGAGCATGAAGGACTGGCAGTTGTCTTTGTGGTCATAAGATTTCTTCTTGGAAGACAATTTACACTACAGACAGACCACAAGCCACTCAATTATCTCTTTGAAACAGAAGAGGAGATTCCGAAAAACCAGTTAGCATCACAAGATGTGCAATAGCTCTAATGGGTTTTGACTTTAGACTGAAGTACGTACCAAGAGATCTGATAGCCCATGGAGATGTTTTGAGCAGAATAGATTTTGACAAAGACGAATCCGACAACGATCGATTGTGCGTCGCAATCATTAACAACTTTTTCGCTCAGAGTGATTTGTTGCTACAAGCAGAAATCCCAGCTGAGCTTGGAACAAACAGACTCTTCCAGGATATTTGAAACGAAATAAAAACAGAAAATGAAAACAATCTTCAGAAGCGGAAAAAGGATTTGAACAAGAGAAAGATGCACTGTACATATACAACGGAATCATCTTCAGAGGTGTTGTTCCTTTCATTCAACCCAAATTTTAACTCTTGGTTTTGACAAAAGCGCATGAGACTCATCCTTGGATGAATGCAACTGAGGCATGAGTCAAAATGATAGCATGGTGGTCTGGTTTTAACCAAGGCGTTCAAAATTTTGCTATTAAAAGTAGGAATTGTCAAATGGACAGGCCTAGCCTGGGAAAAACAGTCTCTACGTGGCCAGAAGCCGACGTTTGGGAACGGCTCTACCTGGACTGGGGTTATGTTAAGAACCAAGGCAATATCTTAATAATTGTTGACGCGGTTTCTGGCTGGATTAATTTTTCCCCCTTGGAAAATCGAACATATGAAAAAGTTAAAGTATATTTTAACAAATCTTTAAGAGATTTGGAAAACCAAAAGCTTTAGCATTTGATTTTGGTCCTGTATTTGTGACTGGTGACTTTGTTTTTGTCCTGAGTCAGTGGTTTGAATCACTGGGAGTTAAGAAAATAGAATTACTCGTCTATCATCGAAGATCTAATGGTCTAATTGAAAGAGCAGTTCATACAATGATGGGGGCACTTCAAGCGTGGATTCCTAATCTTAATGTGCCATTGGGGCATTCGTGCAAAACGCACTGATGACACATCGCAACGCTTCAAAGACGACGAGGGGAAAAAATTCCAGTTGAGCTTCTTTTGGGAAACAGAGTGAGACTACCAGCATTAGCAGATTTCGATGTGTACTATCCATTCTTTCGAAGGCCAATGAAGAGACAAGTCCAGTTCCTGCTACCTTCATCATCAGGAAGGGCTTGAACAGATTTTTCATACAGATGGAAAACTCAACACGGACTATTTTGGTTAGCGATAACCAAATTGCGAGACTAGACGGGGACAATGTGAAAACTGAACCACTAGTGGAGGAGATCATATCTCAATCAGAGCCGCATTTTCAGAACACAGATGTGTGACCTTCACATCAAATGAAACTTCTGCAGCCCCATTAGTTTCAGAGCACCAACAACCCGAAACATCAGAGCCTTCACCATTATCAACAAAAAACAAAAAGCATCCGGACAGATTTGGAGAACCTATAACCACAAACTTGTTTAAAAAAAGAGCGAGAATGTAATGATTTCAAAGAAATATCAAGAAAACTAGATGTTAACATTATTAAGGTCTCAAGGAACTAAAGAAGAACTTACCTGATGAACATTGTTGCTATGTCGATAAGTAATTTACTCGATTCTAATTTTGTGTTGGCTGTATCATTATCTTCTTGACCTATCAATCAGATGTCAGAAGTACACTCTCCGACCCGCAGAGTCTTGATTCTAACATCCAACGACCTCCAACTAATGGACTCGATTGTATCTAGGCTATTTATGATGCTCATGAAATGTTGACGAAAATATAAAATCACCTCCAAGATTCGTTTTTAAGATCTATTCAGATGTCAAATTTTTGAGCTGATCTAAATGTTCTCTGTATATTCTCGCATAGATAACTAATATATATATACGAGCTCATTTTTTTTATACTTTCAGTTCCATTTTAAATTTAATTTTCAACTTATTGAATTCTTGTGACCCGTGTTATCGGCCACGACACATTGCAATAAAATTTATAGCCATCTAATAAAATAGATTGAAAGCAGGGGTCTTTTCGACTGCAGAACTCAAAATCTCTGGCTGGAAATACCTAGATCATCAAAATTTAACTGATGCTTGCAAATTTTTACTTTTTTTAAAACTCTATTTTCATTGTATTCAAAAACGCTAATTCTTCAATTCACTTCGAAAATTCCTACTCACTGCCTAAACTGTTGTCAAAAGTGGCCATCTTGTAAGATCATATCAAATTCATGCATAATGAGCCTCGTAAATCTCTGCCTCCCTGCATTTAAAACTGTACGATCTTTCAAGATTATAGAAATATCTTGTACCAAACTGTATAATAGGGCATGATAAATGCAAAAATCTTATATGATAAAAATGGCTGAGATTTTTCTATGAACGAAAGATATCATATGTCTCAGAACAACCTATTGAAAGAAAATACTATCATTTTTCTTCAATTTTTCTATCATTACGAAAGGTTTATGCCATCACCAAGATTTATTTAATTATATATTCTAGCAGCAGAAACTACGTTTTATTTGACTCTTAAATATATAGTAGCATTTTAAACACGGATGCCGTCTATAGTTAAGAAGGCAAGGGCTTTTGTTTGCAATAAAACACTTCATTTTCCTCTAATTTGATCTGTATATCACATCTGACTCTTTAAACCCCAGGTCTGAATACAAATCTTAACTGAAAGGCGGAAAAATTTATTCATTTTAATTATAGTCAATCAATTCGATGTAGTTAAAGTACTTATCTCCGGGCTCTGATGGAGCAATAAGTTCGAGCAGTTAAAAGGTTGCTAAAAAGAAATCATTTACAAAATGCAAGAAAATTAAATTGAAAAAAAAGTTTATCCTCTCTTACGTTTATATTACAGGGCACGCTGGAAAGTAGGTCTAAGGACCTCGTTGCGCGTCCTTTCCCAGCCTAAAATGATCTTGAATAAATTTTTAATTTGATTGTTGGACATATTAAATGCATTTATTTTTCGATGTTTGATTGTGATTTATAGCGTGTTTTGATTATCCTTCTTTGTACATTTGATTTATGGGCCTGGATAAATTAACTCTCTCTCTCTCATGCATTCATTTAGCTCCTCTTTGAACATAGGGTTTCTTTTGATAGGCCTCTACTGATAGATATCATCTTCATTAAACATTTTCTACAATTGATATAACAGCTATTTTGTGGATAGATGTCTTATCTTATTGTTTTATGCAGATGATAGATGATTTTTTAATCGCTTTACGCAAAATCCGAAATTATTTCACTGTTTTTCTTTCATTTTTCCGACTCACTTGATAAATTATTATTGATCCCATACCATATTTTCGAAATATACCAGCCATAAAACCAGTTTGACCGACCGATCTCTTTAGAGGCGAGAAAAAAGTAAAAGCAATGAACAGATCTTGAAAAAAATTAATTGATTGTTGAAGAAATTTTATTATCTGTTTCACTTCTCGAAAAAAAATCAAGACTCAAGTTTTTTAGTTTCTCAATTTCCAACTTTTCACGCTTCATATATCCACTTTATGAGTAAGAAAACGGAATTGACATTTTATAAAAACTGACATTTTATTATGTCATTACTAACGTTATGGTAAGAATCCCCCCACAAAAATAGCATAATCAGTTTTTTTTTCGTTATCAGGCTGAAGTATAAAGAAACGTAAGTAGCACAATTGACCTCGTAAGTGATTTCGAGGGTTTCAAAATAGCTAGAAAACATGGGTGATTTTTCAAAACAAAGAAAACTCTATAACCCTATAAATCAAAACAAGGAGAACTCTCCTGTCGTTGACAATCAGAAAGAGGGAAAGGGTTTTTATGATTTAAGAAACCAATGATCAACCAGAGCGCTTAGCAAAATCTTAGTTCCTCTGGGAGAGACATACTGTTTTCAATTTATATACAAGATTGAATAATACAAATGATCTTTATCAAACTTTTTTTGCAATTCACATTTCTGCTTTTTCATAAGCACTTTTGTGGAGAGGTTTTTAATCACTTATTGTTTTATGCAGAAGATAGATGTTTTTTATCGCTTCCGGCAAGATTTGAAATCATGTTACTGTTTTTAATCTTTTCTCCGCCTCACGTAATGAATTATTTTTCATCCTACTTGCCGTCAAAAACACCCGCCATAAAATCATTTTGACCGATGAATTTGCTCAGCAGAGAGAAATGAGCATCAGAACTCAACATATTTTAAAAAAAATTGCTTTGATTATCAAAGATTTTTTTTCTTATGTTTCACTTCTGGAAGAAAAATTAAGGCTCAAATTCTTCAGTTTCTGAATTTTCGTCTTTTCGCATATCCACTTTATGAGTAAGAAAATACGATTGATATTTATTAAAAATATATCTCATTAAAAATCTCATAAGGTCATGCTGGGCATCTCCCAGAAAAAAAGCTTATTCAGTAGTTTTTTCTCGTTAACAAGCTGAAGAATAATGAGACATAAATTGCACGATAGACCTCGAATGTGATTTCGAGAGTTTCAAAATAGCTAGAAAACATGGGTGATTTTTTGTTGTGTTGTATTGTTCTCAATACCCTATAAATCAAAACAAAGAAAACTGTTCTGCCGTTGAAAATTAGAAAAAAGGGAAAAATTTTTTTATTGATTTGAGAAAAATGGTCAAGCAGTGTACTTATCAATTATCTTACGTACTTAGTTTCACGGGGAGAGACACATTGTTTTCATATTATATACAATATTGAAAGAGAAACAAATAATTTCACAATATTGAATGAGACTTATTTTTAGATTAATCTCACAAGTTGTTGTTAGGAATAAATAAATAGCTATTGAACAAAGAATCTTGAATTTTATGGATGGCACTCCAACTCGTGCTTAATTCTTGAATTTGCTTCATTTTGTAGCTCATAACATCAAATTTTTTATGATTTATATTTGGTAGCAAATAAAATAGCCCCTAAAAAGAACCAATAAACACAAAATCTCAACCGGAAGCGGTTAACACTATGAGTTAGAACTTTCTTGAAAATAAAACCATTGAGATTTCTTTTATTCCTACAAATTAGCCAATTGATTTGATAGTTGGTATATTTTAATCAATTTGAATGAAACTTAAAAAGATAGCCATCCTTTGTCTTCGCGTAGCTGATTTTGTGGAGTAAAAACAAAAATATCCATTGTTGGTATACGTGGTGAGTGAATTAATCTCCAGTGAGAGCTCTGAAGAATCATGTAATTTAACCACAAAAAAATTTTAACCAAAAATTTTAATAATTTCAATAATTTGACCAAAAATTTTAAACAAAAATAGGATTTTCAACAACAGTGCTCACTTAAAAAAAAACATTTGATGAAATGTGTTGAAGTATGTGTGTCAGTTGTTGCTCCAATTCTCACACAACAAATAATCAGAATTATGGAAGTTGTTCATTGTTTATCATTGTACCATTTGAAACAAACATTTGGTAGATTTGAAAAACTTTCGAACATTGATATCAAGTAAAACCATCTAAGAAGACAGCCACTTCCCTTTATTAACGATTATAGCAGAAGGAAACATACCACTGAAAAAGTAAGAGAGATAAAACCGAGATTAAAAACACTTTCTATTTACTTTTCTTGTCCAAAAATTCAATTAATGGATCTCGTTTGCCGGTGAAAATTAAACTGAGTTTTTTTAATTGATAAAAATTCAGACTTTAGTTAGGAACACCCGCAAAAAATGTACAACAATGTACTCTAAACAATATTTCTGAGACATGGGAAAAGAGTTACTCATTTTTATGTTTCATAAGCTAGCTCTTCTGATCGGCCTTATAGAAAAAGACCATATAAATTGAGCATAAAAATTGTCAAAAATTTTTTTCAAAAAGCCACAAAGTTAAACTTTGAATGGTTCATAACGTACACATTATCAAAATGTTTGTGTCTTTGTTCCATGCATTGAATATCATTTGAGGATTGACAAAGTTATATTAGCCCAGCTTCTTTCCATTCAGCCAATTTTGCCTGATCATTTTTTCCAGTTGATAGAAAGGTGGTATCAATAGAGATTTTGTATTGATGCAAAAAGTTCTCTTACAAAGATATTCAGGTTCTCAATGTGTAAATACTTTTCTATTTTTACTAGTTTAAGTGTTTAATTTGATGATTTCAAAGTTCTTAGTGGATTTTGATTTCATTAAGCAAATTTTGTACGTTCTTCGATTTGAAATTTTTGTGGGTTTTTCATGCTATCAGACCGTTTAAACTCAAATAAAACAAAACAATGATTTTTTTTCAAGCTTTCCGGTAACTTTTCTCAGCTTTTTTCACTATAGCAGAAATATTGAACACCCAAGGAAACAATTTGTTACTATCTGATGACCCAGTTTTTTCATTCGTTGCTCATTAGCAGAGGCTAGAAATTTTGAAATTAATCTGACTTCTCGAGCTTCACGTATTCTACCAGAAATTGTCTAATTTTATGCCAGCAAAAATTTTTTTACCCCTATCACATTCAAAAAATTAGCTGCTAATGAAAATGTATTGGGAAAGTCAATCAAACTATTTGTTGAATTTTTGAGAATAAGTTTATCCGATGTGTAAAACATTTTAGATAATTTCAATTTCCAGTAGAGTCTTTTTTATTTGTATTCCAGTCCTCACTTTTTTATAGATTATTTAATTACTTCATAGATTTTATTGTTCTGGCCCAATTGCGGGGGGAGGAAATATACACTCAATTGTGTTTTTTTGTTCACTCAATTTTTGCCAATCGATATATTAATCGTAGAGAGTTGAGACTAGTATCATTAGAAAACCCGTCCAGCTTAGAATATGGAATTAAAGAGATTTTTCTATTTTCGTTTTCTACAGGGATATATCGTGGTTAAAAATTTTACGTTAAAATACCACGTTAAAATAGGCTTGAAGGAAATACGTAACATATGATGTCACAATATTTTAAAAACTCCAAGAAAGGGTAGTTGTATTTTCGTTTCCTATAGGAGTCTTATGATTTTAATAATTTGCCAGTTTTTCAAAAAACTAACACAATACTTATGCAAAATGTTTTTTTTTGTTTTGCGGTTTTTTTGGTTTTTGGTTTGTCGAAATGATTTCGGCAGACTGTGATCTTTTTTTATACTTTTTGGCATTTTTGTTATTTTCATGTTGATTGCCGACGAGAATGATTTCAATTCACAACCCAATTAATGGCAGATCCTATTTACAACAAAATGATGCTAAATAAATGTATTTTATGTCCATTGAGAAATGCTCATCTTTTTTATGGCTTCAACAATGTGTTTTAAAAAATTTAAACGGACTTTTTTCTCTTTTCCGTCATTTGTCATTGTTTTGCGGCTGCAGTGTTAGTCCTATCAATCAATGATTCAATTGAGTACTGTATGAGCTATGAGTGGACCTATGCAATTCTTTCAGTTTTATCTTAAGCCTCTCAGGGCTTTGAAAATATTTGTTATAAACAATTTCCTGTATGCTTATTTTCAAACCTTATCTGTCCTTATTTTGCTTGGTCTCAATACACACAGTAAAAAACGTAATCCAAGTGATTTCGACGAAATGTTTTCCAATGGTTTTACAACTATTGGCTCGTGTATTTCTGGCTGCGAATTTTCAACAAATCTTTGTGATTTTTGCAAAAATGCGTGTAATTGAGGTTGTAGTTTGATATCTTTTTTCAAATTATTGCATTAGAGGTTATTCCAATCGGCATTGAGAGAATGCTCAAAAGAACATTCTAAAAAGTTTTAAGTAAATAAACAGTTTTGGGGCTGCGGAGCCGTTTTCTCAAAAAATTTCATTAATTTTGTTTGTTTTTGCCTCTAGTTACTGTTTTTTTGTTGTTTCACGGCATGTTCATAAATCTAAAATTTTTTATTGCACCTGTGGATGTTTAAGTTATTCTATTTACTGATTTTAGTTTATAGCTAACGATGTTAGCGACTTTCAAGTTTTTTAATTTCCTAAAGAAGATAGTTTTGTATCATTGGGTTTTCGTTCCCGTTGGCGTCAAATTTAGTATCATTTTGAGAGAGCTCATCGTTTTCCTGTTGATCCAAAATGTTTTTTTATTGTTATTTATGTTTTGCCTGACGTCTTTAGAGCTTCGAAATGAGTTTTTATAAAAATTTTGAGAAATATTGATATTTATTATTTATTAGGGTTCTAATTTTCTTGTCGTAATCATGAAGACTTCTTTGAGGAGGACATTTAAAATTAAGGAAAACGCACTAAAAAATTTAAATGTTTCTGTCAATGTAATCTTGGTTTTCAATGTAATGGTTTAAATGTCAAAATAGTTTTAATTGCTTCAACACTATGGTTTTGATGAATTGTCTATGAAATCATGGGTTCGTCCTTTTTTGTTTTTTTTCAGTCTTACGAATCGATGTCACTAATAATAAACACAATTGGCTTCATAAGCAGTTGCTAAACAATTTGTTTTTGTTTTAAGTCGAAATTTCATAATTTGTTTGGATTTTCGATAATATTTGTTCAGAAAAATCAACGGTTTTTGTAGAATTTTCACTTTTATTTTATTTCTTTCGATTTTGTTGCTTGATATCTGTCATGGCAGGTCGCAGCTACTTGCAGGTGACCCGCGATCCAATATTTTCGACTATTTTAATTCTAGTCAATGGTTTTTTTGGATTTAGGACTACCCATTTTCATAAGAAACCTAACTTTTTGGTATTCGGCAATTTCTGATTTATCTGTTTCCTGGCCACATCATCACACAAATGGAGTGGCCCAAACGGCGGAAATTCTAAATCTTTTTTTGTAAGTTTGAAGTCTTTAATGGTTTTCCTTGTCTTATAGTTTTAATAATTCGACACTGTGTCTTCCAAGAATTGTTTGTGAAACAAGCTCAACCAATAACAAGCCTTAATAGCTTCCTGAGAAACTGCAAATAAATATGGTGTTGTTTTGCGTTGAAGTTTTATGATTTGTTTGAGTTTTTTTAACTAATGTTTTTCAAAATAAAAATTTTTTGAAAAAAGTTAGTGAATTTTTGAGCTTTGTCATTTTTATCTTATTTTTGTCAAATTTGAAACTAGATCTTTGTAACAGCAGGTCGCATTCAGTTTCCCGTGAACCAGGATCCAATCTTTATAATGATTTTATTTTCACCTAAGGTTTGCTTGGCTTGTGTTCTACGCATTTTCTCAAGACAAGTGTGCTGTTTAGACATTTTTCTGACATATTATGGATGACAACAGGTATCAATTGCTTCCAAGGAGGTAAAATCTAAAATTGTTAATGAGCCGAGTTGATATCTATGGGTTTTAATCAATTTCAAATTGATTTTTTTTCAAAAACGAAACGTTTTTTTGAACTTTGCGCTTTTTGCTCATCACCTGTTACAGAGTCTCATTTTGACAGGCCTCATATAATACCTATTGAGGCGCAGGTTGACCTGTTTAGTTCAGGTTAACTTTTTTAGTTAAGTGTTTTCTTAAATATAGACATCGAGTTTTGGTCTTAACTGTTGGTTGCTATTATTTGATTTTTATGTTTGTCTTGTCCAGCACTCTAATAAATGGAAAGTCAGGTCCCTCTACTGCAGCATTTTTTTCAATTAGTTGTTTGTTGAACAATCTGTTGTTGAACGATTTACTGTCTCTGGCCCATTTGGTAGACGGAACATTATGTGCGAACGCACATTACCGAGCCTCCTAGCTAGATCGTTGTTTTCATTGGATAATAGAAGAAGTTTTCAGAGTTAACAACGAGTGTTTCCGAAAATAGATCCTTCAATTGAAGGAGTAAAAGGTTTTTAAATACTTTTACACATAATTATAACTATACGTAACATTTTTACTCAGTCTCCATTTTGATAATTAAAATTTCCTCTGAGTCTGGTTCATTTATTTAGGGCAATTCCTATAAAACAACAAAAAGCAGTCGTTTTCACATATAAAAACTTTCTGTTGAAGCAGTTTTGGAAATTACTTTTCTGACAAATAATCTGACCAATTCTGTCCAGAGTAGGCCTGGGTTTTTAGTTTTTTCGTATCTTCCGTTTACCGATTCTCAAGTTTTGTTTTAACGACTGCTCCTATTTCTTTCTAATTGACCATGTACGAATGCAGCGCGTCAGTCAAAAACATTTCTTAATACTCATGGTCATTTTTTTTTAGTTAGAAAAAACTGATTATTTAGTTTTCTGCATTCTTGTTCCGACCCTCTTGAGGGGGGAGGAACTATATACTCAAATGGGTTTTTTTTTGTTCCGTGAATTTTCGCCGCTCGATATATTCATCGTAGAGAGTTGAGACTGGTATCATTAGAAAGCTCGTCCAGCGTAGAATATGGAATTAAAAAGTTTTTTTAATTTTCGTTTTCTGCAGGGAGTTATCGAGGTTTAAACTTCTGAGAAAAGAAGAGTGAATTCACGTTGTTTTTATTCACATTTTCCGGAATTTTTGCCTAAATTTTCGTCAATTTTGCTAAAATTTGTTATAATTTTTAAGAATGGTGTCGTTGATTTTATTTTTGAAGACGAACAAGCATTGTTGATTGTTTTGATTTAACTTAACAAAAAATCTGGATAAACATTTCAAAATTTAGCCTTTTTCATCAAAAACAGCACGAAATAATCTACTTTAGTCCACTTTGATTAAATTTGCCGACAGTACACCCCCACTCATACGATCTTTGTAGACTCAGAGGGGGGCTATTTCTACTTCAGAGTCCGCTGAGAGTGCAGTGTAGTTAAAACTTTGCCGTTCTTTGCTAACTTTACTCCTTGATTATCAAAAATGCAAAATTTATTTTGAGTTTTCAACTAACAAATTATCTATATAAACAACATTCGAAAAATCAATTGTTCCTAACGGACAATAAGTATTAGCGAGGTTTGTTTTGGGCCATTCTTGGACTGTTACAATCCAAAAAAATCGGGTTGTAATCAGTCGGTCTTTTTTTTTTTAAAAAAAGACTTTTTTTTAATAATAAAGAACAGAACATATCAAATCAAAGCTCAGGAGTGATAGGTCCAACCAATTCATTGCAATTCTAGATGCAAGAAATATTCTATTGCAAGGATAATTACAGGTCTCGAGGGTTCCTTTTTCAAGTATAAACGACCCTATTTAAATAGCTCTTTTTGTAATTAATGCCTTTCATGACATTGAATGTAATTTTGTTTCGAAAAAAAATTAAAAGTATTACATACTTTAGCACTTCGCTTTTTTGTCTACTTGTTACCCAATCTTATTAATGAATGGCCACGTACTACATTATAGTTGTTTGAAGAAGGCGCAATCAAATATATTTTGATTGCCAAAATTTGGCTTGACGGTTTTGACAGCGTTTTCTGGCAAGTTTCAATTGAAATTTTGTTTGTTCTTTGTTGTTCTTTTTAGCCGCTCTAAAAAAAGAATAAAGACAGATCCTAATGCCCTTCTATAGAAGCAGTGGTAATCGTAAATATGTGGTAATATTTATTGATTCCTAATGGTATTTATTACTTTGAAGTTAACTGTTTCAAAAAAATAAGTTAATTTTTTTTTACTTTACTGTTTTTGTTCTTTTTTGTATAATTGTTACCAAACCTTTTTATGGACTGGTCGCATATGTTTTCTGGTGGTTTATAAGTTATTTTTGTTTAGTTTTATGTTTATCTGTCGGTATGTTGACTTTGTTATTAAATTTAGTATTTAAGAGGGACATAAATTTTTTGATGTAAATAATGTTTGTTGTTGTTGTTGTTGTTGTTGTTGTTGTTTGATTTTGCTGTTCGTCTTGACTCGCTTTCTTAATATTGACAAATTACAGCAATCTAATGCATCAATTTTTACTCCACTGAGTTTTTTGCTTTGGAGGCTAACTTATCGTTCATACAGAATTTTTTGGGAGACTTGGGCTTTTTTGGGATTCGCAAAAAATAATTTTTGGGTTTTTCTATCTGTTCCTCATTTGGTAGACAATTATGCCAAAATTGTGGATGGGCGGGGTCGGAACCTTATTTGCCATCGCATATTACCGAGCCACCTTGTTCTTTTAAGTTTTCTTAATTGATGATTACAATGAAGTTGCAATGATTTCAAAATGTTCTGGAACCTTCGTTTTCTTATCTTTTTTCATAACAAAAAAGCGTTTTATCATTTTTTAAACATTCATTCTGATCAATGATAGTCAGCCTTTTACTTATGCAAATGAATAATGTTGTGCTATGCATTAATTAGGATACATTTTTTGATGTACGAATAAATTTTATCTTTTCAAACTTTATATCTTTTTGCAGCCTTGCAGCAAGCTGCAGCCTTGAAACTCATTCATATAAATATTTTGCAATTGTCAATTTTGTTAAAATTGTTTAAAATTTTCCGAATTTGTTACTCTAGTAATGGCGCGTCACTACATTATCATCACCACGCTATCAGGCTACGATTTCCAAATAAGTCTATTTAAAAGATGTTATATATTCGTTTCATAGAGATTGATTTAACTAAATGATTCTTTTAAGATATTGCTCGAAAAATCCACTTATGAAGCATGGAAGCCATAACCGTAGTTTTTGGGTTCATAACTCAGTCAAAATAGCCGTATTCTAAAATTATTGGTAGAATGAATCAACTATTATAAACATTAGTACGAAACAGTCGTTTCTTTAGTTTGAAAAACTTTTTGGCCGCTTTTGAAACCGACTCTCTAAAAGAGACTCTCTAAACCGGCCATTTTATTTGAAAACTGGTTGGAAGGAATGTTTATTAGGTCTCAAAAACGCTCTAAGTGTGCCTTTTCTTGAAAAGTCTATGTTAAAGAAAAACTACCATTTATTTAATTCAACGGTACAAAAAAAACAGCATTTTCTTGTCTTCGTGTTTGTCTTTGGTGTTCATTTTTTTATTTTTTGGAAACAGTGGCTAAGAAATTTTGCACGTTTTTGGACAAAAAGATGAACTTTCATTACTTAATTCGACGCGTGCCACTCTTTTGTACAGTTGTTTAAAGTTTTCATTAAAAATTTTGATCAATCTGTTCATTTTTTATGAGTTTGCGTATAACATATGTGCGAATGAACAACGCAGTTTGATTCGAACTCAAGTTGTATTAACTAAAAGTCAAAATTAGTCAATTAAGCTTGAAGTCAACAGAGCGTCTCTTAATATCAGATTTGAATTATGAGTTCTTTTCTGTCATTTTGATGATTGCTTCAAGTTAATAATTTGAAAACCTCTTTGACAAATTTTGAGAGCTTGAGGTGTATAAATGAAGCCAATTTACTGGTGGTTAAGATTGGTTATTTCTCAAATATTAACTTGAATTTAAGATGAAAGCGCAGCTGCTCTGCTTTGGTAAGTTTTTGTTTGATCACTATTTTTCTTGTCTATACTATCTGTCTTTTCTTATTAATTAATATACGAACATGTTCATAAACATATGCATGTTATTGGTTATTTTTCGAAATATTTAGAAAATTTTCAGCTAAGCAGAAAGCCTTTTTTAAATTTTAATTAAGTGCAACAGTAAATTCCATGAACCTGTTCCAATTTTGAATATCATTTCTCAACCCGGGTAGCCTTATATGACCCACAAGCACACTTTTTACTCACTGAGTTTGCGGGTCACAAAAGGTTACTCGGGTTCAGAATTGATTTTTAAAATAGAATAGATGGATGGCATTTAACCTGCTACTTTATCAAAATCAGGAAAAAAGTTTTTTTAAATCATATTAATTGTTACGAAGAAATAATCGGAATAAAACACCTTAGCACATTCTAGAAAAGTAAGTGTAGTAAAATTTGAAAGACAAAAAACAGACAAACAATACAAACACAAACATTACACAAACGAAGAAACTCACAGAAATACACAACCGAACACCAAAAAAATTTTCAAAATATTTAACTGATCTTTACTCAAGGTTCTTCACGTTCAATTAGGTTTTCCTCTGGTTTTCCTTAATAAAAAGGTGGGGACAAATTGAACGGTCTGCATCGGTAAATGTAATTTTTGCACTGAGAAAGAAAATTTGTGCAAAATGAAAATGTCCAGATTGTCTATGAAAATTAGGCAACAGTTTTTTGGTTTTGGTAAAAATTAAAATTGCAGTTTGTAACAAAACCGCCTTTTTTCTACTTTTATGATTGCGACCGTTTTAGCTCTTTACCTCTATTTGTATAGAAAAGTTAAAAGAATCATTCTTTTCAGACTAACTATCTTTTCTCTTTCTCTCTCATTCTCTTACACGCACATAAACACAGAAACTTGTCACGTCACGCAAACGACACACACGAACTAACATAGATACATCCACAAAAGCGCACCCACAAAAGCAAACAAAAAATATATCAATCTTTTTGATTTTTTTGCAACTGACTTTTCTTCGTGGTGCGCTGGGTTCATTAATGTCTTGTCTGTTTTATCTGAAAAGTTAAGTGCGGACTCTTTGAGGCCGTTGTACCGGTGAATGCAAAATTGAAAAAAAATTGAATTGTTCTCTTTTTGATATTTTTTCTATTAATTTTAATCAAGTTTGATGTTGCATTGGCTTAATGAGCAAAAAATCCAACACAAATGAATACACTCTTTCTTCTTTCCTTTTGGCAACTCATATTAACTCATGGTTTGCATCGCTCTTTTATGGCTTTTTTGATTTATCTGGAAAACTAGGTGTGTATTTTTTGAGGCAAGGAATACACTACTTTCCTTTTGGCAACTCCTACTTTCCTACTTTCCCTTATCCTACTTTCACTTTTCCTATTTTCTCTTTGGCAACTCATATTAACTCATGTTTTGCATCGCTCATTTATGGCTTATTTGATTTATCTGGAAAACTAGGTGTGTACTATGGTATCGGTTAAAATAAAACTCACACAAAAACTTTAAACAAAACTGATTCCAACACTGCAGTCGTTTTTGCTGTTTCATAAGCATAAAAGGCCAATTGGTTTTCTCAACAATCGCAGACCGCTTTTTGTAGCAATTTTAAACAGCTTAGACTGTTTAAACCGAATTGTAGCAACGTTTTAGCAATTTTTCTAACTTCTAAGATTTGTGACAACTTTCGCACTCCACCTCTACTTGTATCTGACATGTAGGGGAACGTTAAAAGATTTCCCTACAAACCTAATCAAAATTGAGGGAATTTGATAATTAGTAAACGTTACGTTTCAGCCTTGTCAGTCTACGGAGTCTTTACAGAAAAAGGATTTTTTTTAAGTTTCTTGTGAACCGCAGAAGTAAAGACATGTTTTTTGTTCCAAAACACTTTTCGTTTTTCTCTGTTTTTTAATGTAATGAATTCTACAAAAATTTTTTTGTAATTTTGTTTAATTATCGGAAAACCCCACTCTGAAAAAGATGAATCCAATGAGCAATTTCAAAATACAGAGAGAGAGGAGAAGTGTTTTTCTTCTATATTTCAAAATAAAACAAAACTTTGTTTCCGTACGGGGCAACCAATAGCTCTCTGACTCTCGAGTTTTTCTGCATTACATCGTACTAGAAGACGTTAAAGAATCTGCTCTGGCAACTTAAGGAGTAGACAAAAAAGTGATCATAAAGGAAATCCTTCGTTATTTTTCAATAATGAATTTGTTTGATCTGATATTTGTCCCTTGGAATTGTTTTTAACCTCTCCTTTGCATTCAAAATACAAAGAAGGGTAATTCTGATGAAAAAAGAAGAATTGTTTGTACAGACTCTAGAAATTAGAAACGAATGCTTTTTTCTGCTTTTAAATTTAAGTTTTTAAATTTGACATTTTGGTTATTTTGAGAGCGACCAATAGCCTGAAATTATTAATTTCTAAGAAGCTTTTCTGTGCAGAGAAATGTTAGATTTACAGTAGTTTCATTGCGCAGAGAACGGTGAGGTTGAAAAAAATAATTCAAACCTAATTTTTGAAGGAAACAAAGAAAATGATTTTCGAATTTTTTTGATTAAATAGATATTATCGTTAATTTTTAGGCTTGAAATTGCAAAGAATTGGGCGTGATAATCATATATATATATATATATATATATATATATATATAAATATATATATATATATATATATATATATATATTCCCCATTTTTGAAAAAAATTATTGGAAAAATCAACCATAGTGCGACCCAAAATAATTTACGTACTTGAAAAACGTAAACATTTGCTGCTTTAACGTACGATGTGTTTCAATGAAATCCCCTAAGAGTTGAGTAAAACAAACTGGAAAACACGAATTGTTTTTTTTAAATGATTCAGTTTAGTTAGGAATTTAATGGCTATATATTGCCTCTCAGGGAATAAGGTTAGGTACACTAAAGTTTTTCCGACAAATAGAAACAACTACAGTGCGGCAAAATTTATGTGGTTCTTTTTTGATGAAATCTTGATATATAATTACAACACAAAATGATTTAATAGACCTTCAGTTCTTCCATACCTATGAAGAAAAAATCACAAGAGACTTTTTTCAAACAATGATTTTTTTTCAAGCTTCACAAGCGCATAATCACAGCACATTTAGATAGCAAAATTGTTTTTCTGTATCAGCGGAGAAAAATCAAAACATGCAAATATAAATGTATATTGTCATGCTTATTACAACACTTTTTATCTTGCCTTTAAAACTACAATTCTTATTACGTTATACAGGATTTAAATTCTCATGAAATGGTATTTGTGATGCAATCGGACTTGAAGATTTTCGCTAGCCAATTGGTGAGGATAGCACAACTGACAATTGGAATTATGTTTGATTTGAAACCTAAATTTGCAATAAATATTTGGAATGAGATTGAGAAATTGTTATGAAAAGTTCAGTCGACGTGGAACGATCTATACCAACGCGCATTTTTTCCCCAGGACAGACACGTGGCTGAAAAACACTTTAAAAAACTAGCTTAAGTTAGCCCTAGATGACGAACGGATCTTCAAAAACTTTTGAAAGTCCTGAAAGTTTACATTTCACAGAAATAAATAAAAACAATTCTTTATAAAAAATTTCCTTTTTTTTGAAATCTAGGAAGTATTTTTCTTTGAGTAAGACAAATCATTAGAATACCATTAGAGTCATGAACTATTTATTCGATTACTGACCTTGTATAAAGGAGGTCAAAGTTAATAAACCTCAATTTATTTTAGTATTCTTCGGGTTGATTCAGAGGCCTCCTCAAGTCAATTCTAAAAATATCACCGAAGATGATACGGAAAACAAAAATGTGACAATAACTGACGAAACCGAAGATCCAGACGATAAAGGCGAAACCGAAGATCCAGACGATAAAGAAGAAACCGAAGATCTTGATGATAAAGGCGAAACCGAAGATCCGGACGAAAAAGACGAAACCGAAGATCCTGATGATAAGGGCGAAACTGATGATCCGGACGATAAAGGCGAAACCGAAGATCCAGACGATAAAGACGAAACCGAAGATCCAGACGATAAAGACGAAAGCGAAGATCTTGATGATAAAGACGAAACCGAAGATCCAGACGATAAAGACGAAAGCGAAGATCTTGATGATAAAGACGAAACCGAAGATCCAGACGATAAAGACGAAACCGAAGATCCAGACGATAAAGATGAAACCGAAGATCCAGACGATAAAGGCGAGAACGACGACCTGAAAAAGGACGATGATGACGATGATGATGATGATGACGATGACGATGATGACGAATCTCAGCCGACCTTTGAAAACGGGGACGACGATCGTGAAACTGTCGAACTAGGGTCTTTCGCTTACAACAGAGACACAGGCATCAACTACATCCTCGACAACTACTTCCCAGCCATGCACAAGCCATTCATCACTGATAACACTGTGTACTCATTTGCTGAGCTGTACAGCATTATTGATGTGGTGAGTGAAGAGAGCATTTATAATCAAGTAACTAATTGCTGTAAATTGTCTTAGAGTCATATTCGAGAAGAAGCAATTCATATGAGGCATTGAATCTATCCAAATAGCCCACTGTCTTCTGGATTCATTCTCTCTCAAAATTGAACGCCACAGAGACACTTGATTTGAACAGCTTGTTTGCTTTTTCTAGAGAGTCGTGTAGCATCCATTGAAGAAAATTTCATAAATATGAATAGCAGAATGTTAGAGTGTGGCCAACTAGCTCCAAAAGACGATGTATGAAACAGGCAGCTAATTATCTGTCAGAACATATCTTATTTAAAGTTAAAATTATCGATATTAGTTTAATTTTTCAGTGTCTGAAGGCGAAACCGAAGTGTTTTTTTTAGTGTTTTTCAGTGTTTTTACTCTGGCGAGATTTAAATCCCCTCTAATCACCGAGTAAGAGTACATATTTACAATAATCTAAAACCATATAAAAATTGTGGCAATTATGAATTGTGAGTCGACGTAAGAAATGCGGTATAAGACATAATGTGCAGAACAAAAATTCACCGCTTAAATGAGGGGTGTGGACTTAATAAAGTTCAGGTAAACTTACTTTACCAGAGTTAGATAAGTTCATGTTCAGGTAGAATTGAGTTTAATGTTACCTTAATTTTAACTTAAATTGAGCTATGTAAATTTTACCTTAGCGTTGTTAAGGATAATTGTTCCAACCCCACTTGTGGGGGGGGGGGGGGAGGAACTATATACTCAAATGGGTTTTTTTTTGTTCAGTCAATTTGGGCCGATCGATATATTTCGCGCAGAGAAATGTGAGTGGTATCATTGAAAAGCTGGTCCAGCGTAGAATTCAAAATTAAAAAGATTTTTTGGTTTTCGTTTTTTTTCGAGGAGTTATCGAGGATTGAAGTTTTGTGTGAACACGGGATATTTGTTCACTTTGTGTGATTTTTCTTCAAATTACGATATTTTCTATAAAAATAGTATTTCAAAATTGACTTTCTAGCCGAAAAGTGAACCAATTTGTGTTCCTAATAGACTAAAGGCGTTAAAAAAGACTAGTTCTGGTTTCATAGGGAGGTTCAATATCAAAAAAAAATTCGATTTCTATTTGAGAGCTCTTTTTTTTTTAAAAAAACTTTATACATTTTTTTTAATTTTTGAGTCACATGAAGACAAGTCACTTTTCATATCGGTGTTCCGTTAAAGACAAACCTCCTTTACAGTCATATGAAGCCCACTGAACAAAACGAATCATTTTCAAAGAATTGCTCATGTTTTTTTTGGCTTCGACTCTGAGTTTTCATAATTTTAAAAGAAATTTTGATTTTTTTTGAGGTTTTACTATTTTCCGGAGTATTATGGCATGGACTCATTAACTAACAGTGCAATATGTTCCGTAATGAGAATTGAGTGAACATATCTAGTGCTTTGAGAGGACAGCTAATAATTGTTAAGACTTTAAAGTTAATTTTTCGAAAACTTTTTCGAACATTAACCAATCGTAAACTTTTTATCGGGAACTCTAAGTCAGTCTCTGCGATTAAAGAACCCTCATCAGTTCAACCGTAACCAAATTAGACCTGTTGAGCAGTTTTATCTTCTAACTTTTAGTTATAAGACTTCAAAGACACAAGATTTCAAAAAAATTTATAAATTTTCTGGATATTTCCGTATTATTCGTTACTTGAAATCTTATCACATTATCCTAAAATTGACAGCTCCTATTGGCTTAAAAAACCTTCAGTGTATCAAAGATAAAGTTTTCAGAGGAAAGCTTACGGTTCAAATGGCTTCGACCTTTTCTTTTCGCACTTTTTTACTGAATTTTTGGTTTTTGTCTGTTTTTTGTTGTCGTCGTTTTCATAGTCCTAAGACTTGTTGTGATGTCATATTGATCACCTATGCATGACAAACATCCCTACACTCATTTTGGGGCATATTGGAGGGTATTTATTGTTTTCCATCGAAATCTATTGAATTTAATGGCTGTTTATTGATAATTTAATGATAATTTTTCGAAAATTTTCTTGAACATTAACCAATCTTAAAGTTTTCGTGGATTGATAGCCAGTCTCAGTTTTGATAAAACCCATTTGCTTTCTACTGCAACTAAAATTAATCTCGTATGCGGTTTTATCTTCTAACATTTGGTTTAATGATTTCAGTGACAAAAGAATTCAAAACTTTTGTGATTTGTAGAAAAAATTTGATATTTTCGTTTTATTTGTTACTTTTGAACTCTTATCATATTATCCAAATATTATACACATTATCCAAATATTATTCTTATCCCATTGGCTTTGAGAAGACATTCATTGGATCACAGATAAAATTTTCAGAGAAAAGCTAATGGTTTAAATGGCTTCAAATTTTTCTTCTCGCACTTTTCTACTGAATTTTGGTTTTCGTCTGTTTTTTTTTGTTGTTTTCTTAGTCTTTACACTTATTGCATGAAAAGCATTTTTTGCGCCATTGTGTTATTTCTGAGCGTAGTTTTTGGCCTCCGTTGAAAGCTTTTGAGTTTATAGACTGTTAAGATTTTAATAACAGTTTTTCGAAAATCTTTTTAAACATTAACCAATCCTAAACTTTTTTTTGTTGAACTGTTAGTCAGCCTAAGTACCTACAGGATATTTTTTTCTAGTCCATTCAAATTTTATCTAGTCAGTGGCTTTTTTTCTACCAATTGTTTTTAAAACTTTCAATGCCACTAGTTTTCATATATATTTTTTAATTTTCGGGAACTTTTTCTTTTTTGTATCCTTCTGAATTCTTTCACATATCATTACTGATAGTTCCCATTGATTTGGGAAAGACGTTTAGCGGATCATCGATAAAGTTTTTAGAGAAAAGCATATGATTAAATTTTCTTCGACTCTTTCTTCTGGCACTTTTCTACTGCATTTTTAGTTTTTGCCTGTCTTCGTTGTTGTTTTCATCGTCAAAAACTTGTTGTAAGGTCTTATTGATAAAATATCAACGGCAAACAAACTTGTTGTCCCATGGAGACCTTATTACTTGTATTGAGTAGATTCCGTTGAAAGCTTATGAATTTAATGGCGTTTAAACTACGAGCTTTCTCAAAAATTTCGTGGCTCTAATGTGTTTGTTCATATTTGATTTTTTGAAATAATATTGATGAAACAAAGGAATTCCATTATTATTAAAAAATTATTTGAACATAGAAAAGCTTTCAATGAAAAAATCATTTTTTAATGCCTTCGACACTTTTCTCGCTTAATTTTTTTCTTTAAATTGCTGTTTTTGCCTGTTTTTCTTCTTTAGGTAGCCGTAAAATGATGACAAGTCTCTTAAGATTGTAATTGAGGATTGAATTTTTGATGTTACCCAAAGCAGTCAATTTGTACCCTTTGGTCTTAAAGTTTATGATATACAGTTTCAAATATATTTCAAACTTTTCAGTTTCTGTTTTTTTTTTTCGTCAAATTGTAACTTATTTTCATCAATGAGAGGTCAAATCCAATTTCCTGTGTTTCAAAAAATAACATATCTGCTGATATTTTTTGTCACCAATGCTTTGTTTGTTGGACAATATGGCCAAAAATAAGGCAATTTGGTTTTGTAATAACATTTTGGTAATTTATCAAGGATTATTTAGTTTAAAGCTAATGGTTTTTAAGACTTTTAAAATTTCTTAATTTAAAAAAATGTTGACTAATTTCTGAATTTCGCCTCACTGTTCGTCCTTTATGTCGACTTGTTACCCAGTCTCAGTAAGAAAATTTTTTATCTGCTGTACTGATAGAAAAATGTAAACTTGTGTAGTTAAGGTTTTATCTGAGTGTATTGTGACGTTGTTACTATGTGCTTTTAAATTTAGATTTTCAGTTTTTGCCGTGAAATTTTTGTATTTGCTAATTTTTTTGGTTGTTTCTTTGTCCCGTATTCTCTCTAATGTCAGATCTCATTGGCGCTGTAATAAGGCATGGCATTTTGTAATTCATTTAGTAGATCGGTTGTGTAACGATTGTTTTAAAATCAAACATCTATTTTTGCTATTTCTTCATTTGGTTGACAATAAGGTCAAAAATGTAGATGAGCTCGGGTCGGAACATCATTTGCGAACGCACATTAACGAGCCCCCTTTTTTAATTTAATTTCCTTTTTGTAACGTATAGAGTACAAAATTCAGCATTTTAGTAAAATTTTCTTCTAAATTGAAATACTAATTATCTAATTGGAACTTAGAGAAATCAAATGGCAAAGAAACAACACCAATGATTTTGGAATTTTTGCCGTGTAAGATCTGATAAAACGCTGATCAAAAATCTTTATCGTGCAAGATCTTATGTGGTCTTACACAATAAAAATTCTGCCCTACGCGAACTTTAATCGTGCATGAGCTGATACGATACTTATCAGATCTTATAAGATAATAAATCAATTCTGCTAAATGGTTATCTTATCAGATCTCACACGATAAAAGTTCACGTAGAGCAGAATTTTTATCGTGTAAGATCTAATAAGACATGTTTTAATGAATTTTTTATAACTGTGGGTCGTATTTAGGTTCCTACAAAAGTAATAAAAATAATCGGTCAATTAACCAATAGAAACAAAAAATGTTCGTTGATTCTATTTTGGTGGCAGTTGTATTGTGAGTCTTATTTAGCTACTATAGCTAAACTTAGCAGTCGCAGATAGGTTTGGTCTTCAAAGAAACTTTTCAGCCTAGTTTGATAATCACGGCTACAGAGAAAGCCCCTAACACTCGAATAACCTTTTTGACAATATCTTATAAGTCTCAAAAGATATTATGAGATACTTTTCTCTTTGTTGCTCTAACGCTTAAGTGTTGCATGTTGTAGCTTCCTGGCTACTGCTCGAATGCAACTTTGAAGTGTCTTCAATATCAAGAACATGCCCTACCTCAAGAATTTTAATCGTATGAGATCTGATAAAAACCTTATAAAAAAGATGAGTCATAGCTTTCCGAATGTTTATCTTACAAGATCTTATAAGACTCTTATGCGATCTTCCACGATAAAAACTTTTTGTCAAGCAAAATTTTTATCATGTAAGATCTGAAAAAATTAGACTTTTATCGTGTAAGATCTTATCAGACCTGATAAAAAATTTTGATCGTGTAAGACCTGATAAATTGTCGTACAAAGTTTTAGTCAGGCGACGCTTAATATTATTAGAACATATAAGTCAATTTTGTGAGAGATTTGTAAGATCTTACACGATAAAAATTCTCAAATGTCTGGGGAAAGAAAAGCAAATAAAACATCATCTTCTGTGGCCATTAAACAAAGTAAGTGAAAAGTGGATCAAGACCAGTTATCTGTAACTCAACAAAGATGAATTCTTTTTTATTATACAAAATCATTCCTTATTATAATCAGCTCAATCAGATCCTCAAATGCACTTTGATACAGAAATCACATTGGTTGATTTACTGTAGATGCCCTGGTCAAGACCAGATGGTTATCTTGCAAGATCTTCCAAGATTCTTGCAAAAAATGGTTATCTTGCACAATCTTGCAAGACGATGGCTATCTTGCAAGATTCTTGCAAGTCCGTTCCGGTCGAGCTCTGCTATCATTGGCTGTTTTAGACGAATTATCTTTCATTTATCGCAAACTATTACCAAAATATAGTCGAATGAGTTTTCAGTGATCATTTGAAACAAAATTTATACCAGATATCTGTATTTTATAACAGCCGTTGGTATTAATACTGGTTACTCTCATTTATTTACATTAATTCGTGCTTCAAATTTCTTGTTTTGCTACTATGGAAAACAATTTACTTTCTTTTTCTAAACTGATTCAATTTTTAGTTTGAGCGGAAGAAAACAAACTTGATGCTATTTTGGTTGTAATTATGTATCAGAAATGTAAAAAAAATTGATGGGAAGCAATGTTCGCGTCTCATTTTGATCTTGTTCCATCATGTTCCATTTATTTGCACATTTGCAAGATGAATGGATATCTTGCAAGATTCTTGCAAGACAAAGGGTTATCTTGCAAGATCTTGCAAGATTTTGGAAGAAAATCTTGCAAGACGATGTATCGTCTTGCAAGATTTTGCCAGAGTCTTGCAAGATCTTGCAAGATAACCATTCGTTGTCGACTGGGGTGCAATTTATTTAGTTTCAGGTCAGGCTTGAAGTTAGTGGTAAAATCGACGAAACTGTAAATTCGTGTATCATCATGATAATAATAATTCTATATATATATATATATATATATATATATATATATATATATATATATAAAACAGATGTCAACAGGTAACATTTTTTGCATTTTTGTCTCTTTGATGTCAAACTCAAATACAAACTCGAACATAGTTGAACCAAATGCAAAATGATCAAACTGTGATACAATTTTTGATTTTCCTGAAAAACTTCAAATCTTGATTCCAATGTGAGTTAAAGATGGAAGTGGAGGTTTAGAGCGATGAAAGAAGTTAAGAAATACGTTCCGAATAATTTTTTCACGCCTAAATTAAACTTTTTTACAAACCAAAAGCGCCGGAATTAATGCCTTCACCGCTAACAAGTATACAACTTTTGTGGAGAAAAAATGTTTCCTTACATTCCATTGCAATTCTTTCGTTTTTCCCTGCGAATCTTCAATTCTGGTAACCATTTTATTATTATTTCCTTCTCATTAAAAGATGAAGGCACGTCTGCTTAGAACGAGGTTGAGGAAAACGATCACAACTAAGCTGTGGTTCTACAGAGTTACCGTATATGGAACATGGCCCTGTCCACCTGGGAAGAACAAGTGGGGACCAATGTTCTCTTCATCAGACCACCGTCCAACAAAAGTCTGGAAACCGGATTTAGTCATACTGAACAGGTACGAGTTGGTTTTAGAAACAAATAAGAAAAAGACTGCTATTTGATAGGAGCATGCGCGCGTTGTATTTGCTTATGAATATGTTT
>NC_134470.1:57407281-57597598 GCF_964194025.1 Convolutriloba macropyga | reverse complement strand
AACTCTTTAGTTGACAGCTAATGCATTCAAAGCTTTCACACATTATGTTTCCAAGCAATTGCTTTAAAGATCCGGAATTTTCTTTGTTTTTGATATTTTTGTCACTCTGTCCTTAAGTGTTATTAATAAAAGCGTATAGATGTTTCATACTTTTAATTAAAGTACTTTGTTCAGGATTTTCAATATATAGTTAAATGTTTTAATGCTTTGGTGTCTAAATAACAGAAGAAAAGCCGGTTGGTGAAAACTGTTCTCTTGCTCTAGTATATTGTTTTGGGTCTGTTGTGTCGTGTATTTTTTCGTGCCATTATGGGCTAGTTTTTGTTCAGTTATTATTGGCAGTTTTTTTTAAATTTTTTTTTCAATTTTTGGTTTTCAACTTAAGGGATGTCTTGTTTTTGTTTATAAGGCTGATTCTTGTCTTTTGTTGTCGGATAGTTGTAGTATTGGTCTCCTCAAATGTCTAGTGTTTTCAATTCCTTTTTTTTCATATTTTTGGAGGTCTTGCCTAATTTTTTTCGATGCTTTACCAATTTACTTCATTAGGTGTTCGTTCCCAATCACTTTGTTGTTTATTGGTTCTTATTGGCTCATTAATGATGAATGTATGACGCTGTTTTGAAATTTTTATTTCTAGCTTACGTTTCTGACTATGACACTTCTTGTTTTCACAAAATATTGGTGATGATCTAATATTTTCCAGTTTTAAGATCATTCCACGAGACTTGCAGCTGTTTTCTAGTCTTTATTGCCTTCACTTATTGTTTTCTTCAGGTGGCTTGACTGAACTTATTTAATAATTTGAATTCGTTTTTGAATGTTTGCAGCAGCCGTCACACTTCTTGTCTTCAAAAGTTATTAACCGTTTTTTTACTCTTGCCCTTTCTGTGGTTAGGTTGTTATATCACTGAGTCATTTAGTCTCAATATTTCCTAGTCATTTTGGTTCTGCAATTAAGCATTATTGAATCGCCTTAGAAGTTTTCTTTCTTGTATAACGTTCTATACACTTTTTAGACAATTAGACAGCAGTGATTTTCGTTTATGACCGTTTTTCTTGTCCTTCATAGTTTTTCTTTTAAATAATTTTGATATTGATTGGTCATGCAGGCTCTCTATCAACGCTTAAATGATTCGAGTCAATAGTTTTTGTTTTTAACAAAATTATTCTTATTTGCGTTCAAATACTATCAGTAATTCTGATTGATCCCTAACTTTGGGTTTTTTTGTTGTGCTGTCAATTTTTTCAAGCAGTGACAGTTTTTATAGAGTTCTGAATTAAACAAAATTGGAGTCTTTTATTGGTCTGATTGCATACCTATATGTTTTTCGTTGAGACCCTTTATGTCAATAAAAGGTTTTTTATGTTATGTAGGTGTTTGTTAACTATTTTTTTCTGATCTCTTATCTCTGCAACAAGCGCATGTAATTTTTTCTGATGCTTGAGATTGATTTTTTAGTAATCCATAGCTTGTGACTATTGGGTTTCATAATTTGGAGCAATAAGGTTTCAAGAAATAGTATCGATTTGTTGCTTTCATTGGTTGTTAGCTTTGAGTTGAGAGAGCCTTCCGAAGCTATCACCGCTATTTTATGACAGTGTGTCAGCTATTTTCTTTTTTTTAATTGCTCTCATAGAGAAACAATTATTGTAAACGTGTGCGTTTTTACGACTCGAAAAGGAGTAAAGAGATTCTACAGGTTTTTTTTTTTTAGCAGAAAGCAAGTTTGTTCATGACTTGAATTTTGACTTCTTTCTGTTCGAGCATATACCTCCGTTTTTGATTGTTGCCTTCTCTTTTCGAACATTGGACTGTATCATTAGCTTCCTTTGCAATGTATAGTAATTAGAAACGGCTGTTAATGTTCAAGGTGAAGAGGTCATTTTGAGATTTTTTGTTCCTATATAAGTCACCCCTAATTATCTAAACTACACCGCACAAACCCCTCCCAACACCTACCTACCACCCCCCCCCCCAACACCTACCTACCCCTACCCCCTCCCTTCACCTAGCTAGCCCCAACTACCCCAGCACTACCCACCTCCCCAACCTATCTACCAAACCCACCCACCACCCAGCTAGCTCCCCCGCACCTAAAAAATTGTCGGCATTTTTGAAACAATTTAATGTGGTTTGTTTATTTTTTTCTCTTGTCTATTTTGATGTTCTGATTTCAGTAAGATTAGGTTAGAGATTATAATGCACGACGATTCGAGTCGTTTCCAGTATTCTACCGGCTATGGTTTTTTATGCAAAAGTTTTGCTGGACAGTTTTGATTTTTCGAGTGACTTTTACGCCCTTGACTTTTTGCGTTTCGCGTTAACTTAAATTCTCTCTCAATCACAATTTCAAGCAGCTGAACTCAATTGGCGGCAATTAAATAGTAAAAGTCAAATGAAAAGTGTGCCGAAACTGGTGCCATTTTCACTTTGAATCCTAATTGTGGTATATGTTATCCTCTAGTTTGGATATTTGAAGTGCATTATTGAACTTCTTAGTCCCATTTAGGCTCTCCTCGACTGAAACAGGCTGCAAATGATTAGAGCTTCAACTAGCCGTTCGAGAGCAATTCTTCCGACGTTTAGTCGGTAATGTTTTAAAAATGAAAACATGGTATCTTGACAATAGTAAGTAATATTAAGCTTCCTTCAAAGGAGCTCAATGAGTAACTTTTTGTTAACAGTTAACAAGCTGCTGAAATAAACAAATTTTATCTACACATTAGTACAACATTTTTAGTATATCATTTGTTACTCGTGGGTTTCAGATTTACCCCATAAATTAAGGAAATGTTCAAAAAACCATTGCATAATTCATTTTCGGAGAAAATGTAGGCTTAATTTTTCTTCAGAAAATTTAGTTTGCTTGTTCTTTCTAAGCGTCGTCTATTTTTTATTTGTTCTTAATTGTGTAATCATCGTTAAATAATCATCTATTTTATCTTTATTTTGTTGCTTTCGTTTAATGAGGAGATGAAGGAGATGTCTTGTGTTATATTTTCCAGCAAAAGACAATTCGAGATAATTTGCAAATCATTTGAAAGCTGTCGTCATTTCTTTCGAATTACACTCATTCATTCTGGTAACAATCAGACCCACAAATTAGTGAATAGATATCTACGCGTCATCAATCCTGTGAAATGGGGTTCATTTTTTTGAGTTTTAACATCAAGGGCGACACTATACACTGAAGGGGCGTAATATTATGTGCAAACGTACATTACCGGTTCTCTTGTTTTGATTTTAAAGCATGTACATGTGCATGATTTTGCTCATGAAGCGCAAATTTCTAGGCAAATCCAGCAAGATCCACGATAGCAACATGTCTACACCCACACCATCTGAAAATCTCATGATGAAACCAAGAACTGCAGCATCCTCAGCAACTGAAGCGATTGACAATGTCGACAGCATCACTAGGGAATTCACTCAAGATTTCAACCAATCAGACAACAATGATGAGGATGAGAACTTGCGTCGCAAGAGGGACATTTGCGCTTTTTGTGACTTATGCTTCGGAGCTGTTCTGTTAATCATTTGCATCATTGTGCACTTAGTGTATTTCTGGGATTACATATCTCATTAAAAGTTCAATCAGTCTTGGTATGAATTATAATGATCATTTCCGTTTGTCACCCCCCCCCCCCCGTAATTACATACATTTTACAACTGGGGTTTCACATGCTTGGATTCTATGGAGGAAAAGATCCGGGATCTTTTCTCTATTCCGTTTGTGCCCCCCCCCCCAGCTTAGTGGGTGCATATTATTTGCACCCCTCAGACGCACGTACCATATTTTGACATAATGATTTAACTTGTAATAACACGTGCTCTGTAATTGGGGGGTGCATAACGTATTGGGGGGGGGGGCACAAACGGAAAAGATCCTAATTAACTATGATGATGTTATGATGTTATGTTATGATGCTGTGATGATGTTATGATGTGATGTTATCATGCATCTATCTTTTATGTGTCTAATCATTTCTAATCTCTACAATGTGGCAAACAAATGAGCAGATTCCAAAAGTTTTGCGTGTGCATGTAAAATCTGATATTGTAATTTTTTTTTGCGAATTTGGCCTCATATCATTGGAGAAAAACTCAATTGTAAATATGGTAGTCTTAAATTCAGTTAAAAATCCACAAATCTTTTTTCCAACCAATTTTGAAACGCTCGAAATCCACAAATGATTTTTTCGAAAATATACCGAATATCTTGTAAGATTGTTCTCGAACTTTGGAAGACACTTGGAGACTGAATTCTTTAAGCTTCCGAGCGTTTTGCAATTTTTTATGATAATAGAAGCCTTGACATGTAATCACCTTGACATTAAAAAGAAATGATGTAAAAATCTTGCGACGTATTGGAATAAAAGTGGTGCGAATTTTACAAGATAATTTTACAAAATCAGCTACAGATTTTTAATATTCAAAGTTGTGAATCTTAAAAATCGAAACTTTTAAAAAGAAATTGAACGTGATTCATTAGTTTGAAAATAGAATTCTACAGTCTTTGGGTGGTTTTTTATCCGACCAATATGACTACACTGCTTGGGCTCCCAGTGAATCCCATTGGTGGATTGAAGATAATTCATTGAAGATTCTAATCCATCGGTGAAACATCTTTAATTCAAAATTGCGTGGATGGATCAATGGTTCATAGTGTTTTCATAAAAATATAAATACATCATACTCCAACTGAATTTTACGAATTACTCAAGTATGTTTGAGCATGCCAGTTGAGCATGGAATTTAAGGTAACGTGTCCTCAAATTAGCCCTACTCTGACAGATAGAGCGTCGTTAAGGATGGTAAAGGCAAGTAGGTAATGGTTTTTAGCGCTGGTTAGCAGGCAGACTTGGACTTTGATTAAGCAGAATATACCATAGTAAAAACGTGTGGCAAGAGCAAGGCTTTTTTCTTTTTCGCAACGCATTGGTTAGCAGTTCTGAGTTTTTCAGAGGAACTCATGGTAAAATAGTAAAAGATGCTTGTGATCCAGTCAAATTCATGGTTAATCCATAACAGATTTTCTATGATACATATTAATATCAAGCAAAATTTTTTCATGAACCTGAGGAAATCAGAGCAAACTCATAAAAAACTTTATGAAATCTCTATGCCCAGCTTTAAATTAAATGGGACATTCAGTGATCAATCGATTGATTTCTCTGGAATTAGCATGATCCATCAATGGTATTCCACGAGTCCCCAACCGGGGTATAAATCACCCGGGTCGACACCGAATGGTTAACTTGTAAGAACTTGCAAGTTTCTTGCAAAAGATGGTTAACTTGTAAGAACTTGCAAGTCGAATGGTTAACTTGTAAGAACTTGCAAGGCGAATGGCTAACTTGTAAGTTTCTTGCAAGTTCGTTCCGGTCGAGCACAACTCTTATTGGTTAATTCAATTTAACATTCAGTCATTTACCGTAGAAAGTGCGTAGGAGTTAGTTGCTTTGTTTGGATAACATAATACAATTCGACCTGAGGAGACAAAATAGTTACTTTTTGAGTTTTATCAATTCAAGAGAGTTCCTTTCGAAATTCCATTAAAAAACTTTAGACCTCAATTAGCTTCTTCACTATTGCTTTTTTAAAATTTTCCCAAAATATTGATTTTGATTGAATTTTCAAACTCATATGTCAGTATTTTCTCAAAATAATTTAGTGGCCCTTCATTTTTATAACCTTTTTTAGAATTTAATTCACACTTTTCCAGATTCCATTTTTTCCAAATGTCCGTTGACATTCAAGTTTTGCAACGTTTTATTTACGGTTTAGTGCGTATGTGTGTGTATGTATTTGTGCGTGTGTGTGTGTATGTGTGTATGTGCGTGTGTATATGTGCGTGTACGTGTGTGTGTGCGCGCGGTATGTGCGTCCGTCGTGTGTGTGTGTGTGGTGTGTGTGCGAATGGCTAACTTGTAAGTAACTTGTAAGTCGAATGGTTAACTTGTAAGAATTTGCAAGTCGAATGGTTAACTTCTAAGAACTTGCAACTTTTTGGAAGAAAAACTTGCAAGGCGAAGCATCGCCTTGTAAGTTTCTGCCAGAAACTTGCAAGTTCTTACAAGATAACCATTCGGCTTCGACCCGGGCAGTGTTTATAATTTTAATAGCATTACGTTGTCAATATTGCATTTTGCAAGTCTTGCGCGGACAACAATGAAAGTGCCAAGTCACATGTTTTCACTGTAATTCACTGTTTTACGCGGTTAAAATCTGTACAATAGCCGCCGCGGACAACAGTAACAAAAATATCCTGAGTTTTGTCAATCGTGTTTGATAACGTAACCATTTCCACAAAAATTAGCAGTTAATTCTTCGAAAACTTCCCATATTAGCTTGTAATTTTATTGTTCAATTTCTTAATTATTTAAATGGGACTTAATTGAGTTCCAAGTTTTAGTTGCTCTGTGAGCGGTCATATGGGCAGCTGCAACACTGATAATGGTCCTCTTGATGCAAAAATAGCGTGTCTAGTAAGTTTCTGAAATTAAGCACCAATAAGGCCTTCTTTCATTTCTATCTAATTGGTTTGTTAACTATCGTGAATACTTGGTTGCGTAATCAGAAACAGTGGTTTTGTGGACAGCAGTGCCAAGATCTTGTCTGTCTGACTGTGGGTGAACGCAAAGTAAGCCGAAGTAAAAGTAAGCCGACATAAAAGTAAGCCGAAAGTTATATAATAGTTAAGTAATCTATAAAAAATAATACATTGTTAACCGTTACAGTCAACAATGCGCATAGTATTAAAGTGCATAATGTTTTCCAATGCACCAAAGAAACAATAATACGTCAATTGCCAGACATCTAGTGGGCACGGGCCTCAGTGGACCGCTGTCCATGGCCATGCCTCTCATCCGCTGTGGGATGTAATGAGGAAACCGCGGGCCTGTTATCACGGCGAAGCGCGCCCACTGGCCCACCAGGGGGAACTTAAAACACCGTTATCACAAAATTGTTCGGCCTACTTTACCTCATTTGCCTAATTTGTTGTCCATGATGATTAAAACGCTATTAATGTCACTTTCGGATCAGTACCTCAATGTGTGATAGAAAAGCCACAAGAAAGTACTCCAATTTGTGTAGGAACGTCATTTGGTAGTGAGTCTTTTATAAAAACAGACTTTTCACTAAAAATTTTAAAATTCTGACGTTCTCAATTACCTTTCTCGCTTACCTTTTCTCATAATCTTAGCATTCAAAGTTTTTCAAAGCCAATTCTTTCTTAGCTCAAGCTTTTTAAGTAGCTTTTTTAAGTTGCTCTCTCCTTTACTGTAGAGCCCTGAGATTTTTTAACAAGTTTAACTACAAAATTTTTTTATTAGGAAAAACTGTCTGCATCTGGCCTCTATAGAGAACATTTGAAAATTCAGAGCCAATGAAGCTGATTCTCAATATGAGCCAAATTGACAGACTTTCATCTGAGGCCAGAATGACAGTAGAAGGATCAACGCAATAAAAAAGCAATTTTACTGAAATGCGGAATAAAAGAAAATGATTTACAAAACAAGTGCTAACCCCAAGCAATAACGTAAGACCTATGATTGTTTCAATTGATCCAAGAGCATCACAAATTCGGTTTGCAAGAGCAAACAAGTCGAATTTTCTAGCCACCAAGATCAAGCAAATGAGAAAACTGAAGAACAAAACCGATTTCTTTATTCAACCAGAGGACCTTGGTTCAAGAGAATGCCTAATTTTGCCACTAAACATAAATCAGGCCTGTCCAAATGCCAAAGTGAATGCCAGGAACACACTTCCTAAAGCTAAAACTAAACCATGTTTTTTCCTTGTAAACTTTCACCACAGCATTACTGAAGATGTGGTAAAAAAAGAACACCTAAATAATATCGGAATGAATGTCAATAAAGTGTCAAGAATAACAAGTCGAGCAACTGGCCAACCAAAAAAATTAATACGTATGATTACGAAATCAAACAATCAAGTCAACGCAGTAAAAGTACATGGTTTCAAAATGGACTAGCAGCTACACCGATGTGAAGCAAGAAGCAGTCCGAGATCCACCACATGTAATGCAATGTTTCAAATTTGGTCTCTCATCAAGGGAATGCACTTATTCAATTCGATGTTTTCGCTGCTCGCAAGATCATAGTGTTAAAGAATGCACTGCTGTGAGAGAAAATGCCATATGCTCAAACTGTGGTGGTGAACATGTAACAGTTTATCAAGGATGTCCAGCATATCAACACAAGTTAGCAGAGGCCTCAAAAAAGATAAATTAGAAAAGATTCTCAGCCGTAGCCAACAAATTGAAAACTCAAGCAAACACTGAGCTAACGCCATCAGGGGAAAAAATTGTTGTTCTAGTAGCTGACGTTTGGAGTAAAATACGAACAATTCTTAACGCTATGTCTTACTGATACAATAAATATTGTCTCTAACAGCGCCTCACGCATCCTCGCTGAAAGAATTAGTGGCCTAAGAATACAAGACAGCAGTAAAAGCCTGAATACAGCTCCAGTTATTTCAATACAGTCAAACAACCTACCAAACATCAAACAAATTTCGCAAAATTGATATACTCAAAGTTTTGCAATGGAACTGTCGCTGTCTAAACAACAAATTAAGTGATCTGTGATTTAGAATCTATTTTTAGCAAAAAAGACATAGATGTAATTTGCTTGAATGAAGTTGAGAACTGGAAAAAACCAACCCCTCTCAACAACAACATCGTTGCGACGGAAACCTGCAATAACGGTCATCATGGCTCTGCTATCTAGGTGAAGAACAGCATTGTTATCAAGCAAAGAGAACCAGCAGAAAAACAACCAATAGCAATGGTTGAAAACCAGAAACACTATAACCTTGCCTTAATTTGCCACTTTTTGATGATTTTTGGATAATAACTGTTTACAATTCCTCTGGAAAGCCACTGCCGACCTACAAGATATTTTCAGGAAAACTGAAAAATGACTTTGTTAATGGCGACTTCAATGCTCTTCACCAAGAACTAAACTGCTCTTATGATTCTGAAAATGAAGAAAAGCTTCTAAATGTTATTGACGAAGGCACTTTTAAACTGCTGAACAAGTTTATTACACATATCAATCATTTGATGGAAAATGCAAAATATGTTAGATCTACACTTTTGCGATAAATCACTCCTTAACCATTTTAACGATTTTCAAGTATCAGAAGATCTAGAGAGTGATCAGAAATTACAATTATCTCAATGAACTTAAGTAAAGGCAGACCTCTCGAAGACTCTCGCATCAAAAAAGAGTTCCCCTACAGTGCTGAGACACAAAAACTGAAAAAACTGAAGAGAAGAAGACGAAGAGGGCTCAAAATTGCATTTGGCGATCACTATTTTTCTTTAAGAACGGAAATAAAATATCTACAGAAAAAAAATTAAACGATCAATGAGGCGGTCAGAAGACAGAAAAAGAAAAAAGTCTTGGACAGTGCTTGTGATAAGGTAAACCAAGGTTTCTGGAAAAGCAATAAAAGAATCAAGGAAAAAAAAACAAGCCCAAACAAAAAACCAAAACTATTCTACAAAAATTGCATGGCGGTCACCGACAAAGAGAAACGTGAAATGTTCAAACAGCTTCTAAAAACAAAATGAAAATCAAAAAACAGAATCATCAATATTTTTTGAACTGTGCAACAATGTTGAAAATGAAACCAAAGCAAAAATAAATACAAATATAGATTTTGATCAGCTTTTAGTTGTGGTTACAGCAAAGGAGTTTGATGAAATCTTAAAAGTGTCGAGAAAAACATGCTCATGCCAGATAATATTTACTATAAACACCTTAAAAAAATGCCTCGGAATAATTAAGTCCGTGCCTGTGTCCTCATATCTAGCTCCATTAACAACTCGTATGTTTCAGTTAACTGGAAAGAATCTTAGAGTAAAATGATTACAAAACAAGAAAAAGACCAATCGAAGGCCGAAAACTACCGACCCATTAGTCCTACAAATTTTATAGCCAATTTTTTTTGAATCTGTTGAGAAAAACTTTGTTATGGAGCATTGTGAAAGTAAAAATGCATTCGGCGAGACTCAGAGTGCTTACAAGAAACCCCGCTGCACCACAGAAAACCTCAATAAACTCCACTGTCAGTGAAAGCTTCAGTCCAACAACAGGAGAACCTTGAGAGAGCGTAATTGCTCCTATCGTCTTTCTCAGATACGTCAGTCGTTTGCCTCAAGTAAAAGCCCAGGTCTCACAGTTCGCTGACGACTTTGCACTGTTCGATAAGTCACGATCCATCAAACTAATTTAAAAACATCTTCAATCATCACTGAACAGTCTAATTGATTGGTGTGTCTCACTGAAAATTAAAATAAACCCAAATGAAACTCATTACCTGATATTTAAAAACACCTCAAGGAAAGAATCTCCTCTTGAACTCAACATTAAAGGAGTATCAATTCAGAAGACACATTCGATAAAAAAATTTGGGTAACTTTATCACTCCACACCTCAAGTGGAATGAACATTGCAAGGGTTTAGTACGAAGAGCGAACAGCAGGCTATTTCAAATCTGGAAGCTTCGTAATCTAAACGTTAACAAAAAAAGTCTAATTTGGTGTACAAACCTTGGATCTAACCGCTAGTTCTGTACTCAAATGCTTGCTGGCTGGATCTTTCACATGCTCTTGTCAATGGAACACAAAACGTGCAAAACCGAGCTCTACAATTTTGCCTCCGGAAACCAAGACGGTACCATGTTCAAAGACTCCAGGGAGAGGCAAACATGAAGTCAGTCAGGGAAATGGAAACTGTCTGTATTAGGGCTGATAAATAAGAAACAACAGTGCCCGCTCAATTCTTGCAAAAACACTCTTGACCACCTGTAATACTAAATATTACAGCAGCATACACCATAGACTAGTGGCTAAAATGACTGCTTAAAATAGTGATCAACTAAATAAAATGAGGATCAATCCCAGGTCGATCTCGGAAAATCAATATCAATGATCATAGTCTTTCAAACAACAGAAATAGGCTCAACAACAGAACAAAATTAAAAACAAAGAAGATAAAAAAAGGAAAACTAAGGAAAAAGGGAAATAACAAAGCACAACAAATTGAAAATCTGAGAGAGACAGACAGCGCAAATGAAACACAGGCAGTCGGATAAACAGAAAATGTTATCTAATGGCACAATTTTGGAGAGCACAAAAATAGTTGAAAAAAGTACACACAATCACGGTTCGAGTCCAACTCCAGCAACTTTATATATTTATCCGTGAGTCGTTTCTTCGTTTCATTAAATTGCAACAAAATTCTAACGTCTTGAAGAGGAGGAAAGTGGCGCAGTGGTCAACAAAAGGTGGAAAAGTTTTCGGTCAGCCGCTTGCCTAGTCAATTCGGGGCCAAGTACAACTCAGTCTTTGTAACTCTTTCCATCTCACTCCTTTCATTTTATCTATTCAGCCAGCCGCTCGCCTAGTCAATTCGGGGCTGAATAGATCACAGCTGCCATTAATGTCTTCATGCGTAATTAATGACCAACTGTCGCGCTCTCTTTTGATGCCTTTCAGTTCTTTTTTCTATTATATTACTATTTTCCTCAACGATTTATAAAGAAAACATCTGTCAGATCAAAAAAAAAAACAATGAATATTGTGCTGCGTGTGGTTTGGTTTCATTGGTTTTAAGTTTTAGTTTAGCGTAGCATTTTTATTTAACAATTTCGTCTTTTTGTCAATTTTATTTCAAGGTTTTTTCAAGTCAGAAACAACGCTTTTTGTATATTTCTCTATTTTTCTCTTTATCAACCTTAACCGTTTCTGCCGTCTCCTCAATCTTTTTCAACAACCAAGCAGGATAATTAGAAAACATAGCTAGCGATCTAAGCCCCAGCAATAATTGCATCAAGGGGAGATTTAATATAATTGAAAGAAAAGCTGAAGTTTTGCAGCATTGTACATGACACAGCGCGGTTCGCTAATACAACATCATAACTGCGCGCTTCGCTTCAAAACCGTTAAATCAGTTTGCCGATCTCCATTTTAAATTTGCGACGACTTGAACATTGAAAGAACACAGCTTAAAAACGAAAAACTTACACCTATACAAGCCTGCTTAGTGCAGTGAACTAGCACCTAGAAGAAACAGAACTTCAACACGAGTGGGTTCGAGTTCCACCCATGCACATTGAACTTTCAATATTTTCCCATTCGATTTTGTTTTTTTAAATTTTATCATACTTACCTGAAGAATTTGTGACAAGCCTTTAACACAATTTTCACGAGGCTAGCCAAGGAAACGATAGATCATCATTTTTAAACGTCCATTTCAGCCAGCAGAAGTTCTCTACAATTAGATAGAACATTCAGTTTTAACAAGAACTTCTCAAACTCAAATTTATAATGTCTAACTCTTCTTCCTGTGTATATAACTACTTTCACCTCTGGTTGTACGTAAATTGTATTGTATATAAGGTTACTTGACCTCATTTTCATTATTTTCAAAATTCGGCTTGCTTGCTTATCGGCTTGCTTGACCACCATCCTGCCCGTGCTTTCTCAAAAACAGGCCTCGGACAGGCATTTGAGCAAAATAGTTCTAATTTTGAAGCCAATGTCAGCTAGCTTTTGCTTACATCGCTAACAACACTTATTTGAAATTATGTTGGCGGAAAGGTGTCAATTTCAAGCGAAATTACTCGATAAAAGGTACCATTTGCAATGGAAAGAAATTTCCTTAAAACGATTTGAACAAAATCTATGCAAGATGGGGTGAACTCATCACAGACAGTATGAGAGATGAGATCAATATTCAAGTCAAATGCGTAATACAGTGATGGTCGAATACAAATTTATTGTGGTTGTGGGTTTCAATAGTTCAAAAAGTAACCCAATTTAATTACTCTCAACTCAGTTGTTTTGTATTGATACCGTATGCAACCCAGACGATGACGTTCAACTATGCCGACGTAATACTATGCCGATTATAAGAGTGCCAAAAATTTATTCAATTTTTATCTTGATAAATTTCTTAACCAATCACGTCATTTTACGGAGCTGACGCAAAAAATTATCGGCCAATCAATCGAGAACCATTTTCGGCATTCTTATAAAACTTATTGTTTATTAGAAAAAGAAAACTGCAGAAAGACAAACATTAAGTAAACAAAAGTAATTGCGGGCAATGGCCATGCCTCAGCGGCCTGTGGGACTTGATATGAATCTATCACAACCGAACATGTGATCAGCGTACCCTGAAAGTTTTTTAAATTTACTTTAGATGCTCTTGAATTCACATAAAGACTCTTCGGCACTCTTAAACGTTGGCATAGTATTACGTCGGCGTAGTTGTATGTAATCAACCCAGACGTATACATCCTCACGTGAAAAGTACCTACCTATTCATCCTCAGTGATCGAGGTATAATCATAGAAAGTGACGTACAGTCTGATTTAATAAGTTCAACTTGTTTGACTCGTCTTTTTTCCAAACGTTTTTGTTCTTTCGACCGTTTTTTTTCCCTAAAAATACCGAACAGAAACGACCATTTATGTTTTTTTTTTAAATTTCAACTGGGGTAGGCTTCCAGAGAAAACTCGAGGTCACCTTAGAGCTGTTCAAATGTGATCCATTGCCAGTGAAACCGATCAACATCCCAAGATAACTATCAACTTTATGCTACTCGATCAACTTTATCAACTTTGTGCTCAATGCCAATGAAGCAACTTATTTCAGGCTAAGTCAATTCTGACCTGATTTGATGGGTTTACTAAGTAACTCTTGGATCACATTTTTTTTTACAGTTGAGGCCATTAAAGAGTCCTTATTGTTAAAAAAGTACAAGTTGAGGAAAAAGGAGCGCATCGAACTGGCTTTGAAAGGCTCCCAAATGTCGGTTCTTTTAAACTTCAGTTTTTGATCAAAATACTGATTTTTTTCTAATATCAAAGTGAATAAATATCGTGAATAAAGTGAATAAAGAAATGTCGCATAGAATGTTACATAGCAATCAGAAGACCTTTCCGGCATAATCCGTCGCACCTATTGTAAATTTTGATTTGATAACAGGCGATTGTTGTTTGGAAATCTTTGAAAATCATGGTGAGTATGTTTCCTTCATGCTTTAGTGGATTTAACCTTTTAGCTACTGGAGCGCCCTAGTCCAATTCGGATGCTTATTTTGCAAGATCTTGCATGATTCTTGCAAATGACGCTTAAGTTGCAAGATGCAAGATCCGAACACGTATCGTGCAAGACAGACGTTAAAAACGTTTTTCAAAAATTGCAAATTTTAATTCTAAGATAGTTCTTTACCAGTTTTCCTAATGAATCGAGTCCGTCCGCAAACGTTCTTTGTCGATTAAATATATATACATGGCTAAAATAGGAAAAAGCCACCTTTGAAGGCCTTCCAATCCATTTTGAAATGCGTTCTATATCAGAACAGATTTTCTAGTGATGTTACCACACAACTAAAAGGACCTGAGATGAAGTTCAAAGAAGTTAAAAAAGCCAACCATAAAACTGAATGTTTTTCCGAACACCAATCTTGCAACAATCTTGAAAGACTTTTATGCTTCTGTATAATGTCGTCAGGCATTTCAGAAACCTTTTATCTCAGAAAAGCGCAGAAGTGTCTTTTGAAAATAATGACGGAAGAAAAGTTCATTTTCATTTCTTTCCACTTTAGATCAATTGCAAGCACATAAAAGAGGCTGCACAGTTTAGTTTTTCTGCATTATGTGGAACATAATCGGGTACCGTTATCACCGAATAGACAAAAACAATACTTAAAGTCAAATATTCTCACTCTATATCACAAAAAAAATTTCATTAACTCTTGTGCCTGAGGCAGATTTTTTTTGGGAGCACTATATAGTTTTCCATTGGTCAGGCAATTGGAGAACTAACTATAGAAAATTGTTCAATTAGAAAAAATTAGGTTTATCAATAGTAGCAACCAAAGAAAGATGAAATATAATTCTTACTAATCACCAAAAGATCATATATGGTTCGTACTGACCACAAGAAAATCATATACGATTGTTAGTAATCATTGCCACATGGTATTAAGAAATGATGTATGTCTTACATGAAAACACACACACACACACACACACACACACACACACACACACACACACACACACACACACACACACACACTCACATATATATATATATATATATATATATATATATATATATATATGCATATATATTCTTTGTATGATTTCCAAGAATGTTGATAGCGAGTTGGTAATATAATCTTTACTGCTTAATGTTTGCATAATATTTGTTATGTTGACTTGTAGTTATTTTTGGTAAAATTTTGGCAGCATGCTTTTTTGGGCTAAATTGATTGCCAGGAAGTCGTTGTTACTCAAAGAGGTTCTCAACTACAACTGTCAAAAGCCCATAAAAATTTCCTCCTAAAGTGTCGTGGCAGCATTCATGGGGATACATAGAAATAAAATTATGGAGTAAGAGTCCTGTGGTGATTTCATTTTTGAATGTAAATTCATGAGGCACTTTTGAATAATCTGCAGTTAATGAGAAATATGTTAGAGGCCAATTTGGGCCAATTTTCATTAATCAAATGTATTGTTATCTTATTTGATTAATTCTTGTTTTCGCCAGAAAAACTATTTGCTTGCAACAGCAAGACCTTGAAAGGCTCACACAAAATTGGCATTTCAAAGCAAAATCTGACGCAATTTCATTTTGAGGCGGTTTCTACTTTCGGAAGAGAATTTTTTAAGAAACTGACAAAGTCTTTCGGAACAGATTGGTCCAACAAACAGATACTACTGGACACAATTGTGAGAAAAGCTGTCTTTTCAACAAGAAATTGTCCAAAAGGAAATGACCAAATGTTAGAAATGACAGCATTAATGAATTTGTGCCAGTAAAATTTCATGTTCCAAAGTAGTAATTTTACAATTATATTTCAAATACTATTATGGGTATTAGATTGACTTGCTGCTCGCATTACAGGAATCACTTCGTAAATTAAATGAAAAGATGACCAATTTACGGGATAGTGCTACTGTTTAAAACTCGCAGCATTTGGATTCGAAAAACAGAGTCCAAATTATTTTAAAACAAAAGTATTGGAGATAATCAGTCAAAAATTAGGATGCCATATTTTTGCGTGGGAACAAATGCAGTGGGAACTTATCCGAAAAAATCATTTCGGATAAGTAGAAGACTAGTGGCGTTAAATTGTGGCAAATAAAGCAATGTTGTTGACTCTTTTCTAATTTTCTATAATTTTTCAAATTTGTGAAACATTATAGCTTCACGCATAGATGAAAATTGATGAAATTTAAGTTTTGGTATAAAACTCTAGTTTCTGTAGAAAAAGTTAATTTTCTCTATACGAAAACCAGTTTTGCAGTAATTTGGATAGCCGATAGTCAGTATTATCTTGCCAGTAGAACAAGACATTAATTATACCATGATATTTAATAATATTTAATAACAAGATATTAAATTATACCATGATATTTCACAGAAGAATTGATTAAAATGCTTTTTCCATTTTCAAAATAATTGACATTAAGTTGATCTTTTTTTTTAATTCGAAGCATTTAGCTTCGTTTTGAGTTATATTGAACTAAAACAATTTTTCTTTTGAACAGGTTTTTTAGAGGTCAGTTTATTAGAGGTCTTCTGAAATAGATTTTGTGTTAATTAATCTTTTTATACTGTTCAATAATATGTTACAGACAAAAATAGTAGAACGTTGCCACCTCTTGCGGTTCAAATTTTCACACGTGATCGATTGTTTTGTCTAAATTGAATCTCTTTGCTACTGTTTGGAAACTAACATTAGATTTATGCATCATGTTGGAGGGCACAAAATGTTTCATCGCACAAAAGCATTCTGCACAATTTTGCGTTTCCTGATTTCACGGGTTGAAAATCTTCAGTCTATTTTTGGGTTGGCAAAAGCTACTTATATAGTAAACTCTAGTCTTAAGATATAATACTTACTTAAATGTCGTCTCAAGTCTTTTTGTTCAGTTTTTAAGTGGTCATTTCGCAATATCGTGCAAGATAACGGCTATTATGGATGACTTTGTATGATAGACATTTGAAGTCAACTGGGGTTGCTAAACTATTTTGTGTACTCCGCTTATCCATCTATGTGTTCTTTACACAAAAAGTTTTAAACGCTAGCTTTCAAATTTCCCCAATGCAAAATACGCAATGTTCCGCATTAAGCAATTCCACAACACCTTATTTGTTCCTTATTTCATTCAAAAACCCGATTACAAATTAGAGGTCGTTATCAGGCATTCTTGAACATTTTCATGCTAAGTTTGATCTTGGTTGTGATTTTTTCATATCATGTCCCATAGGCCGCTGAGAGATGGCTAACGCCCAGGAGACATGGCCAACTTAACTTTAAGACCTACATTTAAAACTTGTAAATAAATGACTGTGTTGTACTATGGAATTTTCTCACATAGGCATAATTCTAAATAGTCTTTCCGATAAATTCAACCATGGGTATAATTTTGGGTGTTTTGGTGTTTTGGTACAATGGGTATTTTTGCTTCGGGTATATTGTCTTGACATCTTCTTAAACAGGTCTCGCTCTGTTTCAAACTATTTTGCGTCCATTTGTTTTTATTTGTAGTTTGATTGTTATGAATCTTAAGTAGTGCTCAAAATTTGTTGCATTGAATTGAAAGTACAACGTTAAGATTGTCTTGCCATGAAGTTTTTGACTTTGTAGCCAAGAATTCGAATTCTGAAGTGACTGAAAAGTGCTCTTTTTTACGTGTTCACAAGATCATCAATGCGTTGTTGCGTCACAGCTTTTAGTTATAAATTTTAACTGATGGTTTTTGTAGATCACAAGCGTACGTTTAGTTTTAAAAATTGTAAAACATTACACAAGAGTATAGTTTAAAACATGTAACTGATCGAAACAATTTCTGATCAAAATTTGAGGCGATTTTTTGAGAATTATTTTTTGGTGAGCTGACGATTAATTGTTACAGTTATCTATAAATAGAAGTTGTTTGGAGTTGAGGCAAACTGGATAGACTATTCGGGCTATTGTTCCTTTGTGGGTGCGCCTTTTACACAGGTGAGCTTGCTCCCTTTTATACATTAAAACACATACAGTTTAGCAATAAATTTGAGGCAACAACTTTTGTTCTTTTGTGTCCCAATCCACATCTAACATAACCGATTGTGAGCTGTGAGAAAAAAAACTTACGTAGAGATCAATTCTACGTATTTTAACAATGTCGTTGGCAAAACCCAATCTGCAGTCCCGGAGCGCATCGCCAGAGAGATTCAGTACTGGACCAGAAAAAAAATCATAATGGTTTTTAGGCGGGCCATTACTATGTTCAGGTCCGAGATTTCACTGTTTAGTATGATTTTAGTAAGACAAGATGAGTCATCAACTGACTTTCGTCTGAACATGAATTTGTTAATTCGGTTTGCGGTCTGGGCATAAACAAATTCTGTCTGCCCTGGTTATGGCCATATTAAAATGCCGCCTGGTTTTGATATGCGCATAGCGTACATAATTACCCGCGCTTTCGCGCTTCTATTTGCTCAAGAGCCAATTATCTCGCGTCTCTCTATCTCTCTCGCTCTCTCTCTCTCTCTCTCTCTCTCTCGCTATCTGTTTTGATCGTAATTAAAAATACATGCGTTTTCAATATAAATGAATTTATATCTAGTTGCAGAACTTGTTCTGCGTAAGAATTCAATTAATAGGCTCTGAAACTATGATTATAACTATGCTTTTGAGTTATAGTTTTTGAGTTTGTCTCATGCATTTGATTGATTTGAATTGCGGCTCCTTGAATTACGGCTCCTTGAATTGCGGCTCCTTGAATTACGGCTCCTTGAATTGCGGCTCCTTGAATTGCGGCTCCTTGAATTGCGGCTCCTCCGACCTCCGTCTCCGCCTCCGACCTCCGCCTCCGACCGCCGCCACAAGCACTACTACACCACAACTTTCGGACTCGTACATCGACCTCCGCCTCCGCCTCCGACCTCCGACCTCCGCCTCCGACCTCCGCCTCCGACCTCCGCCTCCGACCTCCGCCTCCGACCTCCGCCTCCGACCTCCGCCTCCGACCTCCGCCTCCGACCTCCGCCTCCGACCTCCGCCTCCGACCTCCGCCTCCGACCTCCGCCTCCGACCTCCGCCTCCGACCTCCGCCTACGACCTCCGCCTCCGACTCCACTGCAAAGATGTAAATGCACCAATATATGGTATAGTTTGAGCTAGAATAGCTTTTGAGGGTATCGCCATATTAATAAGTTTAAGCATGATATCAGCTATTCGAAATTTTCAAAACTTGCTATGTTCTTTGTATGTACAGTCTGATGATGAGAGAAATGTGAAACATTCTGTGCAGTGTTGACCAAGAATGTAAAAGAGACTGTGAAGAAGAAGGGCAGACTGGGATGTTGCTTAATCGACTCTGGGCAGACTGGCAAAAGTATTTATACTGCTATTTGTCTGGTACAGTACTGGTTACCATTGAAAGTCAATGCTACAGCGCTGAAACTCACTGTGAGCAAGGTCCGGGGTGTTCAGAATAGACTGATCAGCTTTACTGCTCTGGTCCAAAACCGACTGGTATATTGAGACATCTCGCGAGATTCTTGCAAGACTCCTGCTAGATTGTACATTATCATGCCAGGGTCTTGCGATATTCTGACAAGATAAGTGTCGGTCTTGCTAGATTTTACAAGATAACCGTCCGAATCCGACTAGGGTAACAATGTAGGCCCATTGTCGTGGGTGAAAATTGTTTTCACATTGTTTTGGCCCTTGAATAGAAGCAGTCAACGATTGTACAAGCCTGCAATACCTTGACATGTGTTCGAAAAAATTAATGAATTTTATCAACATCGTGATTTAATATTTAAAATTTGCCTCAATAACCTCGCTTTATTAACATTTATTGAAGTTTATGATCCGTAATATTGGGCAATCTGTAACAAGTTGCCTTTTATATTTGTCTTGTACCAAAAATAAGTCAAGGCATGTCACCGTCGGATTTAATTTTTCCCACAACTTTGGAAAATTTTATAAACTTAAACTTTCACGATACTCTAGTCTGTCAGCAATGCAAATACTATAGGATCACAAAACAATTGCATCCGCGGATTGGAGTCCCATGTATCAACAAAACAATGCAAACTCAACTTTTGAAAAATTTTCAAATATGTTTGAAAATATTCTGAATAATGTAGCTCCCATTAAAATAGGAGAGCCATCGTCAAAGTCAACAAAAAAGACATGGTTATCCAGAGAAATATTGAATCTCATCAACCAAAAGCACAGGCTTTTCAATATTTGGAAGGAAAAAAGAGACGTTGACACATATAGCTCATACAGAAGAATAAGAAACCATACAAACAGACTACTTAGAAGAGCGAGTCAAAATTATTCACAGAAATTGTTCGAAAGTCTTCCCGATTTAAAACAACAGTGGAAATTCATTAAAACAAAGATTAAACACGAGGATAACAATAGCGAAATTTCTAGAATTCGGTTCAAACAAGATATTTTAAAAGACAAAAAAGAAATCGCTAACACAATTAATATTTGTTTTTCTAAATTAGGTTTATACGAAGGCAAGACAGAAAAAGTTGAGCTACCGGACTATGATTTTGACAAAACTGAGTTTTCCTTCAGACATATAACGAGAAAAAAACTGTTCACTGTAATTGATCAATTACCACAAAACAAAGCAGCGGGTCCTGGATTACTTACTACATGGTCCTTCAAGTGTAGCAAAATGTCTATTGGAACACATCTACAGTTTGCAATAAACGAATGCATATCAAAAAATGTTTTTCCCGATGCACGTAAAAAAGCATATGTAACTCCAATTTACAAAAGGGTGATCCACTGGAAGCAGAAAACTACCGACCAATTTCAGTTACACCGACTCTTGCAAAAAATTTTGAAAGACTTTTGCTCCAACAAACGCTAGAACATGTTGAAAAGTATGAAATGATCAATAAAAATCAGTTTGGGTTTTTGAAAAGAAAATCTTTGAATGAAACAGTAATATCGTTGACAGCATCAGTGAACAGTTTGTTAGAAGAAAACGAAACCGTTGTTATTATTTTCTTGGATTTGGCCAAAGCTTTTAACTCAATATCTCACAAAAATTGCAAAATTCGGATTTAGTAAGGAATCAACTGCAATGCTAGAATCGTTTTTATCTAGCAGAAAACAATGCGTAAAGAACGGCATTGAATATTCGAACTGGATGACAATCAATCACGGAGTACCTCAAGGAACAGTTCTCGGACCTTTAATTTTTATACTTTATATCAACGATTTCCCAGAAAAAATGAGAAAAAAGAGAGGACGTTTTACAGTTTGCAGATGAAACATGCATTATTTGTCATTCCAAATCTGATGAAAATCTTTTATGCGAAATTAACAGTGTATTTGAAAATACTGACAGTTATATGAGGCAAAATATGCTAACCTTAAACAGAGATAAAACAGAAATTGTGATTTTTTCAAAAAATGGTGAATCAAAAATTGAACAATTTCATTATAATGGAATTTTCATAGAGCCAAAAACAAGTTGTCGTTATTTAGGTATAATGATTGATAACAATCTAAATTTTGATATTCAGCTAAACAAAACGTTAACAAAAATGGCAAATGCTATTAGGTCAATTTACTTAGTAAGACATTTTCTACCATTAAAAGCAAGAATCGGGCTGTTTAAATCACTTGTTTTGTCCCATCTCAATTTCAGTGCCATTTTTTTTTCAATCGTTGTCGGTTACGTCACTTCAGAGAGTTAATAGACAAATAAATTAGGGAATAAAGGTTTGCCAGCGCAAGAGATCTATTATTGAAAGACAAAATTTTACCAGCAGAGTTTTTCATTAAAAACGTTTGTCTTCTTAAATTTTTTGACCTCCTCTCACAATATAAAGAGAGCAGTCGAGCAACCAAAAACTCCTCATTCAAGATTTTTGAAAAGTACGAACTGACCAATAACTCCAGAACTCTCCAGTACTTTCCAAAGAACAGGTGCCAACCCAAATGGAGTGACAGATCACTGATTAGAAATTTTTCTAGGAAGTGGAATAATTTGCCAATTGAATTCCGAAAAGAGAAAACTAAAAATAAATTTAAAGAAAAACTAAGCGGCGAAATGGTCAAACTGCATGAACGTGTTCCAATAGATAGACAAGTAAGAGGCTTTAGAAATTTGTTCTACTGAAGTATAAAGACCAAACTATTCATATATTTACGAGGCGATTTTGAAAATGTAAATATTTAACCAAACGTTTTTGTTGTGGTTATAACTTTAAATTTACATTTTTTAAGATTAAAAAAAAATCTTTATGAGATTCTTACCTGTATCTCATATTTTATACGATCTTATGGGATGGAGCATATCTTGCTTGAGCTTGAGCCTATCTTGACTCCTTCAACCAGAATCTTGTCACTATCTTTTCAAGGTTTTTTAAGTTCACAATGAAAAGCCGAACTCTGTACGTTGCACGTTCAAAATGTGTCTCGAGTGGTGGTTTGATTTCTTCATGATTTTAACAGCTGATAATTTTGCGATTAACCAAGATTATTTAAGGAGACGTTTAACTAAGTAATTTAATTTTTCATTCTATCAAAAAATCTCAAGCCATCTCAAAGCCATATTTTGGTATTTGCAGTGTCCGGAGGCGCCCTATCTATCCTCTCCTACCCCACAGTCATCCGGATACCGGAGTCAGAGGCCCAGAATGGGGACGCAGTGTGGCTGTTTGTGGTGAGAGATGAAGACGATGACGCATTCACGACCTGTAGCCTCACAGGCACACACGCAGCTGACTTCGCCGTTTCTGTCAATTCTGCTCTGGGATGTGCTGTCACATTCAATGGGAATAAAGACTTCGACGCCGGGGACAAAAGTTTCAAAATTGGATTGTCGTTAGTTATTTCCGTGAATTAATTCTTTCACACGCAGGTGTAGCAGACTCAAGAGACCTCTGCCCCGACTCGGTGTAAATGAAACCCAAATTATCAAAATGAATGGTGGAACAACTGTTTGAATAATGGTCATGACGACCAAGTTTGAGGCGCCACAACATAGTGACCTCTAATCAGACCTCCTTCAAGCGCTAGGAGTTACAGGCTGTAAATTTTCTCAATTGAGCCCACCCAGAGACAGTTGAGGTAATTTCGAGCATATGAAAGACTAAGAAATAGTTTGGACCGAGCTTGGACATAAGTCGTTTGGCCTCAGATGGATTTCTTTTTTTTACTAGCTTATCAGTTTCTGTTATCAACACATGACAGTTACTTTCTGATCAGGGACTCAATTGGAGTCTATTGGCTCTGATCAGTTCTTTGGAGTCCAGCCGTCTACATACAATCGCATGATCCCATGTTTCCCTATGACACCAGATACTTGTGGAAATCGATTCAGTTTGGTTTAACTCGCTGCTCTTCGACCGCTCTTGAATCTGATCAGAAAACAACTTTGACCACAAGTGAATATGTTCAAAAGATATTTTAAGCAAGAGAAAGTCTGGACATTGGTCTGGGTTGACGTTGATTAGACTTCTGTAGTGAGCCTTCCATGAAAACTGTTCCGCTGTCTCGAGCTTTCGTTGTTTTGTAATTAGAAACACATGTATATCAAATGTTAAGTTTCTTGCTCGAATGAAAGCATTTTCTACTTAATTCCAAATTGCCTGTGCGGTTAGGCATTCCACCAGTGTGTGAGGTTTTTTTGCAGTTGAAAATACGGCTGCCTTCTACCCCGATACTCAAGTATATTATTGCGACTGAATTTTGGTCCGCAAGTGTTCAAGGTTTGTCTTCACATAGGATTCCTACTTTGGTTATTCGTTGACACTTTTTTTGCCAGTTAAACTTTTGTTGCGCTTTTGTTGCATTGCGTTCAGGCTCTGATTGAGCAGAAGATCCAGGAATTGCCTCCTCATAGAGTGGTTTCAAAGGCAATGACACATTTTTAGGTTTTGGGCCAAGCAATGTATATAGAATGATGTTCTCCATAGCTAAGATGGCAAGTTTGAATTGAGTTCTACTTTTTTTTCAACGAAGAAGAGGATCTGGTGTAGATTTGTCCTAGAAAACATCGATCTCTAGAGGAGTTCATTTGTTGTATGTTCGCTGCATTATGTCATGCGTGAGGATAATTAAACTATATTTTGCTGTGCGATAAAACTTCTCCAATTTTGTAAGCGAGCTTCGCGGAGCAAGATTCTCAATTCGATTGAAATTGTTTTCCTAGTTTTTTTTTAGCTGAAACCGCAGATCGAAATCAGGAGTTAATTAGGCAGCTGGGCACAGGATGCAAAAGTTCGATAACTATTTTGTGCGAATTACAAAATCAACTTATCAGCTGAACAGAAAAGTATTTCAGCAACGCGGGAAGTAAACAAATTGAAGAATATAGCAAAAAAGGAGTTGAACTAAATATGACATCGAATTGAATTTTTACTGCAATGAATAATGATGATTCATTTAATGAACACCTGTTGCGATAACAGCAGTTAAATAAACTGCCAGTGTAATAAGTTTTGATGACCGATCGGCACTGGAAAAGCACTTCAGCATTAGACTACGAGTTTCTCACACTCTTTTCTCGCCACTGTTACTAAGTAAACAGCGGCGAGAAAAGAGTGTGAGAAACTCGTAGTCTAATGATGGAAACAGTTTGATTAACTTGTAGTCTTAAAAACGTGTGTGGTGTATGTGGTGCGTGTTGTGTGTGTGGCGTGGGTGGCGTATGTGCGGTGTGTGTGTGGTGTGAGTATGTGTTGTGTGTGTGTGGTGTTTGTGTGGTGTTGGTGTGTGTGGTGTGCGTGGCGTGTGTGAGTGTGGTGTGTGTGCGTGTGGTGTGTGTGCGTGTGGTGTGCTGGTGAGTGTGTTATCTGTGGTGTGTGTATGCGTGCGTGTGTGCGTGTAAGTGTAAGTGTGTAAGTGGGTGTGTTTGTGTGGTGTGTGTATATGTGTGGTGTGTGTGAGTGTGTGTGTTCGTGTGTGTGTTGTGCATGCGTGTGTGTTGTGTGTGTGTGTGGTATGCTGTCGAGTGTGTGGTGTGGTATCTGTGGTGTGTAAGTGTGTGTGTGTGCGCGTGTGTGTTTGGGTTTATGCGTGCGTGTGTGTGCATGTGTGTTTGTGTGTGCATGAGTGTGTTCGTGTGTGCGTGATCGTGCGTGTGTGTCTCTCTGTGTGCGTGTGTATGTGTGTGTGTGTGCGTGTGTACGTGTGTACGTGCGTGAACGTGCGCGTGTCTCTGTGTGTGTAAGTGTGTGTGTTTGTGTGTGTGTGCGCGCGTGCTTGTGTGTGTGTGTGTGCGTGCGTGTGTACTTGGGTGCATGTGTACGTGTGTGCATGCGTGTGTGTCTCTCTGTGTGTGTTTGTGCGTGTGTGTGTGGGTGTGTAAGTGTGTGGGAGAGGGGAGGGGTTGGGGTGCATGAGGGCAAAACGAATAACAGATCCAAAGAAATATCACTTACCTTGAAAGTGTAATTGTCCACAAAAATAAAAATGAGAAACCAATGAAACTTTGTTCAATTTTGAAATGATCGCAGCAGGTGTTGATTAAAAAAATTATCACACGGTTGTTATCGCCCTCGAAGTTATCATAACACCTCGGCTTCGCCTCGGAGTATGATAACTTCTCGGTGGCGATAACAACCGTGTGGTAATATTCATTATGACAACCGCAATAATTCACAAGTTCACAAGTCAGCACGCTCACGTTAACAGCTAGAAGTATCAGCTCAATATGGCTCTGAGGACACAACTTTTTTACTTGTCAATTATATAAAAAACAGCCCGACAACAAATAAAACCCAATCAAAAACTATGCATTCCATTTTTTAAATATTTGACGAGCAGTTTTTTTCCGAATATGTCAAATTAAATCTGGAATGCATGTTGCTGTAATTATCTGTTTTTTGAAAAATATTGAAGGTTTCCGGTTCCCAGAAAATTTTTTGCAAATGACGCAAATAAAAATATCTACTGTTTTGACCGTTCCATCAGAAAACTAATGTTTTCATCAAATGTTTTTTTTGAATAAATGGTCGCCGATATAATCTACTGTCGAACAATTAATCAGATACACCAAGGCCTGATACGCTTATATTGGCAGAGGTCAGTTCCAGATGCTATTAACAATGTATGAAAAAGTCAGCTCTAAGATTTCATTAGTTTCCAGTTTTTCTTATAAGCGGATTGCAGATTGGTAATGTAGAACCAAACTAATGTAGAAAAGTTTTTTTGAATGGTTCGTACTAGCTCGTTTTAAGTGCAGTAAAGTTTTGTCTTGAAATTAAAAGATAACTCTGTTAGCGTATCAGATAGTTATGTTGTCTGAAATTACAATGAATGAAGGTATACCATTTCCGGATTGTAAGAATACATGTCATCGTAAGATTGAGATTGTTATTCTCCTACTTGTTCTTTCTTAATGTTGTAAAAACGCAAAGTAACCATCTATTACAATAGTGCAGTAAAACTGTGGCCCTGCAAGATGCTGGTCCTTTTGAAAACTGTAGCTGGTCCTTTTGAATTTCTCATTGTCCTTGCAAGTTCTCATTGTCCTTTTAGCTCGCGATATTCGCAGCTGAATGGTAAGATGAGAAAACTTTTGGGGTATACCTGTCGCCTTACGTAGAAAAATCAAACCCCTTCCTGCTTACAGTATGCGCAGCAAAGAGACAATTTAGATGGAAATTTTAAAATGTTTTAGTGGCAATATATGTCTAGCGATATCCGCAGACAAAGATGCCTTAGATGATTTGCATTTTTAGCTTTTTCATTAAAAGAAATTTTTTTAGAATTAAAAAGTCAAAGTTTGCGATATCCGCAACTCTGAATTTAAATTAGGTTAGAAAAAGAAATAAACTCAGTTTTTTTATTGTGGAGGCCTGCGATATCCGCGGTCATTCACATACATACATTCATATTGAATTTTTTTTCTTCTTTTTTCTTTTTATTCTATCTTTTGTCCAAATTTACAAGTTTTAGATTTCTCTCTTTTTTAGGTTTGACAAAAATGCATTTGAAACCCTGATAGAAAATTAAAAATTGGTAATGTGTTCAAGGGAAAAAAAATTTCAAAATGAGTGCAAACAAAATAATCTTGCAAAACATCAGATCGATCTACAAAAATTTGAACGAGTTTGAAGTGTTGATTAAACAACAGGAGAGTCAACCTTTAGCAATATGTTTGACGGAAACGTGGCTCAAGGACCAATCTAACACAAAGTGCATTAACCTTGATGGCTACCAGGAGATTGCTACAAGCAACCGAAATACCTCTAAAGGAGGAGGGGTTGGGATCTTTGTAAGATTGGATTTACAACAAACAATTATTAAAAAGTTTGGCTGTACCAGTATTCAAATTTTAACTGTGAAAATCAACACAAAAAATGGCAAAAGTTTTTTATTAACAGTGATCTATATCAAACCAAATACAAGTATAAATGAAATATCGGAAACTTTGCAGATGTTTTTTGAAGAACTAACTCCGGAACCGGAACAGTTACACATTGTTTGCGGAGATTTTAACATTAACCATAGTATCAATAACAACAAGCTTACAAAATTAAAAGACATTTTTAGTTCTTACAACTTAAGGAATATGTCTAACGTTGGGTATACTAGAGAAAGCGCAAAGTCGAGAACTAATATTGACGTAGTTTACTGCTCGAAGACAGTAGAAATTGAAATTATCAAGTCAGCTGTAACGGATCACTATACTGTCCAAATCGTGTTCTCTGACTACGTGGAAAAGATTGTACCACTGAAAAACAAAGTTTACAGGGATTGGACGGCTCTTGAAAACCACTTAATTTTAGAAAAAATGGTTTTTAAATTAAGAGACAAATTAGGCAGACTTATGTCTCACTTTTTTGCTTTGGATTGTGATCTTGCTTTTGAAAAGTTTCAAGAGGCTATCATTGAGGAAGTTGACAATTACATTCCATTGAAAAAATCAAAACCTTCTCAGCAACCAAATTGGATTGACAACAGTATAAAAAATGTAGCAGCGAAAAAACAGAGCTTATTCCAGACGTTCTTGAGACACAAAAATAATAAAAACAAGGAGAAGTTCAATAAAATCAGGAATAAGCTGAGAAAGAAAATAAAAGAAAACAAAAGAATCTATTATCAGAAAATGTTGCACAGAAACGCACAAAAGAATTCCAGTAGCTTTTTTAATACAATGAGAACATTGAGTGGAAATACGCGAAAACAACAAGAAGAGTTGTCAGAGAAACAGGTTGAAGGTTTCAACATTTACTTCACAACTATCGGAAAAATTTTATCGAATAAATTAATTGATCCTGGAAAAAACGGAAGACAAAAAAGAACTTTAAACAGCATGTTTTTGACCTCAGCAAATGAAGCCGAAATATCACTAGTCATTAAAAAATTGAAAAATAAATATAGCACTGATTGTGACGGTCTCAACAACTTTATACTTAAAAAAATAGAATATGCTATAGTTCCTACATTGACGTTTCTAGTCAATAAGTGTTTCGAAAAAGGAACTTTCCCAAAATGTTTGAAAAAAGCAGTAGTATTTCTTATACATAAGTGCGGGAATGCTTACGAAGCTCAGAACTACAGGCCAATTAGTTTATTACCAACGATTGGAAAAATACTAGAAAAATTACTCTGTGATCGAATGACCGCATTCCTCGAGAAATACGATTTGCTTAATAAAAACCAATTTGGGTTCCGACAAAAAAGAGGGACTACTGATGCATTAGTTAATTTCCTCGAGGGAATCAGAGAAGACTGGGAAAATGGATATAAAGAAGTGAAGGCTGTCTTCATAGATCTGAAGAAAGCATTTGATACAGTTGAACAAAATTTGCTCCTTGAAAAGCTGGAAACATAGGAATGAGAGGACCTGTACATAAATTACTGAAATCTTATCTGAGTGACAGACAGCAATGTGTCAAATCGGTTGAGTTTAGGTCGGAATTCTTACCAATAGAATATGGAGTGCCGCAGGGCTCGGTGCTAGGACCACTGCTCTTTCTAGTTTATATAAATGATATTCAGGAGTTCTGCGGTGACTCAACTGCAATTTTGTTTGCTGATGACGCTGTTTTGAAGCAAAATGTGTATTCAAGTAAAGAAAAATTTGAGAAGTCATTAGAATCTGTAGCCGACTATTTTTTGCAAAACAAACTGACACTCAATTTAGAAAAAACGCATCTTGTGAACTTAAACGCAATCAGAAAATCTTCTCAACAAGAGATAATTTTGCAGAATGATGCGATCTGTCAAAAAACGTGTTTAAAATACTTAGGAGTACATATTGATGAAAAACTTAAATTTAATCGGCATATCCTCGAATTATGTGCGAAACTGTCCAAATTTTCTGGATTGTTTTATAAATTGAGATCAATTTTAACAACTGCACAGCTTCTTGTAACATATAAAGTTTACGTACAACCAATACTAAATTATGGCGTTTTAGTCTACGGAACCAGTAGCAAGACAACACTTCAGCCTCTAGAAGCAAAAGTAAAACAAATTGCCAGAATCATTTTTAAAAAGAGAAAAACGGAATCAACACTGCAAAATCGAGAAAAGTATAAAATGCATTCGATCAAAGATTTGCACATTTTTGAACTGTTTAAAAAACTAAAAGAGATACTTAGATCAGAATGCGAAATAAATAGTCTAAAATTTCTTATAACAAAGAAAGAAATAGAGTCAGTTGAGTTAAAAAGAACATCATCCCGTCAGTTAAAAAGTACAAACGCGGTTAGTGGACTTAGCCCTAAACGACTAGGAGTAAGAATAAGAAAATTGTTAAATTTTATATTAAAATTTAACCCCAATTTCATTTCAGAAGTACAAATCTTGAGTAAAAAAGAATTGAAACGTTATCAGTATAGTTTTAGAGACAATTACATTAGCAATAACCAACAAATAGTTTCGTTAATATATTGAGCCGATCATTTCAAATCCTTAGCATCTTTAGCATCTGACAATCTGTCTTTTAAAGTTTCTTAGTACTGCTACTGGCATCACTTGACGAGGACCATCGGACCTTTTGATGACCTATCAAGTAAGTGGCGGTTCTGTGCGGCCTAGTTTGTACAGCAATGCCAACTTACTTGAAAACAATTTATTATTATAGCATTATTTTTTGTCCTGGCTCGTACTGTGGTATTATTTTTAATAGTTTGATCTTTAACGCACCTCTCAATATGGGTTAAGCGAGAGTTCATTGCCTGAAACTTTCAATATATGCAAAATTAAATTTTTCTTGTCTTGCGATTGTTTGAGAGTGATATTGATTCACATTGTATGATGTGTGTAGAGTAGATACTGGCAATGCCCTGGACAACGGACCCATTACTACTTCAGACATTCTAGTCTCAATTACAGACGAGGACGATGAGCCACCATGTTTTACTGCAGCCACTCTGGCAGTCTCTATCTCTGAGAACACCAAGCCAGGATCTGTCATTGTCGATTCCACAGATGTCACCTATTCGGATCCGGACACCCCGGAAGCATACCTCGAGTTCAACTTGGCCGGTCTGAGCTCTTTTGTAATTTGGAATAAACCTAAAGAAATATGCAAAATTTTCTCTGAAAACGGTTAAATGCAGTGAATTGATGAAAAAGTCATATAAACGGTAACCAGAAATGAGACAAAAAACTTGGGGGCAAAAATGCGCTGAAATGCTCTGAAAAGCGCTGAAAAATCTTCTTATCAAGGAGGTCATCTTTTCCAAAAATTTATTTGCTGTTTATATTTTATCGGAGAAAAAACACGCATTTATTTCTTTGTACTCCAATGCATATAGAAACGCTATCAAGGTAATCATAAAAAAAATTTTTAAGTATGTTGTTTTTCTTTTTGCATTACTATTATTAAAGAGAGTCAAGTTTTTGTTTCAGCCGATGGTTTTGCCGACTTCTACTTGCCGACTAAGTTCCTGCCTACAATCGTGAGCAGAAGACAGTTCGATTATGAGGTGGTGGCAGATAGATCTCTCACAATCGACCTCGAACTCAAAGACTCCAAGGTACTTATAATTAACATTTTTTTTTCATTTTTTGGTGTCTAGACGCCCTCCAAGTGCACTCGCTGTTTTTACATAGTAACGTGCTATAAAAACCGACTGATAATGAACTGGGGGTCGTCATAAAAGCAATGGGGTAGAATTATTAACTGGGCCACCCAAGCTGACATCCCAGACCAAAAATCGATGTGGTTAGGCCGATGTGAACACACCAAGGAGCGCCCTGTGTTCAAAATTACACGGTCTGGAAATATAAATGGACGAACGAAAGTCTGGTTATAGGGAACTTTGAACGCACGAAATTCTGGCGATTTTGAACAAAAGTTTAACAAAAGCAGGCGCAACAACGAAATATCACCTTTGAAAATAAAAAAACACGATGAACATAACTGTTTCAATAGTTTGTGTTGGGCCATAAACACTAGAAGAAATGCTAAAAATATATTACATTGGAGGGGTGATGCTCAAAGCACTTGCATTTTTGACGGGTATTACCAGTTTGAGAATTTTTAAATCTTAGAGAAGACCGTTTTAGACAAGTAGTATCATGAACTGGCAGATGACAATGCTGTTAACCTCAGTTTTCGAGGAGATGAAATTCACGCGCAAAAAATGGTATGAAAAGACAATAATAGATATAAATGACCTGGATGAAATAAAATACCATTTGGTGGATTCCATTTCACTCTTACAACAAAATTTTGAATAGAAAACTTTGAATCAAAATAAGTCGAGAATCAAGACCAAATGTTTTCACAAAACTTGTCAACAGGTCTTAAGAAAATAATTGCACAACGAACAACAATAAAGCACATATATTTTGCGCTTCAAATAACCTTCTGCGAATTAAATCATTATGGTTTATTAAGTGATTAAGATTTAGACATTGATATTATATTTTTGTTCAGACCCCATTGTGGGGGGGGGAACTATATACTCAAATGGGTTTTTTTTTGTTCAGTCAATTTTGGCCGATCGATATATTCGTCGTAGAGAAATGTGAGTGGTATCATTAGAAAGCTGGTCCAGCGTAGAACTCAAAGTTAAAAAGATTTTTTTGATTTTCGTTTTTTCGAGGAGTTATCGAGGATTGAAGTTTTGTGTGAACACGCGATATTTGTTCACTTTTAGTGTAATTTTTCTCCAAATAAAAATATTTTCTATGAAAATAGTATTTCAAAATTAAATTTAACGCCAAAAAATGGACATTTTTTTTTTCTAATAAACTAAAGGCGATAAAAAAGACTAGTTCTGGACTCATTGGGAAGTTCACTATAAAAATAATTCGAATTCTATTTGAGAGCTTTTTTTTATAAAACTTTTCTCCTTTTTTTTGCTTTTTTTATGTGACCTGGAGACAAGTCACTTTTTGTATCAAGGTTCTATTAATGATAGACTTCTTTTACAGTCAAATTAAGCCTATTAAACAAAAAAACATTGTTTTCAAGGAATTGCTCATGTTTTTTGCTTCGATTCTGAGTTTTCGTAATTTTAAATGAAATTTTGAATTTCTTTTTGAGGTTTTACTAATTTTTTGGAGTCCTATGGCATGGATTTATTGACTAATAGTGCAATAGGTTCCATAATGAGCATTAAGTGAACGTATCTATTGCCCTGAGGGGACAGCTAATGGCTGTTAAGACTTAAAAAATAATTTTTCGATTTTTTTTGAACATTAAAGAACCAAACTTTTTATCGTGAACTGTGAGTCAGTCCAGGGGTGACAGCATCCCATCCTCTTCCTTGTTACTGCAGCGAAATTTAATCTGGTTGGCGCTTTTATCTTCTAACTATTGATTATATGACTTCAATGACACAAGATGTCAAAAAATTTTAAAAAAATGGGTATTTTTGTATTATTGGTTACTTTTGAAATCTTATCACATTATCCAAATATTGATAGCTCCCATTGGCTTAAAGAAGATGTTCAGATGAAAATTTCACAGATAAACTTATGGTTTAATTGGCTTCGACACGTTCTTCTCGCACTTTTCTATTGAATTTTTGGTTTTTGCCTGTTTTTGTTGTTGTTTTAATAGTGAAAAGACTTATTGTGATGTCTTGTTGATTACCTATGCATGACAAACATAAAGGTACTCACATCGCTGCATCTTTGATTGTATTTATTGACTTCCGTTGGAAGCTATTGAGTTTAATGGCTGTTAATAATTTAACAAAAATAATTTTTCGAAAACATTTGTTTGAACACTAACAAATGTTAAACTTTTTTTCGTGAAATTTTTGGTCAGTGTCGGTATTGACAGGACCTACTTGATTTATACTGCAGCTAAAATTATTCTTATTAGAGGTTTTATCTTCTAACTATTGGTTATATGACTTCAATGACACAAGATTTCAATTTTTTTTTTGTATTTTTTTGGGATATTTTTGCATTATTGGTTACTTTTGAACTCTTATCACATTATCCAATCATTATACACATTATCCAAATATTACTTCAATCACTTTGGCTTCGAGAGGACGTTCAGTAGATCGCAGATAAAGTTTTCAGAGAAAAGCTAACGGTAATTGGCTTCAACACTTCTCGCACTTTTTTTTTACCGAATTTTGGTTTTTGCCTGTTTTTGTTATTGTTTTTACAGTCATAAGACTTTTTGTGATGTCATGTTTATTATCTATGCATGAAAAACATCCTTTTTCTCCCAGCGGGTTATATCTGTGCGTAGATATTGAGCTCCGTTGAAAGATTTTGTGTTTAATGGCTGTTAAGAGTTAAAAATAATTTTTCGAATTTTTTTTTGAATATGGACCAATTCTAAACTTTTTTTTGCGTGATGTGTAAATCAATATCTCTACTAGGAAAATCCCTTTTCGTTCTACTGCAGCCAAAATTAATCTGGTTAGCGGTTTTATCTTCTACCTATTAGTTTTAAAACTTCAATGCTACGAGATTTCATTTTTTTTGAACTTTTCGGGTACTTTATTTTATTTTTGGATCTTTTTGAAATCTTATCACATCATCCTTCTGCTGATGGCCCCATTGTTTAGGGAGAGAGTTCAATGGATTATAGATTTGGATCATAAATTTTCGAGAAGAGCTTATGATTTGAATTGCTTCGACATATTCTTCTGGCACTTTTCTACAGAATTTTTGGTTTTTGCCGGTCTCTGTTGTCGTTTTCGTAGTCAATAAATTATTCTAAGGTTTTATTGATGAATTTTTATTGGCAAACAAACTTATTGTTCACTCGAGACATAATTTAGCGTATTTATTGGCTTGCGTTGAAAGTTAATAAAATTAATTGCGTTGATAATATGTGTTTTCTCGAAAATTTAGTGGTTCTGTATTTGTTTTTTTGTTGATTTTTTTTAAAAATTACATTGATAAAAAAGAGAAATCCCATTGCTCTTAAAAAGTTTTTGAAATTAGAAGAGTTTATTGTGAAAAATTCATTTTTTTATTGCCTTCGACACTTTTCTCGCTCAATTTTTTCTGTTGCCGTCAGTAATTTGCGGTTTTTGTTCTTTAGGTTGCCGTAAATTGCTGACAGTTCTCATAGACTTCTAATTGAGCATTAAATGAATGATGTTATGCGAAATATTCAGTTTATAGCGAATAGTCTTAAAGTTTATGATAAACAAATTGAAGTTTTTTTCAAACCTTTCAGCTTTTGTTGTTCTTTTCGTCAAATTGTAACTTATTTTCATCAATGAGAGGTCCCATCCAATTTCTTGTAGTTCAAGAGATAACAAATCTATTGATTTTATTTGTCACTGAACGTTTATTGATTGGCCAATTTTTAGTTTCTTTTTCTCTTTCAGAACAATCGCGTAATAACAGATCCCAATGGTTTTCAAATGTGGCGCAAGTAAACATATTTAATCTCTCAGTTTAAATCCTTCAGCTGAACCAGTAGAATTGAACAATTGAATTAAAAATACATAATATTCAGATGATAGCTAATGACTTAATGGTAGCAATAGTTTGTGTTTTCGCAAATCATTTGAAATTTTTTGAGTTTCTCTTTAGTTCGCTTCTATGGCTAAGTCTAACCAAAGACAGGTCTTTTTGATTTTGTAATGAATTCTTAGTAGTTTATTAGAGATTTTTTGGTAAAAAGCTAATGATTTATAAGATTTTTGAACTTTTGTTGTAAGAAATGTTCATTAATTTTTAATTTTCGCCTCCCTGTTCGTTCTTTTTGTCGACTTGTTACCCAGTCTCATTAAGAAAACTTTCCATCTGCTGTATTGTTAGAAAACAGTAAACTTGTGTAGTTAAAGTTTTACCTGACTGCACTTTGACGTTGTTACTAGGTGCTCTTAGATTTAGATATTCAGTTTTTGCCGTGAAGTTTTTGTTTGTGCTAATTTTGTTTTTTGTTTTTTTTTTGTCTCATAGTCACTTTAATGTCAGATCACGTTGGCGCTGTAATGAGGCATGGCATTATGTAATTCAATTAGTAGATAAGTTGTGTAACGATTGCTTTAAACTCAAACATCTATTTTTGTTATCTCTTCATTTGGTTGACAATTTAGTCAAAAATGTAGATGAGCTCGGGTCGGAACATCATGCGCGAACGCACATTATCGAGCCGCCTTGTTATCTTTTTCATCTGATGCGATTTCATTAAAAAGTGTTTCCTGAAAGTGTCTGGAACTTTTATTTTTATTACTTGTGCGTATCTCGACGTTTCTTTATCTTGAAACGGAAAGTTGATAATAGATTTCTGATCGATTTCATGCCAAAAATTTGCCAGTGGTTGTATATCCAAGTTTTTTCAGTCTTATTATGCCCAATTATGGACTTTTGAATCTTTTTCTTTTGATGGCTGAATTAGGAGTAGTGTGAATTTGTAGTAATATATCACTGCAGTAGTGGCGATATATTACTACATCTGGTTTGGTAGATTGCCGTCATCGTTGTAGCCCCCAGACAAGCCTGAGTGGTTCTAGCAAGACTTGATGTGAAAAAAGTACTACGTAAAAATACTGCTCGACCACGGTAACCTTTATTTTGTTGTGATCAGAGGATCTTTATCACAAATGTGTAAAACTTAACGTTTCAAAAACAGGTGTTTTATTTGTAAGAACTTGTAGAATTATTGAAAGTGCATAACTCGACAAAAATTTACAAGTTCTGTAAAGTTAACCACTCAGCGTACAAGTTGTCAATTTTCAACTTAGAATTCTTCAGCAGATGAAAATTGAGCATAAACTGACTAGATAATTGAAAAACCGTGCAGGATTTCAGTATGCAAAAATAATTCAGCGGTTGGAGACAGCTACTTAGAGACTGATGTTTTTTTAACAAAGATGTGACAGACAATCATTGAACAATTTTTGTTCAAGTATAAGCAATCCGTTAAAAATAAACAGCAATCAAAATAAGCAAGAAAATGAGAAGGCTTTATTGATATAATACCGATGAATTGGAAATTAAACACTAAAAGTCGTTTACTTAGCTGCCGAGATCCCAGTTTTCTTTACAATTTTTAAAAACTATTATTTTAAAAACAACTGTTTCTCATTTCAACGGGGCATTAAATGAAGACTGATAAAAGCAAATCTCAATTGGAACAAGATTGCAGGAAAATCGAAAAGATGGGCCTAAAGTTTTTTCTTATAAGATAAATTTTCACCTGTTAAATTTTTTCATTCGTGCAATAAAAACATGCGACTTTCAAGCTTAGCCTCCAACTTGTGTGTTCCTAAAAGCTGCGCGCATACTTTTGGTATGAGACAGCCAAAGTTTTACAAGATAATCGTAGTTGGTAAGAAACTTGCAACTTCTTACCAATAAGGCATCTAGTCCAGCCATCGGCATTGAAAAATAGGTATCTAATAATAAATTCACATCATTGTACATGTTGGTGCAGGGTAATTCAGCTGCTGGGTGTGACAACCCGATTGAGATCACAGTGACAGTGACTAATGAGAATGACAATATTCCTCTCTGTGATCCACAGGCAATCTACTTGACAGTTGCTGATAGACAAACTGCAGGTACTGCTTTCATACAAAAATGTATTAGCGAATCAAAATATTCCCAAATTTTCAAAAATTGAGGAGCGTTGAACAGAACACAAGCTTTGTGTATTAATTAAAGAAAAAGAAACATTTGTTGGCAGGTGGTACATATGGAGCAAAGAAAGAATAATCGATTCAAAACTCCAGAGATCGAGATGTAATTTTTGTAACCTTTTGCCGCCCATTCAATTATTAGTCGGTTTTCTATACATTAGTCAAAACCTAATAGCTTAGATGGAAATAATTCCTTCAAGTGAAAAAAAAGTTGGAAAAACATTCTCAGAAGAAAAAAAGTTGTGGCCATCGTATAACAATAGAAAAATTAAGCAAACAACAAAAATTATCTTTTCGGGCGATGGTTGTCATCAACAATTTTTTCACCAAATCATTAATTAAGCCTACAACATTCTGTAAAAAAAAGGAATTTAATGCTAGCACATGCTCTGGATTATGCCTTTTGCCACTCCTTCTTATTTTTTAAAGAGTTATGAATTGAACATTTTATGACACGGCGTCATTATCTTTGATAAAAAAGGTTAATTTGTTTGCAGTTTGTTCAGAGTCACTAAAAGAGCTGCTGTAGGAGTTGGGAATCCTAACTTATTACTTAAGTACGCCTTCCTCTTCAAAACAATAGGTGTTTGTTTTTACTTTAATGGAAGCATATCAAGAAACCATCTGCAATAAAGACAATCAACAAAGCTTATAGAGCTAAAACTTGGTTACCTACAAATGAAAACTTCTTCATTTCCGATTTCATTTTAAACAATTTGACATTTCCTAACCTGATACTATTTGATACATTGACTTCTCAATAGTACCAAAACTTACATATCTCGCACTCCTGAGTGTCGGACACCCGAAACACTGCAAAAAATAGAGCATCCGCCGAAAATTGCAAGATACCTTAAATATTGCAGAATATCAGACAAAATCGGCAAGATACCCAGAAAATTATGGAATATACACAAAAAAGCAAATAGTCTTATAGGTTGTTGGCATTTTCCGAAAACTTGCTCACTTTGCCCAGCAGGTTGTAAAAGTCACCCAACAGTAATTTAAGCTAAAAAACCGAGATAAACAAAAATGATCCAACACAATGTAAAATAAGCCATAAAAGGAATAGAAAGCAAATAAAGCAATATAACGTAAATTAAAAATATAACAAAAGTATTTTGATGTCAATTTATTGTGACTAAAGTGCAAAACGTGTCCAATAGTGCCAAATTTATGTCATGAAAAAGTTTATGTCAAAATATGTTCAAAAATGGACAAAATTGACAGAATGTTGGAAAAATGTTGTTCTTTTCTTTAAGAAACTCGACTTTAAGATTTTTTGCTTTACTAAACAACTGCTGTTGTTAGTGATAATTCAAGTGGAGATACACGGACAAAATTCTTGTAATTAACTGAAAGAAAAAAAGGATAACAATCTTGCAAAATTAATCTGCAAATTTAAATTAAAGCTGCAAAATAAGGGCGCAAGTGTTCAATCACTGCTCAGTTCACTGCCCTTTCATAAACTATTTGCACATGATCGACAGTGATGGTGCTCTTGCAACTTGAATGGAAGCATGAGCTTTTTAAATGTGCTCTTAAACCAACACATTCTGGATGAAACCATTAGTTGCGTCAATTTTTGTTATAGTGATTGAGCCTTGATCGCTTATATGGCTCAAAACAAAGGCACTTCCCCTCTTGTAAAAATAATTATGTCTCATAGTTGCTGTTAAATTGGCTTGCTTTTGTAGTCTTTTTCGATAGAGTTCTCATTTTAACGGCAGAAAAAGAACTAATAGAGCGCCAACTTCATGAATTCTGTCCGAAATAAATACCTCGTAGAGAGCTGCCCTAATAGCTGTTTCTGAAGCAACAGTTGTTAATGACAAGGTAGTATCTGGTGATATATGATGAAGAAGGTCTCTTTTGCTCGCAGCTCATGTAATTTTGCTGAAAAGGTCTGCATTCCTGGGAAGCGAATCACGAGTGAGTTCCATTTTTTGGTAATAGCTGACTCGAATTGGGAGGTTTCTGTAAGAGTTTAATACTTTGGCCATACTGCAGAATACACTTCGGGTAAAAATCAAACATTGCCATTATTCTTCCAGGCTGTTCTTTGTATTTTTGCTGTTGTTCTAAACCAATCAATCTGACAAATTTTGATGCAAGGTGTTGAATTCTGTAAGTCGAAATTTCAAATTCTGAGAACTCAACAGTTTTCTAGGGCTATGTCACTTGATTGATTTTACACGCAAGCCATTTTCATTTAATCGCGTCAACAAGTGATTAAGTGAATGAAGATGCAACACATTAGCGGAATTTGCAACCAATACGTTCCCTGAGTTCACAAACAGATCTGACGTATTCTGATCACCTTCGTGAACGAAATCTCTGAAAGGTTTTTTCTGCATTCTTCAGACCAAATGGTATTCTGTAAATTCGATAAAACGAATCAATGTCATCCAAATCAATCGTAGCTGATGGTATGTTGAAAATATTTCTACCATTACGTGAAATCATTAAAGGTTTAGGCATTAGATACCAATCTCTGAAATTTATGATTTAGAGATCGATAGTCACAGCAGGTTCTCCAATTGGTCGCCAATTTTTTTCTTCGGAACCAAATGCAATAACAATTCAACTGCAATTAAAGTGAGGAATAAAGATTCTTGGATGGCCGTGTTATACCGAAACGCTGCAAATCATTAAAGGCCTTCTGTAGCAATGTTTTTTTTCTGGACTCAACCGTTTGGGTATAGAGAATAATTGTTTCCCAGAGGTTTCAATTTTTTTGAACTGTGTTATGTTTTGTTTTGACATCAAAGATAAAGTCACCAATAGCATCAGAGCTTTTTTCATGAATTCTCGTAGTCCATCAATTTTAATTGAAGAAAAGTACTGTTGACAAACTTGACTGGTACGTGGCTATTGTAAACTGTTGTTTAGATTGACTCAAGGAAAGATGCAAAAAATTGTCAATTAAGATGAGGTGATTACAATTAAAAGTTATTTCGGATTTATTCAGGAAGTCTTAGACAAGAAAATTTTCTTTGAAATCTGCTATTAAAAAATTGCCTTGAAAAATTATTCGCAAAAAGGGATTGTGAATTGATGTTTTAATTCTGCCGAAAACTTTAATTGACAATTTTGTTGAGTTTTGTGACTTTCTTGGTAACGAAGTTTGTATTTCTATAGCTCGGCATAACTTTTGATTCAACCTGTGTCATTTATGAAATCAATTGAATTGGCTCCCAATTTTTGTCCATGTGAAAGCAAGGATCTCCCTCTAAAAGTTACCGCACACATACCAGGGGTTACAAGTGTGTCAGAATTGCCGGAGAATTTGCTCGAGAGGTTGGCTTGACGTTTTCGGTCTCCTGTCATGGCAATTTACAACAGGGTTTGTATAATATTGTTTTCTCAAGAAAAAAGAGGCGATAGCAACAAATTTTTGGTCTCCGGCCTGCTGAGAGAAAAAATCTACTTTTTCTTGAATGATCTGTTCGAAATTGAGTGTTTAGTCGATTGCTGTTTTTTATTTCAATGCTCATTGTACAATGGTATTGATGGCATCTGATGTGCGGAGGCTGCTAATACCTTTGGAACATGTGCCTTAAATATAGTGTTTGTGTAGCTGTTAATTTACCAGCCGTTTTTTGCAAATTGTTCAACAGGTGTCCTGAGCTTGCCGCTTTTGCAAAAGTTGGTCTCGCTTGCATTGACCTGTCTTTTATATCTTCGTCATTTAAGTTCAAGTTGAACTCGGCAAGCTTTTTGTGAATTCTCATCAGGCACAATGAAGCTTTTTGACCTTCCAATGAAATCATTTCCAAGGCTTCTCCAACCATCGCTTGTGTTGATTTCTGGGAAATACCGCAGATATGATCTTCAATGTCTCGATTATCGTCTATGCCTTTTGAAAAATTTATCGCGGCTTCTTCAGGAAATGCAGTATGTGATGGAATTTCCTCTCATTATTGGTTATTCCGGCAAAGAGAAACTGAGATTCCTTTTGATGAAAATTGTCCTCAGAGCCAGAACCTACCGAACCTGCAGCGTCGCTTGATTTTGTACCTATACCTGTACCCATCATACAAATACCTGTTATTGTCATACTTAAACCTGTACCTACCAAGCCCCGACCAGAACCTACCAAACCTCGAACATTACCTACCGAAACCGAACCTGAACCTCCGTACCCAAACCCCCAAACCTGTAGCTTTAGGGCCACCCTTAGAACCATCCATCACCGTAAAACCAGTTACGGAAAAAAATAACGGGGCAGGGAAACGAAAATAATGTGAGAAGTTGAGCAAAGGTGAAAATCAACTCAATTTTTGTGTAAGAATTCAATTAGGTTTGATTAGCTGTAGGAAAATATAGGTACTCAGCTTCTGTTTTAGGCGTTTGTTAACATTTAAGATTGATTTATTATATACCATGTTGCCGTGTTCAAAATCTTGCTCCTAGCAGCGTAAAATTTATATGCTCATACGTTAAATTGGAGAAACAAAATTGATCTGTTGTTATTTATGACCCCCAATGTTAACATAGGTAGTTCAAATCAGACAAAGTTCACAAATTAGACAAATTTAAATCACTTTTTGTTTTCAATTAAAATGAAACTGCATGAAACGTGACGTCCCTTGTTAAAAGAGGTCCTCTACCTTAAGTAGTAGCGAATCAGCGTTTATTTTATAAACCCAAGTATGCCTATCATTAATTTAACACAACTAAAATAACACATAATGAACACATAATTTCTTATCATTTGTCCTAATCAGCGATGGGGGTTACAGTAACAAAAATTTGGCATGAGCATGCCAAGGAGAGATCAAAATCAGACACGGGTCATTCGGAAAGTGCGACCGAGAAGCTTTGTTCATACTATGAGCTCAAGTTCCACCGGCTCCTGTCCACAACCAAAGTCCCTCTTGTTCTTAACTGAGATAGATTACCAGCTAGTATATTATATATTATCAAGTTTGGCTGTTGTTTTAGGCATCCTGGGCTCTCCCATAGTGTGCACTGACTATGACGAGGCATCCTTCAGTCCCACGTGCACTCTTCAAAATGCTAACGGAGTGTTCGGAGTTGACGGGTCATATTCGGGCACAACAAACCATGTACGGGAAAAAATTCCTTGAGATTGTTTGTGGAACACTTGAGTTTCCCTCACTTAAAGCCCCCCTCCCCACCGCAAATTGCTGGGGGATAGACCCTCACTTACCGTTATTATATCGCAATGGGGGATATTTTGGCGGTGTTATTGGGAAAGTTATAAAATGTTTTCAAAAAGCTTAATTTCGGGTCGAAGACTGTACTCCAGATTAAAAAACAATTCATTTTTCAAATTTTGAGTCCTTCAGTTTTACTAGTCTGGTACAACAACATTTTCTTCCCACAAGAGTCTTGCAAGGTATGCATTGATGATATCCAACGTTGAATACCTACATTACTTACATTCATTTGAATACCTACATTAATTTTTCCAATTTTCCGACTATGAAATAGCGCTCAAACACGGGAAAAATAGTTTGTTTTTACTATTTACAGGTCGCGATCATTTTTCCTCAACTTCTTCAAGCCTTGAATGAGGAATATTGTGAGACTTGTGTCATTTTCAGGGCAACTGCCAAGTAAAGACAGTGGGTACTATGAACATACGGAATGCTGACCACTATGGCTATTTCAACTTTGATGTTTTGGTGACAGATACTTCAATCAATGGCGTACAACACACTGCAACTGTAGCTGTATCTGTCAAGGTCAGATCAACATAACAATCAATTTTTCAACGAACATAAGTTAAGTGAACTTTTTAACAGGCCGTGGTCAATCTTAGCTTAGTAGTAGATATTGGAGCAAATTGCTCATGCCGTTCAATTTTTTCGCAATATCGACCAACTTGGCCTGATGAATAATAGTTTCGGCAATTTAACGTCTCGTAGCAAGCTAAGCGCCACCCTCACCCCACCAACCCCATATTTTCGTGACTGGGTTAAAATTTAAGTGGGTTAGAAGCTAGAGGAAAGTTTTACTTCTGGTCTCCCTCCTGTCGTCTTCTGAATTTCTGCTAGCCTCAACAGTGAGGGGACTCTGTCGCCCAGAAGAACGATCAAATAAAATAACCAAAGGTTTTGAATTGATGAAGCAAGCGTTAATTTGTTACTCTGCTATTTCCCCTCATCCACTCTTGTATGCTGTTGCAAATTAGATTGCCTTGAAATAAGTCAATTCACAATGGGGCTCGTAATATCAATTCTAGTTATATGGATAACAAATGTAAGACAATTACTTGCAGATCAATGGAAAGGACAAACTCAAAGACAATTTTTAATAGTAATTAAAATAATAATAACGATATCCGTGGTTCCTTTTCCCAAAATGAACTAAATCAAAACGCTCACAGTATCCCAACTGGTCTTGCAATTACAGTTATCCAGAGTTCAGTCTCACTAAACTTTCAAACTCCTCTCTGCTTTTCGCACTAGCTTTTAAAGTTTAGTCCCACTAAACCAACTGCTCACTAGCTCAGTAATTTCTCTCTCTCTCTCTCTCTCTCTCTCTGTCTTTCTTTCTCTCTCTCTCTCTCTCTGTCTTTCTTTGTGTCACTTCAATTTATACTCAACCAATACGCTCTTATCTTAGGCAAACAAACTTTATTCTCTTAAGTAAACAATGCAACTTACACTTGAAAATGTCACATTCTGTGGGAGGGCTTTGTTTGCAATGCAAACAACCAATATCAAATTATGCTCTGTCATTCAACTGCTAGCAACCATTGTTCAATTTTCTTCTTATCTTAAGTACACGACCTTTGGACTCTTATGTAAACAAATCCACTCCACTTTATCTCATATATGCACTTGACATGTCAATCAGTGTTTGCTTAGTAAACATTGAACGTTGCTCTGAAATGTTCTTATACCTCTATATCGGCTATAAAATTAATTAGCTGCAATCAATCCCGGTCAAAATTCATGTGCTGAATAAATAACTGAACTCAACCCCAAAGCTAAGAGCAATTGTTATTCTGAGTTTTTACGACAACTCATGCAATTCCCCAGTTAAACACCGCCGAAAAGTCTAATATTCCTAAAAACCCAAAAGTGTGACCTCTAGAGGTCATCCAAAGGTCACTCCTCCAAAATGAGGGGTCAATTTGGTAAAAATAACTATTGGCGCGGAAAACCCTACCATAGTTACACCTACTCAACAATTTTTATCACCTAACTCCAACTAGAACACGAGCAATGGCAGCGCATACTTTTCACCGACCTCCCGGATGAGACAAAATTTCCAAATTTAATAACTTGCGAAGTAGTGGTCAAAACGTCTTCGGGTAAATATTTCTAGTAAATACAGTGTGCCACCAACTTCCCTGCCAGGTTTTATGATCAACGGATCAGCCGTTGCGAGTCGTTTGCAATTTAAAATTTTTTAACGATTCGTGGATGCTGAAACCCGAAAAATCCGAGTTCGGCAAAACTGACCGGGGTGGTTATTTTTTGTCACTAACTGTCTCAGGTTATCATATTAAAACTATTTCAAAGTCATTCGGCCGCTCAAAAAGGCCAATTTCCGGTTTTCGGCAATCGGGTCGTCCCGAAGCACCAACTTACGGTCGTAATCTGGGATTGAAAATATCACCAATCGAAAGCCCTTGAAAAGTTACACTAACCCTCCAAAAAACATAAGGCTACTACCAATACTCCACGAGTAATTCAAATTTTACCTTCCGCAGCACGGGCGTGCGCTAGTTCCGTGCAGGTTGGTCTGGGGTCAGATCTGACACTAAAATCGGATTCTTCGTACCCAAATTAGTCTATCTCCCAATTTTCAGGTCAATCCGACGTCAACTTTTCAAAAAAAATACTATTTCAATTTAGGTGCTAACTACATTCTTGTGATAATTACCAATATACTTAAAAATCGCCATTTTACATCCTAAGCCTTTCCCAAGATCATGCAAAAACATTAATTCATACGTGTAGGACATTACAACTGATTAATCGCCTTATTTCTGACTCAAACATTCATATTTCACAGTAAAGTACCTAAAAACCATCAAATCACACTAATTCCGGTGTTTATAGCTGGAGGGTTGGTGGTCGGATTCGCTTGAAAATTATTCTCGCAATAGAGGACCACAAGGGGTACCTCCCCATCATTGACCAGTTACCAACCAATAACTCCTTCGCATCCCAGGGGGTTTCGGACAACTTTTTACCGGTAGGGTATTTGGAAAACTGATAAATTGCCTTTTTATTTACTTTAAGCCAACAAAACTCTAATAAATTTCTTCCACAACTTTCTAAACCATTCCCATGATTATCCAATACATTATTGCACAAGTACATGCTAGTACGCTTGATTTCTACCGTTATTTCATCCATAAACAATCAAAAATTATACCGCAAATTATCAAAAACCGTCGAATAACACCATTTCTTGTGCCAAAAACTCAGATCAAAAATGTATATACGGCTGCGTATCCCTATTATATATCAATAATCATAAGGGGAATATCCCCACAAAATTTTAGATTCCAAGGACGATTATAACTTAAAGAGTTGAGTGTTCCAAGTTTGGAGTTGCCAATTATTTTGTAAATTTGAAATCACACTTTAATTTGGTTCAAATTGAAATTCCAATTCTGTTCAAAGTATCTAGTTCACTTCAAATGTTCGCTCTCTAGTTCTCAAAATTTAAATCACTCATTTCGACTTTGGCCTCATGCACAAATACAACTTTGCTAATTAATCAAAATAAATTGACAGCTCAATATGCTTTTGTTCATCAATTTTGTTTGTTTAAGATATATCACTCAACTCCCTTCTCTAGCGCCTTCGATACAATATACCTTTAAGAAAGATCGCTTATTTCAAACACCTAATTAACTTGTCTAATTTGACCTAAATTCTCTAACTTACAATATCTGGTTATAACAATTTCTATTGAGTTTATTCTTATGCGTTCTACACTCCTCCCTCCTAGATTATTATTCTCCCGAATAATTGCAAAGCCTTATCCTGTGACCCGATTAACTTACTTCTACGCACTTTAATAATAGTTGACTTAATGAAGTGAACCACTTATGTTTAACTCCGGGTTAATATAAAAAAACTGCACCAAAATTTGAATAGCGGTTAATTAAATCAGATTGGAAAACACTCCTGCATTTTCACATTTTTCAAATTCTACCTAATTCAACATCATTGATTCTTGATCAAGCTCTATTGCCTCTGACAAACATCCTCCCAAGGGAACCCAAAAATCACTAAAGCAAAAAACCTATCTAAAAATAGATCTACCAAAACTACACATTTCCCTAAATCAACAACTTTGAAAGATTTTTTTTGGCTATAGTGCTTGATCAAATTGTCCTAATAAACCGAATTAAAACAATGTAGGCGAAAAAATTGAAAAAAAAAGCTTGAATAACTCAGCTGTCAACGTCCCTTTAATCATACACTCGTGCACCTCTTCATGAAAACCTTCTTCCTCTGATGTTTGAATGGATGCCCACCTCTTCTTCCACTGTTGTTGACATTTCTTCTGTAGTCCTGCCACGACTGCTGTCCTGATGCTTCCAAACGGCTCCACTGCTCTTTCCTGCTCAACGATCGGTTTTCCAGCAACAGCCTTGCAATCTCCGGCAATCGCGATGCAATCCTATCCACTTTCTGCTCAACTTCCAACGAAAACACGCTAGAGTCCTCCCTCCTAGGCTGTTGATCATCATGAACCCAATCGCTCAACCCTGTAGCCATTGACTTCTGATAGTATTTCCCTGTTCTGTCAACTCCAGCACTGTCCCCTTGATGCTCATCCGTTGTCTCGACCAAAACACTACCATTAAGCTCACTTTAATTCAATTGCGATTGCACCCATTCCTCCAGCTCCTTCCCCAACTGTGCAAAAGTACTTCGGTCACCTGCTGCCTTATCGTTTTGACCCTTCTGTGTTTCACATACTAACTGCCGATCAATATCTTCTGAACTTTTCCAATTCTCCAAAGTGTCCACAGTGCACTCAGTTGTACACATTTGTGTCTCATCAGCCACGTGTGTTACATTGCAGAACTTCTGGTCCAAAACTCCTGTCTTCAATTCCATCAAGGCCCTGGCACCTAACACATCGTTTCGGCTAGCTTTGACACCACTGCCAAAATTGCTCACTATTGTAGTTACATTTTCGCATGCTACTGAGTTCAAACTCGCGGCAAAACTTGTCTCGCTTTTCGCATTGTTGTCATCAAATTCCTCTACATCCGAAAAATCTGTATCCGAAACATCTTCAAACAAATAGTCATCATCCGACTGTTCATCGCTTATCTCCTGAGACTCTGGTGACAGTACACAATCGTTTTCCATAGCATGATGCTCAACTGGACAACAAGACTCAACTCTCCGCTCAATGACTTTTTCTTCTGTCGGAAATTTTCTGAATCCACTGTTTTCATTTTTTCTCAATGTGGCTCCAGAAATTTACTGATTTACTTGACTGCAAATTTCCTCCGTAAACTCCGCCTCAGTTGCATTTTGCACTTCATCGCGGCAATCTGGAATTCTTATTCCACTACCACTTTCAGCAATTGTATCTCGCTCTTCTCCAAACAGATCTTCACTAAAGGCATCTTTTCTTGAGACACCACAGCTGGACCCAATGCCAAACCCTTCAGAACTTTTACCAGATTGCCGAATTTCATCCTTTAAAGAAGTATCAACGCTACTACTTGTATCAATTACGTGCCTTTGAGCATACTGCTGTCCCGTTCTCTGATCCATAGTGTCACTGGTTTCAATGATTTCTGCCCTACTTCTCGCTTTGCCTCTAACGAACATATTATAGCTTCGCTCATAAAAAAGTGGATTGTCGGACAAACGCATATCAAACTGATACAGCGTCTCTGTCAGTGTCCATGCTTGCTTCCCTGGAGTTGACCGCCAATAACCTCTTGGTAAATCACTTACTGCATTCAAGGCCCACCCACACAATTTTGTTGGCAACCATTTCATCATCTCCTCTTCCGTCCATCCCAACCTCAAGCCAGTGCTCAAATAATGTTCGCGCCAAACCTCCCAAACTTCGTAGCCTGGTGAAGGAAAACGCTTCACCAATTGATAACCAAACATAATCAAACTCTTGGTAACCCAAATTTAAAATGTAAGTCAAATTTCGTTGCGCTCTCAGCAGTTTCTCCGACGAAAAATACCAATCGCTCTCCTCTAAATAATCAGAAATTAATCCACAGCAAAAAGTAACAAAGAAACGAAGCCCACCCAGGAGCGCCACTGTCGTCTTCTGAATTTCTGCTAGGCTCAACAGTGAGGGGACTCTGTCGCCCAGAAGATCGATCAAATAAAATAACCAAAGGTTTTGAATTGGTGAAGCAAGCGTTAATTTGTTACTCTGCTATTTCCCCTCTTCCACTCTTGTATGCTGTTGCAAATTAGATTGCCTTGAAATAAGTCAATTCACAATGGGGCTCGTAATATCAATTCTAGTTATATGGATAACAAATGTAAGACAATTACTTGCACATCAATGGAAAGGACAAACTCAAAGACAATTTATAATAGTAATTAAAATAATAATAACGATATCCGTGGTTCACTTTCCCAAAATGAACTAAATCCAAACGCTCACAGTATCCCAACTGGTCTTGCAATTACAGTTTTCCAGAGTTCAGTCCCACTAAACTCTCAGTCTCCTCTCTGCTTTTCACACTAGCTTTTAAAGTTTAGTCCCACTAAACCAACTGCTCACTAGCTCAGAAATTTCTCTCTCTCTCTCTCTCTCTCTCTCTCCTATCTCTCTCTCTGTCTTTCTCTCTCTCTCTCTCTCTCTCTCTCTCTCTCTTCTCTCTCTCTCTCTCTGTCTTTCTCGCTCTCTCTCTCTCTCTCTCTGTGTCTTTCACTGTGTCATTTCAATTTATACTCAACCAATACGCCCTTATCTTAAGCAAACAAACTTTAATCTCTTAAGTAAACAATGCAACTTACTTTTGAAATTGTCACATTGTGTTGGAAGGCTTTGTTTGCTATGCAAACAACCAATATCAAATTATGCTCTGTCATTCAACTGCTAGCAACCATTGTTCAATTTTCTTCCTATCTTAAGTACACGACCTTTGGACTCTTATGTAAACAAATCCACTGCACTGTTTCTCATATATGCACTTGACATGTCAATCAGTGTTTGCTTAGTAAACATTGAACGTTGCTCTGAAAAGTTCTTATACCTCTATTTCGGCTATAAAATTAATTAGCTGCAATCAATCCCTGTCAAAAATCACGTGTTGAATAAATAACTAAACTCAACCTCAAAGCCAGGAGCAATTGTTATTCTGAGTTTTTACAACAACTCATGCAATTCCCCAGTTAAACACCACCGAAAAGTCTAATATTCCTAAAAACCCAAAAGTGTGACCTCTAGAGGTCATCCAAAGGTCACTCCTCCAAAATGAGGGGTCAATTTGGTAAAAATAACTATTGGCGCGGAAAACCCTACCATAGTTACACCTACTCAACAATTTTTATCACCTAACTCCAACTAGAACACGAGCAATGGCAGCGCACACTTTTCACCGACCTCCCGGATGAGACCAAATTTCCAAATTTAATAACTTGCGAAGTAGTGGTCAAAACGTCTTCGGGTAAATATTTCTAGTAAATACAGGGTGCCACCAACTTGCCTGCCAGGTTTATGACCAACGGATAAGCCGTTGCAAGTCGTTTGCAATTTAAAAATTTTTAACGAGTGCCGAAACCCGAAAAATCCGAGTTCGGCAAAACTGACCGGGGTGGTTATTTTTTGTCACTAACTGTCTCAGGTTATCATATTAAAACTATTTCAAAGTCATTCGGCCGCTCAAAAAGGCCAATTTCCGGTTTTCGGCACTCGGGTCGTCCCGAAGCACCAACTTACGGTCGTAATCTGGGATTGAAAATATCACCAATCGAAAGCCCTTGAAAAGTTACACTAACCCTCCAAAAATCATAAGGCTACTACCAATACTCCACGAGTAATTCAAATTTTACCTTCCGCAGCACGGGCGTGCGCTAGTTCCGTGCAGGTTGGTCTGGGGTCAGATCTGACACTAAAATCGGATTCCTCGTACCCAAATTAGTCTATCTCCCAATTTTCAGGTCAATCCGACGTCAACTTTTCAAAAAAATACTATTTCAATATAGGTGCTAACTACATTCTTGTGATAATTACCAATATACTTAAAAATCGCCATTTTACATCCTAAGCCCTTCCCAAGATCATGCAAAAAAATTAATTCATACGTGTTGGACATTACAACTGATTAATCGCCTTATTTCTGACTCAAACATTCATATTTCACAGTAAAGTACCTAAAAACCATCAAATCACACTAATTCCGGTGTTTATAGCTTGAGGGTGGGTGGTCGGATTCACCTGAAAATTATTCTCGCAATAGAGGACCACTAGGGGTACCTCCCCATCATTGACCAGTTATCAACCAATATCTCCTTCCCATCCCAGGGGGTCGGACAACTTTTTACCGGTAGGGTATTTGGAAAACTGATAAATTGCTTTTTTATTTACTTTAAGCCAACAAAACTCTAATAAATTTCTTCCACAACTTTCTAAACCATTCCCATGATTATCCAATACATTATTGCACCAGTACATGCTAGTACGCTTGATTTCTACCGTTATTTCATCCATAAACAATCAAAATTTATACCGCAAATTATCAAAAACCGTCAAATAACACCATTTCTTGTGCCAAAAACTCAGATCAAAAATGTATATACGGCTGCGTATCCCTATTATATATCAATAATCATAAGGGGAATATCCCCACAAAATTTTAGATTCCAAGGACGATTATAACTTAAAGAGTTGAGTGTTCCAAGTTTGGAGTTGCCAATTATTTTGTAAATTTGAAATCACACTTTAATTTGGTTCAAATTGAAATTCCAATTCTGTTCAAAGTATCTAGTTCACTTCAAATGTTCGCTCTCTAGTTCTCTTCTAAATTTAAATCACTCATTTCGACTTTGGCCTGATGCACAAATACAACTTTGCTAATTAATCAAAATAAATTGACAGCTCATTATGCTTTTGTTCATCAATTTTGTTTGTTTAAGATATATCACTCAACTCCCCTCTCTAGCGCCTTCGATACAATATCCCTTTAAGAAAGAACGCTTATTTCAAAAACCTAATTAACTTGTCTAATTTGACCTAAATTCTCTAACTTACAATATCTGTTTATAACAATTTCTATTGAGTTTATTCTTATGCGTTCTACACCTCCATTTGGACAGAGACAAAATTGTGTTAATTTCTCACATCTCGTTGAATGGTACCCAATGTTAAAAACAGACCCCTACAAAGTTCTCCAGTGAACATACTAAGGTGATAAAAACAGTTGACTTCAGAAAAATTCATTAAACTTCTTTCCTGTAGTTTTGAAAAAGGGAATAGAGACTTATCATATCAAACAACAAACGTTTTAACGGGCAAAGAACTCAATAATTTGTTCGTCATGTTTGAGATTTTTCCAGTTCGTTTGCTTTGAAAATAACTTCATGACACAAACATTAGATGGTGACTGTCAATCACTAGGAGCCTCTTACATAAAACTAATAGCAGATTTAACAACAAATATTTTCCTATTCTCACCTTTTAAAGTAATACAATTACAATTAGAACAAAGTATCAGTAATATTTCACCATGCTTGGTCCCAGTTTAATATTTATGTTCACAGCTTTGTTTTGAAAATCTGTTTAGCTGTAATTTTCAAAAACATCAACCAACTGGCGATAAAAAAAGATCGTCTCCTTTATTGAAACACAATTTACGAATTTCCGAGACCATTAATTTCCTTTTTTAGAATTACTTTACATCAAAACATCAAAAATATTTTTTGCAAAAATAATCTACTTTCATATAAAGAAAATTATGCAGTAGATTTACAATAAATACTATGATGGAATGTAAACTCCTGAAAATTTGCCGCTGATTGCCCGGTGTTTATCTATATCAAACTTTTTTTATCTATATCGCGACTTTAATCGAGACTTTATTACGGCAACTTTAAGCTAAGCATATGCTACTTTTTGATCAGTAGAATGACATCCATTGTTTTTATCCGCGTTTTCTAGAATTTTTGCTCAATAATTCGACAACTTCGCTGAAATAAGTTAAATTTAATATCAATGATTTCATTTATTTTTGCCTATAAATACGTAGCAGGAGCGTCGACTGTTTCCAGATTAGCCGGAAGTAGAGAAATAAAGTCTGCTGACACTTTTTTGAAAAAACTCGGAAGAGGGCTAGTTGTACTTCCCGTTTTTTCGATAACTTCAATAATCATTTTTTCAAAAAGCAACTTTTAGTTTTGATATGTTAAAACTTTTGTTGTCAAATTATCTAATCATGACTTATTTGAAACAGTTAGTTGTTGCTATTGAACGAGCAGCAATATCAAGGCTAGTTTTGGACCCTCCGTTGTTTTTGAAAATGAAAAATTGTTTTGAGTCCATTAGAGTGACAACTTTTAGAAAAGTATTTTGGAAAAATGTTGATTTTTTCTCCGTTTGATAATGGCCAGAACAAATTTAGCTCTCAACTCAATTTTTAACTCAAAGTTGAGGTCGACGCCCAATTACCATATATCACTTTTTTCAGAAAAATTCTTAGATTTCACGGCTTTTTTAAAAGAGTTTTGAAAACTTAAATTGAGATCTTGTGTTTTGACCGTATTTGTCGTTCATATTGGTCGCATGACCGAGTTTCAGTAAAAATGCGCAATTTGTTTAGGTAATCTGTATAATTGAACCTATTTTATGCTTTCAGTCGATACCTACTGGCTCTTATGTCTTCGAATATATTTGTTTTAAGAAAATCTGTTTTTTTTAACTTCGCCACTTATCTTTAATTCCTGTCAACTCGTTGCGTAGTTTCGGGAAACCTTTTTTACATCTTTTTTCCAGAAATTCGAAGTTTAATGTCTCCGTCTGTTATGAAATTTAATTTATGGTTTGAAGACTACGAGTTTTCAGTTTTTTTGTTTTTTTTGACATTGTCTTAGTTTCAAATTATTTTTGTTGCCCTGTCTGATTATCACCGCCATATCAGGTCCTATTGGCTTTGAAGGAAAATGCAACTGAACATTTGAATGGAATAACTTAATTTTTGACGGCTCTGAAACAGTTTTCTTGCAAAAAGATGATCTAATTTTTTTGCCTGTTTTTGTCGTTCCTTTGTAGTACCATCATTCATTCTCAGTGGTAACACATATCTCAGTGGAAACAAAAACGAAATTTGGAGGCAAAAAATAGTGTATGAATTGTTTTAAGTGATAGTTGATGAAATTATTGTCCCCAAAATATTTTTTTTAAAAAAATGATTGACTTTGGACTCTGCAGCTTTTTGTTCTTCTTTTTGGCAGTTTCTTTCGCAGTGTCACTATTTACAAGTCTCATTCAATTTTGATGAAACAAACGGCATTGTTTCTGATGTTTTTATGTTTCACGTGACGGTTTTATGATTCTGATTCCATGTAATTTCTTAAAAACTTTTGGAAAAATTTACACTAGTCATTATCTGTGGTCAGTTTTTGTTGTATTTTGGCCTAATAAATGAGGACATATTGATGTCTAAATACTTCAAAACTGAGCACTCATTGTTTTCAGCGGATAGAAAACGGTCTTAATAGCTACAACAACAGCTTTTGTAAATCATTTTTGAAGAAATTTGAGATTTGTTTTTATTCGTTGTTGATTTTTATTCTTTGGACTTGGTCTCCACAAATGAGATGCACTATTGGCGTCACATGAAGTTAAAAACAATTCTATTTAGTCAAGTTGTTTTTTGAAAATTTTTAACTGTTATGACCATTTAAAATATTTGAATAAAAAAAATCAGTGATCTTTTTTCGAAATTTGGCATACTTTTGGAAATTTTTCTGTCATTTTGTATCATAGTTAGAAAAACCAGAGGTTGCACTCACTTTTCAGACAATAGAGTTTTTTATACTTGCTTTTTTTAGTTTATGTGTTTTCTTTTTCTGCTGCTCTGCGTTTTTATAAATTTCTTGTAATTTCAGGATTTTTTCATGTTTTCAGCTTTTTTGTTTTGTTGTCCCATTACATACTAAAGCCTCTTCCCATTGGCACTTCAAATGAGGTCTGTTGAACATAAAAAAACGACTTTTTTGAATATTTTGTTGCTTAAACTGCTTCGACACTATTTGTCTGAGTTTTTATCTTTATATTTTTCTGATCTTTGAATGTATTTGTCAGCTTTTTATAGTCTCGTCGTATAATCTGGATAATTACATGTTTCATTGGCTTCATCTGGCAGTATAAAAAACAGTTTAGAGAAGTATACATAAAAATATATCTAATATTTTCAGCTCATAGCTAATTGTTTTATTGGTTTTGAATGTAATTGTTTTCAAAAAATTAAACGTATTTTCGAATTTTGCTCTTTTGTCCCTATTCACTTGTTACGTAGTCTCAATAATGGCCGACAGCTACAACGTCTAATTTTTTAAGCAGATAGTTGCTAGCTTTTCTTCTGGTTTTGACTTTGTTATTAAGTGCTTGTACAAAATAGATCATGATTTTTGATCGCCATAAGCGTTTTGTTTTTGTTAATTGAAGCTGTTGTTTAAGTTTTCTCCTCGTTTCATCAATGAAAAGTCTCTTCAATTCTCTATATGGTATTTTAAAATCATTTTCTCACTTATGGCCGTTCCAATTGTTTTTGATGGAGTTACTTAAGAATCTATTTAGTATTTTTAGATGAAAGCTTATTTACAACGACTTTTTGTTCTTTTTTGTTGACGTATTGCCGGGTCTCATTGAGGACAGGTCTCATCTCCTTTGAAGTGAATAGCAAGTTTATTTGTTTAGTTTATGTGCATTTGATGCTATATTTTGAATTTTTTAGTGATTGTTTCCCCAAAAGAAACAGATATTGATTTTGACGGTAAATATTCTCTTTAATGTGTTGTTGTTTTTTTTGTGTCTTTTAGTCCTTTTAATGGCGGGTTTAAACGGAGTTCCGAGGCAGCCTTTTTAAATTTCATATAGTTGTTTGCGTTCGAAACATTTTTTAAACATTAACCAATTGAATTCTTACAGTATGTGTATTTTTGAAATGCTTCGTTCTCTTCCTAATTTTGTAGACAATTAAGTTAAAATTGTGGATGAGCGGGGTTGTAGCATTTTGTGCAACCGCATTTTACCGAGCATCCTTGTTGTCTATTAATATTCTTTATTTAAATTATAACTGTATGAAAAACAAACCTAATAAAAAAAGTTATCTACCGCTTGTTTGAAAATGCCAACTAATACCTCGGATGTTAGCTGGAAGAAGAGATTTGTTTGAAATTTCCGGTACAAGGATTTCAGCGCGAAAACGTCTTTAAACTATCCTTGATAACTTTTCCAGATGTTCGAGTTCTGAAGCTTTGGCGACCAGTGAATTAGTTACCTGTACTTTTTAATAGCTTCGCTTTTGTCATTAAATGATTGTACACACAAGAAAGACAGCGTAAAATTTATTGTTTTCATGGATTCCGGACATAAATTCAAAAATTATGATTAGATGGTTAAGTGTTTCTGTACTCTGCAACAAATTGATTGTGCCTAAAAAATCTGGAAACATTATAGTACAAATGATGAAATTCTAATGCTTTTGGATTTTGATGCGCACTAAATGATAAAATGACATCAAATAATTATTGAACATTTAAGTAGTTTAGTACTTTTATGAGTTCTCCCTGCAAAGTTTACAGGCAAATTAACTGCAAGTTTTAATTTTTGCTGCGTGACTTCTTTCTAATTTGACTATTTAAAGTTCAGGGTATTTCATACCTTGATAAAAAAAGTACAATTCAAACTCCTATATAGTTTGATGGAAAGAATTCCATTGATTTTAGCTGAACTTCACGTTAAAAGTTGTTATTAGGGTTTCTAAGCAATCGAGTGGGTTAATTTAGCAATAAAAAAGATTTAGTAGCAAATAAATGAGTGCTTTTAAAACTCGTTTTTAGCATCAGTTTTTCTGAGAGGAATTAATTTTTATCGAGGATTTAAAAATCTGTTATTTTTCAAAGTGTTGCTTTGACTGATAGTCGTAGCTTAACAATTGACAATGTTCTCATATCCTGATTTCACTTTTTGACAGGATTCAGTTTGGTGATTTTTTTCGAAATGAAAATTAATGACCTAGCAAACATTACAAATCGCAGTTTTGCGAGTTACCGCAAACTGCCATTCTCAAGGCTTTGCTTGATGGAGTAGTAAAACTTAAAACTTCCTAGCTTGTTATCTGCTTAAGAATTAAATTGCCTAGAAATTTTTTTTGCCTCCAACAACTGCAAAAATTTAATAAATGAAAAATTTTCAACAGTTTAATATTTTTTACAGTACTCATTACCAAGTGACACGAAACCCGATAGCAATGATAAGAAAAACTCTTAACCACGAAGAATCTGGTCAGGCTCTTGCCATCTTAAATGGCAAGATAATATCAGGAAATGTACGATCTAGCAAGATTTTCAAGAAAGTTTAACCATGACAAAGCACAAGTCATCAAGCATTGGAAGTTCAACAGCCCCGGAAAAACAAGGTAAAGCAGAGAATCACAGTATTAAGCAAGGAAGATCAAGATTTAAAAAATTCATCAAGAATTATCAAAATTGTCGGAAAATAATGCTCCTGATAGTTTATTACCCGACAAGTGAGCCACTTTTTTTCGGAGTAAGGAAATTTTTAAGTGGATGCTACATGACCGCCACTACTAAAGTCTCAAAGTCCCATGTTGTAGACAGACACAAAACAACCTCAAAAAAAAGAAACAGCACTCCCAAATTAATTAATGACCAAGCAACTACAGTGTATAAAAATCTAACCTGATGTTCTAAAAAAAATTATGACCAAAAAATAAAAGTTTGTAAGACACTATGTTTTTTCGCAAATACACCAATTCTGACGGCTTAGGGTCATCGACACGTTTTATAAAGTTGTTTTATTATCATAGCTCAAAAGAGCGGAACAATTGAAAAAAGAAATGGTTTTTCAAGTTTTAAATTATGCACTATTTTGAGAAAAACAAATTTTAAATTTTTGACATTAAAAAACAACTCTTGATTACGTTCAAGTTTCCCACTTCAATATTGATCCATTTTTTTCATTTGTTGTCTACTGAGAGAAAAGAAGTTGAGACTGACTTGAACAAAAATGATATGAAGATTAATCGAAAAAATTTAATGCTTTTGCAACGCTTTAAGACGTCCCCTCCTCTCTATTTTTTGGTTCAAATATTTGATAAAAATAAATAGTTTTAAGGCTGAAAATCACCACTGATACGTTTTACTCTCAATTTGTACTTTGTTTTTCAAAGGAGATTTTTGTTGTCATTTCTTGAGACGAGATCCATCGAACAGACATCAGAAGTGATAAAAAACCGTCATCAATATGATTTTATCAGGAGCTGTCAAGAACATTTCTTCGTTTATCTTGATAAGATATTACCAAGATCTTATCAAGGTTTACCATGAATTGTTGGTATTTCAAATTCTTGGCAAAATGTTTCAAGTTTTGCAAGAAACTTCAAGATCATGCATGTTTTTTCAAGATATATCAAGTTTCTTTTCACTGGTAACATAAATTCAAGAAAACAATTTACCAAAACCTCTATAGTGTTGTTCCATTTGTCTTCCAGGAACCCAATTTAATTCATTCAGGATATCTTTTGTTTTTTTTCTTATCTTTTCAGGAGACTGGAAGATTTTGAATGGCGCCGAATTTCAAATTAAGTATCCGAAACTAAATATGCAACAAAAATAAATCTTTGCGCAAACTTCACTATAAAAACGGAATGAAAAACAAACTTTATGTACAAAATTGAATTCAGAACTCGAAAGTGAATAAAATTTTTCATGAGAAGTAGATTACATTCTTTTTTGGATTTTTTAAAGCTTAAAATTAATGAAATCTGTGTTTGCATTTTTAAACAAATGTACGTTTTCAAATCGCAGTCAGATTCTCAAGAACTTTGATCTGCATGTTTTGCTAAATTTGATTTTTTTTTGCTGTCTTTCATCGACAAAAAATTGTTTGTTAATACACGAACAAGCTCGGTAGTGGAAGTCTGTAAAAGTTCTGACTCAGGCGAGCCTTCTGGTGATAGACGACGAACAAAGAAGTAGATAAAGAAAATTTATTTTTTCTTTTGAGTTCTTCGTGGAGCAGCCAAAGTGAGAAAGAACACTAAAGAACACTGTAAACAAAAACAACCGCATACTATGAAAGCACACACAAATATAGTCACAATATTTACATGGTAATTTATTACAGGTATACAGATATACCCAAATTCGGGTTCATTACTAATAATATCATTAATTTGTTCACGCGATTCATAACCAGTTATTATAAATGGAGTTTTGAACTTGCATAGATTGCTTCCAACTTTTGAATTGATTGAAACTAAATCATTGTCAATATAAACAGGCTTTGAACTTTCAATTTCGGCTCGTTTTGAGTTTTCTATTAAGTCGTGAACAAAAACGCCCAAGGGTAAATAACGTTTATCACTTTTGATTAAATTGTCTTCCAGTGAATTCCAAACACGTAATGGAAAAACAATTATCTCATCACTTGGTGAGTTATCGTGGTAAAAATCGGATTTGAATAAAAACTTCGGAACGAATTCTTGCTTTTCGGGTCTCCGATCAACCTCGAAAGCTCTTCTTTTGGCAGTTAAAATTCGATTGTTTTGGTGCTGTTCTAGCAAAAATTTCTCAAACTTTTCGAATTTGTCGTAATTGATGGCAGTTTTTGATGAAATTATGATTAAAAATTCGTGAAGTTTTGCAAATTCTTTTATTTTTGAATACAAATTTTGCATAATAGTCGCCCATGGGTTGAAAAAATTAGCCGACTGAATAAAAATTGTAGTTTTATCCTCTTTCCGGTCGATAACATTGCAAACTTGTACAAAAATAACGCAATTGGTTGAGGAATTCAAGTTATAGTAAGTTTCATTTCGATAACTAAATCCATCCGTTCGATCGACTAAGATGACAAAGCAAAGCGAACTTTTCTGTTTTTCGTTTATCTTCGTTTCAATTTTTGGCCAATCAGGTTCGGCTAAAATTGTGACCTTTTCAGCCAATGGAACTTGGTAATTTTTTTCGGCCTCCAAAATTCGGCTCTGATTTTCAGAAACGCTTCCGTTGTTTTCAAATTTGTGAACCACAAAATGTAAAATGATCAAAATTGTAATTGTTAATAAAATCAATAATGATTTTGTACAGTACTGCTCAGAATAAATTTTCATTAGTCTCAAGTTCATACGGATTTGCTTCGAATTATTACTTTTGTAAAAAATAATGGACCAAAATTGGTAGTAAATTTATTTGTGATTTTGCTTAAAAACGACCAATTAGCGAGCGAGATTCTTAGCAACTTTTAGTTTTTTGGTATGTTTTCATCAATGAAAGTAGATAAAAGTTTCATGAGAGAACAAACAAGTAAACAACAATCGATTTCTGTGCACGTTTCTATTTTTCAACTAAAAAATGCGTTTAAATGCAATGCATTTGGTACATGTTTTAATTTACTGATGCCAAAAAGCACGTTTCTTATTTTTCGAGCTTAATAAAATTTCAAATCGTTTCAGCTTAGAACGTATTAAATTTGTGTGTATAGCTAACACACGCACGCGTATTTAGCTAGCAACAAAAATCTGAGCTTTTAATTTGCTTTAATATCTAAAATGTGTTTTTAATAAAAACGCGAATGAAAGCTGGTGATGCGTGCAAAAAATATATTTACAATATAGCCGCGAGCCGCTTGTTTGTAATGACGCAGTGAAGAACTTGATCATTGTCTAATATGTTATAACTATTCAACAAAAGCTTCATCGAAACAGTTTAAAAATTAGTTAGTTATGTGGTATTTAAAACATCAGTGAAACAGATCTCATATTTTTGTTCATCGCGAATAGAAACGAGTCGTTATGAAGAAAGTTGTGCGTGAACAAGTGAACTGACCAAAGCTAAAAAAATGAATGGTGCTTTAATGTCAATTAAAGACTAAGTTACGATCGCGCCTTTTATCTACCTCATATCTATTTCTGCCCTAGTGATTACATAATTTTTAGTGATAATAAAATCTTGCCAGAACCTTGCAAGAAATCTTGCAAGGGAATGCATTAATCTTCCAAGAAGTTTGAACGATTTGCATCTATCTTGCAATGTTCTTGCAAGCTCTTGAATCCATCTTGAAAGAATCTTGCAAGATTTTGAGTTTACATTTACTTTTTCGGCCTGGTTGCAGGGCTGCTTTCGGTGGTTGTTTGAACTTTAGTGATAATAAAATCTTGCCAGAACCTTGCAAGAAATCTTGCAAGGGAATGCATTAATCTTCCAAGAAGTTTGAACGATTTGCATCTATCTTGCAATGTTCTTGCAAGCTCTTGAATCCATCTTGAAAGAATCTTGCAAGATTTTGAGCTTACATTTACTTTTTCGGCCTGGTTGCAGGGCTGCTTTCGGTGGTTGTTTGAACTGAGCTAGTTAATCAGCTGTCGGAAAATCTACTGAAGTCAAGTTAAAGCCTGACTTCAGCGGGATCCTTATGGCTCTTCCCTTCTTCTTTTTCATTCCGGCTTAGGACCGGTAGTGGCGGAGTTACTGAAACTAACTATAGGAGTATTGATATAGTACAGTAAAAAAACCGCATTCACACAGTTCTCTGATAAAAACAAAGGGACAAAACCAGAAAAAATACTATATATTTAAAATAGATAACAGCGTGTGGGAAATGATATGAAGTCAAGATGAAAACCGACCCCTTTTGAGATTTTCCAGTTTGATTTTTGTGGTTCTTCCCTCCTCGTTTTTACTTCCTGGCTTGGGATTGGCTATGGCGGAGTTACTGATATAAGTTTTAGGAGTAATGTTATAGTACGGTAAAAAAACCGCACTGAAACAGATTTCCGAAACAAACAAAACAATAGAACCAGATAAAACAAATCATTATTAATATAAAAAAGCTAACACTTTGTCGGAAAATGATCTCAAGTCAAGTTAAAAACCGACTCTTTTGAGATTTTTCAGTATGGTTTTGATGGTTCTTTCCTCCTCCTTTTTCATTCCGGCTTGGAACCGGCAGTGCTGGAGTTACTGAAACATACTATAGGAATTAGGAATTCTGATATAGTATAGTAAAAAAACCGCACTCAACAGTTCGTCAACAAAAGCATAAGGACTATACCAGATAAAACCAATCATCATAAAGAATAAATAGCTGACCTTTTGTCAGAAAATGAATTCAAGTCAATTTAAAAATGGACTGTTTTGAGATTTTCCAGTTTGCAGTTTTTGGTTTTTCTCTTCTCTTTATTCATTCCGGACTTGGGACCAGCAGTGGTGGAGTTACTGATATAAACTATCGGGGTACTAGTATAGTACGGTTAAAAAACCGCGCTCACACAGTTCTCCGGAACAAACAAAACAATAGAACCAGGTGAAACAAATCATTTTTAATACAGATTAGCTAACAGTTTACCGGATGAGTCAAGTTAAAAACGGACTCTTTTGAGATTTTTCAGTGTTATTGATGTGGTTTTTCCTCCACTTTTTCACTTCCTGGCTTGGACAGGCAGTGACGGATTATTGATATAGTACGGCAAAAAACCGTTCTCCAACAAATTTCTGAAACGAAAAGAAGAAAAGCAGACGAAAAAGTCACTATAAAAGTAAATAGCTAAATGTTTGTCAGAAAATAAACTCAAGTCAAGTTAAAGACGGACTTTTTTTTGAAATTTTCCAGTTAGACTTTTGTTGTTCTTCCCTCCATTTTTTTCATTCCTGGCTTGGGACTGGCAGTGGCGGATTTACTGATATGAATTTCAGGAGAAATGATATAGTACAGTAAAAAACTGCCCTCAAACAGATTTCCGAAAAAAAACAAAACAATAGAAGCAGATAAAACAAACTATTATTAATAAAAAATAGCTAACAGTTGGTCGGAAAATGATCTCAAGTCAAGTTATAAACCAACTGTTTTGAGATTTACTAGTATTATTTTTGTAGTTCCTTCCGCTTTTTTCATTCCTGGCTTAGAACTGGCAGTGGCGGAGTTACTAAAATAAATTATTGGAGTACTAGTACAGTTCTGTTAAAAAAACGGCAACCACGCAGTTCTTTGATACAAACAAAACAATAGAAGCAGATAAAACAAACCATTATCAATATAGAATATCTAACAGTTCGTCGGAAAATGATCTCAAGTCAAGTTATAGAACAACTTTTTTGAAATTTAATGGTATGATTTTTGTAGTTCTTCCCTCCCCTTTTTTCATTCCTGGATTGGGACTGGCACTGGCGGTGTTATTGATATAAACTTTAGGAGTAGTGGTATAGTACGGTAAAAAATGAGCTCTCAAACAGATTTCCGAAATAAACCAAGCAAAAAAATAGCTAACAGGTTGTGGGAAACTGATCCAAAATCAAGTTAATAACCGCCTATTTTGAGATTTTCCAGAATGATTTTTGCGGTTCTTCCTTCCTTCTGTTTCATCCCGGGCGTGGGATTGGCAGTGGCGGAGCAGATCTCTAAAACAAGCGACAGAACAATACCAGATAAAATAGACCATTAGGAAAACAACATAGAAATATGGTTGTCGGATAAAGATCTCAAGGCAAGTTAAAAGCCGACTCATTTGAGATTTTCGAGTTTGATGCTTGTGGTTGTTCCCTCTTCCTTTTTGTTTCTGGGCATGAAACTGGCAGTGGCGGCGTTACTGAAAAAACCTATAGGACTACTGATATTCTGTTCACCGAAAGAAGGGACTACTCACAAAGGACTTCTCACAAAGTTCACCGAAACAAACGAAACGAAAGCTAAACAAAAATAGATTCAACATTTCTCCTAAACAAATAAAACGACAAAACCAAAATAAAGAGCTCACTATTAATATAAGTTAGATAACAGTTTGTCGGAAAAAGATCTCAAGTCAAGTTATAAAGAGATTCTTTTGATATTTTCCATTTTGATTTTTGAGGTATGACTTATGTTAAGAGGCTGCTCTAGCCTTTTAGTTTGTCGAGGTGAATAATTCTTGGATTCATATTATTAGTACAGTCATTTATTATTTCTAGCCTCAGCATTGAAAAATACGCCGCTCTCTGATAGCTCTGTTTTTACAATCCAAGAGTTGGATTGTATTAGTGCTCTGTTTTTTTGTAAGATGCTTTCACAATTCTTTAGGCATCAAGTTTCATTAGTCGCCTTTAGCCGCGCTTAGTAGTTCTCCAAGTTTTTTGAAGGGGGAAGCTACTGGGCCGTATGTGAAGGCTAAAGTGTCATTTTTAGGAGTTTTTGAGCCAAAAATCGTTCCTTTTTCGAGTTTTTTTTGCAATTTTTTTATTTATGTGTTGGTCCAGTCTGAAATTGAGGAGGTTTGTAAAAATTGATAAAGGTCTTTAAAAATTATTTTCAAGTTCGTTTTTAGCCCCAGAGGACAAGGCACCTACCCTAGGGTTTAATAATGTGTTAGTGCAGGTCTTCGAGAATGAATGGAATGTTTCCAACATTCTAACTTCACAAATTGTAGCAGTTTTTTGATAAAACTCATATTTCTTCTTTTCTAAAGTTATAACTTGAGTTTTTTTAGACCCAGGGGCTAGAGAACCTCCTCTAGGGTTTGATAGTAGGTTACTGCATGGTTGGTAGGGTCAATGAATTTGTACTCAACATCTTATTATCACATGTTTTTTTATAATTTTTGGGACAATGTTTGATTTTTTTTCCAATGCTCTCAAAATTATTACAATCTGACATTACCGATCTTTATGGGCCAGTGAAAAACTTCCTTGGCTGATGCAGTGCAGCGAAATTTATTACAAAGAAACTTTTTCAGATTTTTTAATATTACTTAATCATTTATCAATTTAGACTTTATCTTAGACATTTGTAACACTTTAAACTTTTTCTTATAGCAATTTGCACCGGGAAAAAAAATTCTATTCGGATTTTATTCTTGATTTTATTTGCACAATGAAAGTTTTACTATTTTTCTCTTTGTTAGTTCGAACTACAAATTTATTTTTTAAAAATGAATTTGCATCATACAAATATTTAATTAACACTCGCATGTGTACTGTTAAAACTAGTAGTTCAATTTTAATAACCACTGAAACCACACAAAAATTGCGAAGCCATATTTATGGCTCTTTTGCCCAGAAATTTGTAATTGACAACATGAAAAATCCAACAAAAAGTTTATCAATTGTAACAAAAATTTTTGTAGCACAGTAAGTCAAAGGTAACGCAGAGAAGACATCACTACTGAAACAAATTTATCCTCAAATGGTTCAATTAGCGATAAAATTGTGCATAACTTTTTGACAAAGAATGTTGCTTGATGTTCACTAGAGACATCGTAGATTAAAACAAAGCTTTGAGATATCTATACCGAGATTGTTTATCTTGAAATATTTTGCATAATTATAATCAGGTTGTATTGAAAGAGACAAGATTATGCAAAAACAAAATACATCAATTACGAAAATTTGGTTAACCATATATGCCTTTAATGAACGTTACAAGATAATGGTGTGGCTTTAAAAAATTGCACTCTTTAAAAGCTTTTAAGAATACATCTTGTTGGAAACAGAACGAACTTGTTACAGCATAATGAGGTGACAGAAACGATGCTCACGATATTTCTGCTGACGGCTTTAGTATAGTTGTTTGTCTAAGTGTTGGTTTCTCCTTAAACACGGTAAAATATTTTATGTTGAATTTTATTTTCTCTCATACGAAGTTTGAAGCAAGTCTTATAATCTTTTGTGTCGTGATTTAAAAGTTTTATTTGACCGCTTTTTTAGGTTCAGACTGTTAAAAAACCGGCCTTATTGAATTTTTTCTTCATTACATAATAAATAAAAACAATGTATTTGTTTTAGCCGAGTTATGGCATTAGTGTAAAATTCAGGTAACTTTACCTCAATCTTAGCTTATTTTGAGATAGGGTAAACGGCACTTTGACCATATTAAATAAATTTACCTTACCTTTCATTTTTTTATCGTATCGAAGAGAAAAAACAACGTTTTAAGTGAAGTTGAAGGAGTATCGACTTTGGTTGAAAAGTATGCTATGATTTGAATTTTTGGGAATTGTAATCTAAACATTGTCTTAAAAAGTACTAAAACAAAATGAGTTCGAACGGATCAAGAACCATTTTCGATACTTGTTCATTAACTGTTGAATTAAGATATAGCTTTTTAACCTTAACCGTTAGGGTGAAAAATTGCGGTCATTTAAACGTAAGTTGATGTGAAGTAAAGGTTTTTGTTAAGGAATGAGGCTTTAAGGTGAAACTAATGTAAGTTAAGGAAAGGTAAATTTACCAGTTGAGGAAAATTAGGTTATTATTCTAAGGTACAATTACTCTAACATTATTTAGTAAGTACGTGGAAAGTGTCCTAAAAAACGTTTCTAAAAATTGTGTTTTGTGGAAATGAGTGACAAATATTTCAATATCAATAAATATTTCTCCGATGGAAATTAATTAGTCAAATCGCAGAAATTAAGGAAGAATGAAGCGTGAAGATTTTCACTATCATTCGCGGATGAACAGAACCTATTTCCAGGATTTTGAGCATGTAAATAGCGCACAATTTCTAACCACAATTTATCAGTAATTAATTGAATCCCAATTCAAAAATTTAAACTTTCTTGTGAATTGTGACACGGTTAATTGCAGAACTGCTGTTTTTTCCTTAGTTACAATTAGTACGCCGACGGAAAATAATGGACAATTCGTTATTGGTTTTGAATTAATTAAGAGTGTTGAATTTAATAGATTTAAAAACTGCGGTCGAAGGTGACTCGAGGAAATGAGTTACCATAGCCCGTAAAAGAGTCATAAAATTGTTGAAAGAGTGACAAGTTTTTCCACGCTCTTTCAAAAGCAGGCATCGAAAAAAAATTGTGGGATATGTGCAGTTTTTTTAAGAAAAAACTCAAGTCAAATTTGTAAAATTTGTAAAATTTCACTAAACATGATTATAAGCTTAATCTTAGTACATAGAGACGACATCGAGTAAAAATACTCGAGAAATTCAAAATTTGGTAATTAAACCTGTTGATTTAGGTTCTGATGAACATAGTTGTCAAAAATGTTAGATTTGAATTGCAGCTGTTAGGCCTTGTGTAGTGTTGATATTCTCCCATCTTAAATACAACAAGGCTCATGCGAGTGTGGGCGTAGCACACAATGTGGCAACATAAGTCTCAAGTTTGGCAAAAATTATTCTTTGAACTGAGAGGAAAAATTCTTCTTACTATCAGTTTAATAAAACTCAAATTAAAGATATTTTTCGCAGTATCCTTGAGCTTCTTTTTTGTATCAACCCTGTTCTTCTTTTCATCTTTTTATCATATTAAAACTAGCAACCTTCCTTTTGATGCAAATTTAGCAGACATTAAAGCCCAAGTAAGGTCAATTATTTGGTTATACAGAGCAGCGTCTCGGAAGGTATAAGTCCAGCAGGAGCTATCAGTAGCATCGGAAATTTCTCATAAACAAACACAAAGAGTAATTTGCAAATTAAAAGTCAAGCGATCAGTTTAATTAGAGGTAGTGAACAGAAAAGTAGCAAACAATATTTTTCCGATCTGTCTTTTTCTCTCATTGAAAATATGATCGAATGATGAAATCTAACCCATTGGTTAGACTCAGGATCCAGTTCAAAGTTCTTCTCAAAAATGTCATTGAATATCAGGAAATCATCGAATTTTAGAGTCGCTGACTACTTCACGTATTGTCATTTTGGTAAGAGCTCTGTATAAAATTAATTTCTTTTTCGTAGTATTTTTGTGCATTTTTTGATCAATTTTAACCAAACAAAACAAAAAGGCTTTTAAAATTATAGAATAATATAAAGTTTTGCGCTTTTTGTTTTTAAAAATACCGAAAAATATAAACTTTTTTAATTTTAACAATACCTAAGGTTTTTTGAATTTTGGATCATTCATTCAATAGTGTTCCCATATCTTTGCTGCTGAGACAAATATTCTTTGATATAGATGATCCAATTTGCATGAAAAGTAGTTTCTTCAAGTATATTCCCCCAAATAAAAAAATATAACAGTAATATCATCAATTACCAAAGCCTTCCAACGCCCGGAGTTTGGTGGCAGAGCAAATCAGCGCTGAATCAGTCTAAAGACATTCTGTTTTTTAGGATGACCAGTACTCTGTTCATGTCACAATTTACACTGGCTAGTCTGAATTTTTAGTAAAATTTACGTCCTGAAAAATAATATGTTCAGCTTAACTCCCGCCAACAACATTGGCTTCATATGCGATTCGAACTTCCGCGTGCGTGCTTGTGAAATCTAATTTGCGCAGCGAGTCGTAACCACTGCGCTAAATGGGCTTTGTGGTAATTGCCTACAAACTAGCTTAAATATAAATAGTGTGTATACTACTATAGTAATTACCAGTTATAAGCTACAAAAGTATGACTCTATTCTGCTCAGAATTAATTTTGGGGCATAAGTAATTTTCAGACTATACAGGATAAATTTAGCCTTGGCGAACTCTATGACCTCAATATAAACATAATGAAGAAATACTGCACATAAAGAAACCTAAATTATTCTGAAAACACAATGTTTCATTACTGAATTCAAGTTTTACTCTTGAAATGTGCTGGTTCAGCGCTGAATTGCTCTGCGACTCAAGTCCGGGCGATGAAAATGAAGCACAATTTTTTGCGTTTAAAAGGGGTGGTAATAAAAATTTTTCCCTTTAAAATGGCGATACCGATATAAAAGCATTTTTACGAGCCCGAGCTTAATGTGCTGAAATGCGCTGATTTTTCAAATTTTCAAAAAGCAAAAAACCTTACATAACAATGCGCTGAAATGTGCTGAATTGCGCTGAAACTTTGAAAGGATTCTGCTGAATTTTTCCTGTTCCCAACATGCAATACCAAATTAGGAAAAAAACTCTGAGAAGCCAACTATTAAATTGTCCTATTTGGTAAAAAAAATTGAAGTAATTTAATTCGTTATAATTGCTTTTCGTTATCTGTTGTACAAGTTCTGTTGATCCATTAGGTTAGCCCAACTAGCAACGGAGCCATATCTCTCTCCTCTGCCACGTATGGGACACGACTGAGAGAGGGGACGGAAGTGGGATACGAGATAGACATACAGAGTGTCATGTCATACTCGGATGAATCCGATGCAGAGTACCCCCACCTCTGGGCTATAGAGACAGGAGACCGTAAGTAAATGCATTCAGGTTACTCCGCATCCTAAGAGTCATCTGATGAGAAACTTTTGGGCCATGGACATCAGAATGGGCGCTCTAATAATTACACAACCACCAACACTGCTACCAACAACCTTTGATTTTTTGGTTTTCGTTTAAAAAAAACTGCACTACTTGGAGTCGGTTATTGTTCACGCAGATATTGTTTGTGTTCGAATAGGTCCTGATTTGCGATTTTTTGAGATGAATGTATTGGTAATTGCGTAATTTTACAAAGAATATGTAAGGAATTTTGCTATTTTTTATCAAATTTTTCAGAAAATTTAGATTTTTTTTTGAAGTTTTTGGTCTTACTGGTTGTGCTAATAAAATTCTTCTAATAATGGGCTATTTATTTGATTATAGCAACACAATAACTCTTTAAAGGCATTAATAACCAGAACTTTTTGCGCAGCCTTTTTTGTAGGCCGTAGCAAAAAAAAATTATATAGTGCCTAATTAACAATAGTTGCAATAATTCCCAAACAGTTCTTGAACTTCGGCGAAATCCCGACAAATAGCTGCGCAATTTTAAACAATTTTTTCGTTATACATAACCGAACTCTCAAGACCACTTTTTGCATTCAAGGACATTTTAAAATCAGAGCAAAAATGGGATGCTTATTTAGAATAAAAATTTTTGGAACACTCACCCCCCCCCAAGTGAAGAATTTTGTATTTTGTCGTTAGAAGGCTTCTAGCTGAGGACTGTCTAGCGCCCAAAACTCTATCAATTTCAAAAGGTTTATTCGGTGGGTCGTCTATTTGCTGAAACTGATGTCTTTTGTCCTCAGTTGCTCTCGGCCGCCGTTCAAAAGTTCCGTTAATTAAATAAATTAACAGTCGAAAATAAGTAATCAAGCCAAGTAACAATAACCGACAAGAAATGTTCTCAACTGCAATTAATTAATCAATCGAAAATGTAGATACATAAACTCAAAAAATATTTACACTAAATAATGGGTGCGCACTTCTAAAATGAACTTTCATCAAATCAATTCCCAGCTTCTGAAAAGTATTTTCCGTTTCTGAAAAGTGTTCCTAACTATTTCAGTCCTATTTATAAAGTTATCTCAAAATCTGCGTTTCCGTCTTAACAAAATCTAAAAGTCAAATTTGCTGATTGCAAATTGTCTCACAGTCCAACTGGTCTTGACAAAATTTAATCAAACTCAAACTTACTTTTAACTTTTTCTTCTCTATCTAGAACCAACTGTTCTGTATCCTCTCTCTTCGTTCTCTTCCTTCGGGATTTTCAATTTCTACTCTCAATAACTTGGATGCAACGCCTTCTGCCACGTGGCATTAGAAATCGTTACCTGTGTGAACTACTGTCATTACACCTCTTTGTTCTACTACTCGCTCTTTTTGGGGGATGGTTGATTGCTAGCTGCATTGATTTCTTTACTTTTGCTCTTTTGGAACGCTCTTCCGAATATGAACTCAACTCTCATTGGTCAACGAAACAAGTCACGCTGCACTTCCCCTACCTATATCACGAGTTATGCAAATTCGTTCACGCAAATACCAATCCGCCTACTAAATACCAAACGTCAAATGCTTTGCATAATATTAGCTCCTCCCTACTGAAGAAACGAATCACCTGACTTTTGAACCAATTAAAAACCAATGTTCGAAAATACTCCCCTACCATATACCAAATTCAGCAAAAGTAATCTGATAGAGCACACAAATAATCAAGGTCGTCATGCTACGATCACCATTTGCAAGAGTAAATGATTTTTAGAACAACGAAGTATTTGCGCATGTCGCAATTTAACCGGTACGTTTAAGAACTTTTCCCAACTTCTCCGGAATATTCCGAAGTATTCCGTTCCAATGTACCAACCATTCCGTTTCAAAAATGATAATCATCTTTCTGCTAACAGAGATTTTCTAGTTGGGTTAAATGGCGACATATTTCTCATTGGGCCAAACGTCAATTATATACTTTTATCAAAACAAAAACATCTATAGTTGCCCTTTGTCTATCTTTAAAACTGGTTAAAATGTCAACCCGTAAATTTTTCCGAACAGTAGTCTGAATTTCCGCCTGGACCCTAATTTCGACATTAATGCCCTCCTGAAATCTCGCCTGTCCATTTCAGAATGGGGTGTGTAATTTAGAGTCTTTTTTTTCATTGTTCGTTATCTTCTGCATGCTTGAAAATACCCATGGAAGAGTTCATTTGTGAAATCTGAGTAATCCGAAATTTATGTCGACATAGGGAGTGGGGGTTGACTTAGGCTATAAATTCCATCTTTTAGTCCATAATATTCTAAATTCGTTCGTTCATACAATATTGGACATTTTTTCGTTGTTTCAGGAGCCATAGTGTTTCCTCATATTGTTTCCCAAATTTCGCTATAGCGCAATACATGGTGTAGAAAGAGTCTGCAAACTATCCTCATTTAACTTTGCTATCGAATATAAACTGTATGTGCTATTTAGAAAGTACAATTTGCAGACATAACTATTAAAACTTAATAACTTCCGTGTTCTCAGGTTTTCCATGGAAAAAACGTTTATTAACATCATTCTGGGATTTAAAATCCACTCCAATTAGAAGGACATACTGCCGCGGGCTCTCATCCCGATTTTGGTTAATTTTCAATGAACAGTTTAGAAGTTTCATGAGTTAAGAGTTTTCCTAGTTTTCCTGGGATAGTGACCCGGGAAAGACGATTTAAGCCTGTTTTATGTTTCATTTGTAATTAGGGTACTTAGGATTGCAAGTCCTGTGATTTCTAAGAGATAACAGTGACGCTAAGTATGACTTCCTCCTACTTCGACCTAACTCACTTTGGGCACTAATAGCTCGGGTTCAAACTCTCATATCGAAAAATACCCCCTGATAAGGTCCTATTGAAATCATCATTTCTATCCGCTCCCAGATTTTCATGTCGATTGGACTTTCTCCTCGGAAACGGGGGGTGCTGAGCGAATTCGGTTAATTCTGCATTTTGTGAAAAAAGTTCTAAGTTCTCAGTCAAATTTATCAAACTCGATACTAGCTCTCATTCATTCTTCTTTGCTACCATTCTTTATACCACACTTTTAAAGCAGCTCGTTTTGTTTTTGATTCACTTTTTGTATACCAAACTTTATTCTTTTCTTTTTATCTGAACATTGTTTTCTTTTCATTATTCATTTGGTTCCTTTTCGTTTATCCATGGACCCAATTGAATACCATCAAATTTTCGAATACCATCTTAATAAGACCATTCCTAATACGTGTATCGACAATTTATCCCGGAACGCTTTCGTTCGTAAGTCGAAACGCTATCATTTTTTTGATGGCGTTCTTCGAAAGAACGGAAGAACTGTTGTTTCTGCCTCAGCGGCATGGGAAACTTTAAAACATATTCACGATGTAATTCTTTACCATAAAGGTGCGGGAAAAGCATTAGAAAGTTTTGCCGCTGAACGTTACGACATTTACAAGTTGCGGGATATATGCCGCTCTCTTACTTCGTTTTGTGCTGTATGCGCCTATCGACGTCTTGTTACTATCGAGGGTAAGCGAATGGTGCAAATAAGTGAGAAGAAGCGGATAACAATTTGTCGGGCATTAGGTTTGGAGCCTAAGGAGAAGCTTCCTTTTAATGTCAGAGATGCTCCTTCAATAGATCTGCCGAAGGAACTGATCGACGTGAAAGATTGCGCGACTAACCGTTATAATTGTTTCCTTGCCTGCATTAGTACACGACTTACAGGGTCAATCAATAATTCTGAAGCACTCGTTGTCGCGTTGGAGGTAGCTTGGGAGAGTTGCCTTAAGAAGTGGTACGACAGTTAATAGTTTCCGCGTATAGATCTTAATCAGAGCCTGAAAGAACGCGGTATCCAAACTATCGACTTGTTTGCTCTGGCTAAGATCATGGGAGTGCATATTATTGAGTACGATGCAGACAATGGGATTTGGGGTTACTATGCGGGCAATAACCGGGGGTGTGAAAATGGCGCAATTTATACTTGGTTTGAAACGCGCAAGGATAACGAGGCTCACTCTATGCTTGTCGTGGGTGCCTTGAATAAACCTAAGGAACCAAAACCCAAGAGTCGTCGCTATTGAGGCTACCCGGATTTCGTGACCGCAAGTGTAATTAGCCCTACTTAGACTTTTCGCCGTTTCTTAACAAAGGGGTCGTCTCTTTGTCTATTAGCTTTGAAAAGATCTTGTTGATTAGTCAAAGTTGCTTTTGTTCATTGTTAATTAGCATTCGATTAGTTGCATTGATAAACTATAATTACTTCTAGCTTGTGCTGCTTTAAAACGCAATTTAATTAACAAAAAAGTTGTTTGTATCAAGCGCTTTCATGTCTTTATAAGTATTTTTGATTTTAATTGGTCATTTGATTGATTTGCAAAATTATATATTCTACACCAAGGTTCGTCAGTTCATTTGAAAAGGGGAGCTAGGTAATCAATGTACAGGCAATTTTGAATTGAACGATCTCATACAATTTGCAACTTTTTATTTTAATATTTTCAGAAACAGCCCCGACATTTTGCAAATACATCTTTCCGTAACTCAGGAAAACAAAATTACTGGAGTGGGAGCAAATTGGCGGTAGTAAAATTCGTCTTCCTCAAATGTTTTCCTCAAATGTACAGAAATTTTTAAAGCAAAACGCAGCGCTCATAAATTCTTCTCATCTTAAAAGGTATTTCAAAGAGAAACACCATTAAAAAGAAAAATGGGGATAATGGCATTGGCTTTTGAGGTATGTTGCAAATTGACTGAAAACTTTTGTAAATTTATTCTCAATTCTTATTTTTTCCTTGAGTATTGCACTGTTCAAAGCCAAGAGAGCTAGTACAGGAACGCAGTATTTAAAAATAATACTGGGGTGAGGGGAGGGGGAGGTGGCTGGGTCTGGAACTGTTTTGAAACCCTTTTGAAAAGTTGAAAGGCAGTCCCGAACCATCTGCGCCATATCAGATACAGACACGGAAGCCTCCTGTTTTTTTTAAACTTTATTTCGAATCGTGGGATATTAACTGGGAATAATCTTGGCATTTTTATTAAAAAAACAGGTTTGCATCTGTGGTTCTTTTTGTACAGATGGGGAGTCGAACCGTTGACCCGTTGGAAGGGTACTCCACCATCCCAAGCGGAATGACCATACGAAGTAGCCAACAGACTTAGCCTGCTTACATTACTTTGCGCTAATACTGCATATAATGGAAAGTGATTGATTAATAGTTTGGACACCAGTGATCTTTGATTACGCTGTTTGCAAAGTCAAATAATGCTGTTCTAGAACTTACGGTCGTTCGTGATTTGATACTTGGATTGGAGTTTACAAAAATATGAAAAATAGAGCCAAAATGCTTTGTTTTTCACAGTGCCCAAAATTAAAACATGTAAGACTTTAAAGGCCATCAAAATCCTTTCCCAATAATAGAAAACCGGTAATAACTCCCAGTCGAGACCGGATGGTTATCTTGCATGATCTTGCAAGACGAAATGATCGTCCAAGATTCTTACAAGACAAAGGGTTATCTTGCGAGATTCTTGCAAAAAAAAACTTCAAAAAACACATAAGTTTGGCTCTGATTGAGGACAAAAATAATTGAAATCATGGCGCAAGTGAACACTCAATCAATCAATAAGCCTATATTTTTCGTTCTTTTTAGAGTCTCATGATATAGTCCAGACAATGACAGTTACCAGGCTTCCTATAGAGGTACAAGAGAAACTATTTAAGTGTTTAAGTCCAAAGCTAATGATTTTGATGACTTTAAATTTATTTGTTCTAAAAAATATCATTTTTTTAACGTTAATGTCTTTTGTATTCTTCTCTTATTTCTGTTAATATGGTGCTTAGGTTGAATTGCATCATTTTTTGATGAACTGAAATTTTGAAATTGTTTTAAATAGTGGTTTCATGTTTAAAATAATGGTTTCCTGGCTTTGATTAAACGCACTTTCTGTTCTTTTTCTGAAAATCTTTATAAGATTTTGAAAATTTGCCCGAATTTTGAGTTTTATTTTTGGCATCTTGTAATATGAGCAAACTAAATTCAAGTCCCTTTGCTGTTGAATACAAGCCCAGTTATATATATATATATATATATATATATATATATATAAACATATATATATATATATATATATATATATATAAATATATATATATATATATATATATATATATATATACATATACATATATATATATACATATATATATATATATATATATATATATATATATATATATATGTGTGTGTGTGTGTGTGTGTGTTTTGTTCTCAGTCTGATTGCTAGCTCTTCGTTGAGCACTTCAGCATTTTTGGTCAAGTTTTTGTTGAAGTTTTCAATTTTTCTGGTTCTTTTGTTAGTCGTAGGACACAATTTGTATCATGAGAGGTATCAATTTCTTCTTTCGGAGTTATAAATAAATTTATTTAATGATTTCAGTTGATAACTAATGGTTGCATGATTTTAATTTTTTTTAGAATATATATAGAATAACATGTTCGATCATGCGCGCGGATGAAAAGTTCTTGGCAATTATTCCCTGTATGTTAGGATTATTGCCAGAATATGTTAAACACGTACCTCAACTTCGTTTTGAAATAGAGAGGTACCTTTTTTATGGGGAATTTACACAAACTCTGCCGTTATCTTGTCTCTTGATGGTTAATTAATGAGTCCGAGGAAACAAAAAACAACAAAACCCTACCGACAGACAGCTTGGAACTAATTTTTTGCTTAGGTTGTAAAAATGAAACAAAATAAAAAAAGTTTAATTAATAAAGCAAGGTTAAGAACAAACAATAAACTATAAATAACAAACATCTAAATAAAAATTTAAGACACAATTCTCAGTTTTAAGTAATTGTTTTAAGTTTTATAAATGTACCCATTTAAAACTGCTTCTCCGTCAGCATCTTCTTCAACATCTATTTGTGTTGTATGGACATGTGGAAAAGCTTGTAACCCGCTTTTAGAGCTGTTATTGTCACAAGAAGCTCTTGCAGGTTTTTGTATCTCCTCGTCAATACTTCTTGAGACTCCCAACCGGGGTGGAGTTGGGCAGCTATCCCCTATAAAAGCTGTTATTGTCACAAGAAGCTCCTGCACGGAGCAGTCGCAGGTTTTTGTGTCTCCTCGTCAATACTTATTGAGACCCCAACTGGGGTGGAGTTGGGCAGCTATCCCCTATAAAAGCTGTTATTGTCACAAGAAGCTCCTGCGCGGAGCAGTCGCAGGTTAATGTATCTGCTCGTCAATACTTCTTGAGACTCCCAACCGGGGTGGAATTGGGCAGCTATCCCCTATAAAAGCTGTTATTGTCACAAGAAGCTCCTGCGCGGAGCAGTCGCAGGTTATTGTATCTCCTCGTCAAAACTTCTTGAGACTCCCAACCGGGGTGGAGTTGGGCAGCATCGTCAATGTTTAACGCTTTCTGGACATGCGTTGCTTCTTTGCAGGCGACTCTTCCTCTGCTTCGAAATCGATATATGGACATCTTGAGAACGGCTTTTCTTTTGAAGCTGCATCGAAATCAAATATTTCTTCCTCATCGGATTCAATTTGAGAAGTTTTCCAGAACCTAGGATCAGGTGGTGAAAAGGTTTCTTCAATCTCAGTATCAAGTTGTTCAGTTAAATCTCTGGTGGTTTCACATTCACTGATCTCAATATAGGACTTTTGAGGTTTTTCCGAGGGCTGTTTCCGCTTGTGACCAGTTTTGTAGTGTCCATACGCGTATGAGCTTATACCGTCACCCAGATGATAACGCTTATCGTCAAATGCACTCAAAGCAATTTTGTTAGACTCTGTTATGTTAAGTGTGTGTTTGTCACTAGTTATAGATGTTACTAGTTTTCTCAATGGTGATTCTGATTTGAGCACATCTTTGAACTTATCATGATGAAGTGTCTTTTTCACATGTTTGCTCACACCCTTGGCACCTTTTTTGACTTTCTGCAAAGTTTTTACAGAATAAGCTTTTGGTTTCAGAAAAACTGCTTCCATCACAATGTCACCATTCAGCTCATCCGATAATTTAAGTGGCACTTTTTTGTTCAATTCACTGTGTAAGTGATGATCCTTGGGGTAATCACTCAAATCAAGTACGTGCTCCAGCTGTTTAAGATCTTCGTAAATGTCATCCGTCTCAATTTCATAAAAGAGAGAATCAGGGTCACGATACATCACTGTAGCTTTTTTGTCAAACAAAGGCCCCATTTCTTCATAATGAAACCTGTACAGGTGTAATTTTGACAGATCCAAAATCGCAGCACCCAGATAAGTTGGTTTATTCCACCTGATCTCTTTCTGGCTAAAAGTGATCCCAACAAGGTTCTCTCGAAATATAGTGAACTTCTCAAAATTGTACTTGTTGCAATAAAACTTTGCTTTCTCCTCATTTTCAACAAATACCATCTTGTAACGACATCTCAAATTTTCCATCGTTTTTCCGAAGCATGAATTGTTCAACAGTTTGAAAAAGTTTTTTTCAAAGGTGCTGATACCGGGTTGTTGTCGCAACTTTGTGTTCTGCTCAATATAGCACTTCATAAAAAATCACTCTGGTTGAACTTCAGAGTCTTATGTAGTCTGGTTACTTGGAGCCCCTGTTGACAATAAAATTTCAGAACTGACTGATGACATACATAATTCTGCTTTGACTGAAGCGTTTCCAGAAACTTTGGGATATGACTGGTCTTGTTTCCCAATTCTACCTGATACTGAGAAAGCATCTCAGCATCGATTTTTAACTTCTCAGCAGCCAGAGGGAAATCATTGTGACAGTCATGTAAGTTGCTAGGATAAATCAGATCAACCATTACAAAGTACCCAACATCACTTTCGTCAGATGTTTGCATGATCTTGTCCAAACTGATGTCTGACCATTCAAATCCTCCGGTTGGCAGTTTTTTCATCATTGTTCCACCATATAAGTTAACGACATCCAGAAAAAGTCCATACGTGCTTGGTTTTCCTTCATCAAAGTCATTCAAGTATTTGTTGCTAGCTTTCATATATCGTTTTTCACCAATTCCATTCAATCCTCCACGTATTGCTCTCTCACAAAACAACAGCATATCTATATCAGAGAGCAAGTCCAACTTCCCTTTAGTTGTTTTCAGCACTGCATCCCATGAAATATTAGGTGCACTATAGTAATGACAGGGGTCTAATCCATATACCTGATCAAAGAGTCTCCGGCATTTTTCAAACACGTCAGCCAGAAGAGTGACATCAGTTTTGAGATACAACATGAGATAGTCACCGAAGTCTTTGCAGCCAAACATATTCCAAACTTTGTTAGCATGCTGAACATCCTCCTCAGAAATATCAATTCGACCAGACAATGAATTTTTCCACTGATCACCATATTGAGGCAACGATTTTTCAGAGAGTTTCTCAAAGCTATCGAGAAACGAATATGGGAAAACTCCTTTCTTTTGCAAAATGTCGCAATTTTTTTCGAAATGTTTAGATAATTGACAATATTCCTTTGTTTCGAGTGTTGTAACCAGAGTGTCAAGACTCCCGGATAAAAAACGATAGCTGTCAAGGAAACGAAATTCTTCATATAGTAGCTTGTCATCTTTGCTTTTACCAACAGGAACAAGGAACGAGAATGAGATGTATGTCTCACTGTTGCAAGGAATGACTGTCAATTTTTCTTCCGATTGGATTTCAATGTATTTAAATAGATGATGTGCGTCGTATTTACTAAGGTTGTGGAAAAAAATAGGCGTAAAAGTCTGCGTACGAAGCTTAAGATTGCAGCTGTTGTGTGCAACTCCGTAGATTTCACCAGTAAAGTGATCATGATGGATTACTTTTTCGTCGTTCAAACACATCTGACAAATAACACATCTTTTACCCTGATCAATCATTCTCATTCGTTCTTCATCAGATATTATGAGGCGTCTATGCTTCTGTTTTCTCTCAGAAATAGATTTGGCGTTCTCTCTGAGCCACTGAAAAAACTCTTCGATGCATTTCTCACCTTCAAAACTGTAATAATCACTTCCGCCAGTTTTATCAACAGCACAAAAACCTATTGCACAAGGATTCTGAATTTCTTTGTTCAAGGTGTAGCTATTCTCAGGATTCTGGCGGCAGGTGTCGTGCTTAAGGCTGACAGCCTCTGTGTCTGCATAAATCACTAAGGGAACTGAAAACGTTTTATGCCAATTTGTAAATTCAATTGTTGAGTCTTCCATTGGCATAGTAATATGAACAGCTTTATGCTCCCCACATAAATCCAAATGTTTCTCCAGTGCCGTTGAATTCCAAAATCCATGAAGGCAACGTTCGCAGTACTTATACCGGTTATGATTCCTTTTTCCAAACTGCCGAGCCATGAAAGCGTGAAAGTTTGTGATCAAACAGTAGTGGCTGATCAGTCCATCGGTCAGCGGCAACAAAGGAATAATTTTTTCCGTTTTCATTTTGGTTAAGTAAAGCGGCAAAATTTTGTTTTTCTTGAAACGAAAAACATTAATTCCAATATTATTTTGTTTCTCAAACTTCGGAACATCCGTCAAAGACATGGGGAACTCAATGCTGTCAAAATTCAGTTTGTGCAAATTTGGCTTGTATTTGTTTTGCCGATTTTTGTTCTCCTTCTCTGGAAACATTGCTGCAAGCACTGAGTATGCAAAACATTTGTTGTCATTGTTTAGAATATTTAGGAGAAAGTTGTTTCCCACTAGGGCAGCTGGCGTAGCAATGTAACTGCTTCCTCTGATAGGTTTAAATTTGTTAATGTTAATATCCAAATGATCAATTTTCTGAACAACAAATCCACTGCCACCGGTTGAAAAGATCTGGATTGAGTTTTTCAATTGGTCAACCATTTCAAAAATTTCATCATCTGATATTTCTGTTGTTAAAGTTTTCGACTTTGTGTTTGAATGACAGCCGACTTTTGTATCTTCTGTGGGTTTCAACATCTGTACAAAAACAGAGAGCTGAATTTTCAAAGGTCCAAGCTCTGCTATTTTGTTTCTCACGAATAATTTAAGGTCTTTGAGATGCTCCGTAACAAAGGTGAACGCATCAATTTGGTTGTCCGCTTGTAATCTGAACGACTGGAAGAATTTTTCGATCGCATGTTTAGCCTTTTGTTGCTCAATCTTGCATTTAACTTTTTCTGGAGCCTCTGGGTGAGTACCATGAGCGTCTTCCTCATGTCTAGCAGACGATGAAGTGTCGCCATAAATTTGTGTACAATGCTTGCACTTTGTGTACGTCTGACATCCATGAACTTTTTTTTCAATGGCGAATTACACTTCTGCTCTCTGTGAATTTGCTACCACAAACTCCACAATCATAGTTTGCTGTTTTTTCATGCTTTAAATTATGCTCCTTCTCCATATGCTGCAATAACTTCTCTTTCCTGCTGTACTTCTTCGAGCACTCGTCACAGTTGAAAGTCTTCATCTAAAACAGAAAAAGGTATATTAATATTTGATTACTGATTAACACTTTGAAAAAACCTTCTAAAAAGACTCGTCCACGGATCATATATTGTAACTTATACCATACAAGGAATACAAGGAATTTAATCACTTAACCTATTCACTTAAGATTGCTAAGAAATACTATCTATGAAATCAATGATCTTGACCTTGTATAAGCTTTTATGGTTTTTAAATTTTCTGAGCTCACAAGGAATGACCTGACTGAAATTCACTCTAACACAATTAATCGTGGACACAATAAGTGTACACTTGATTTTAAAAATTCCGAAAAATTGATCCAGCTTTTTTAAGAGAAGAATCAGTAATTTAAGGAAAAGCGATTATATATAGACGTTTCGCTTGGTATTTTTGTATCTTTAAACTGCTGTTAAAAAATTTGGTTTTATTGAGAACAGAAACTTACACTTCTATTTTGTTTAAAAATTTTTGCCTGCCTGAAATATTTTGCCAAAAATTAGTTTGGAACACATTTTGCTTGACTCCAATCAAAGCGACTGATTCGCAGTTGTTGAATGCTTCAAAATGATTTATCTAAATAAATAACTTGCTTTTATAGTTTTAGTTTGTTTTCTAATTTTTTCCATCAATTATTCAGATGTATCAAATTTTTTTTCTGTTTGGTTACGCGTAAACCTCTTCAATGAAGGGAAAACTTTACCGTTTGAAAACTTTTTTACTTTAGTTTTTTACAGGTGATCCCCAGATTCTGGCAAATATTAGTTGGGAATGCAGTTTTATATGGCAAAAAAAATTACTTTCAAAAATACTGGGTTTATACTGATGAGATAATCGGAGATTGAAAAACAAAAACTTGATAGTCCTCCGTTTTGTTTTCCAAAATTGGGTGGTTTGTTTTAGTTTAGGATTAAAAAAAAGTCGGAAACTCATTATATTGCAGCCACTTGCAACAACTAGATAGCATATTATAAGATTAAGCTTACTTCCATAGAATTTTTCTTGTTAAGTTTTTACAAGTCAATACCAATTCATTGAAAAAGAAAAAAGAACCACTGATCTGTAGTTGTTGAAAGCTTCGAAATGAATATTTTCAAAGCGAGGAATGTTTTTATTGTACTCTTGTCTCTATAAAATCTGTTTAAATTTTTGTGTGTTGAATTGATTTTTCTATTTGTTTGGACTCAGTGGACCTAGGCTAAATTCAAGATGAGGAACTAATGTTTTTATGGCAGTTTTGACAATTTGTTATAATATACTTCAGTTTTATATTTGAATAGAAACTCGCTGCATAGTTGCTTAAAGTTTTCAACTGATTTTTTCTCCTTGATTTTTCTGGGTTGCTTTTAAAACTGTCAAACAAATCTTTCAGTTACAGACAGATAGTTATCAATAAAGTGTGACAGAATCAAATCGTTGGTAATTAGGGTTGCTTTTTTAATGCTTTTGAAGTTCAATAGAAAACTTGATAAAAGCAATTTCTAGATGCAATATCACAAAAAATTGAGAATTCATGATTGTGACCTCGGTGTTCAAAACGAATTTTCACACAAGTCAACTGAGAACATTTTTGTGGTTGACGAACACAATTATTTCAACAGTCAACCAAAAATTGACCAAGAAGAGCAAATCAAGTTTTACATTGTCTCATTGCACACTAATTTATTATCGTACTTTGCAAAAAACAGGATCACGAATTTTAGCTAAAGTTGACGAAAACTTTAAAAAAATGTCGAAATCCACATAGTTGTCTTAATTTCTTTTCCAAGAAAACAAATATTTTTCAGTTTTGCTTCATCTGGTAAAGTTATCATAAATAATAGTATATTGTATAGTTTCCTGAAGCAGAAATAAGCTACATTAATATAGCATGGGAAAAAACTGTCTTTTTTGGATAACGCATATCATCATTTACCTTGCTGGTCTTTGTCGTACCAATCAACATTCTGTTTCTGTTCAGTTTATTTGGTCAGTTTAACAAAAATTTGACCTTGCAGATCCCCGCGCTCAGAATGATATCATGTAAAACAGATGCTGAAACTTTCCGTTGATTACGAAATATGCAACTATTATCTAACTAAATTTTTTTATTTCGGTTCTATAAATTGGTTGAAAATTAATGTTACTACAGATACATATGTAGTACAAAACATTCATAGTTCATACTGTAATTTTGACAAAATTCGTGTTGTTGAATTTTTTTTTCGGTGCCGCCAAACGAATCAGCACTCTAAAATAAATGCTTCTTCAACAAAAGGGTCTGAACGTTTTTAGTTTAGTTTTTCATTCAAAAACAAAGTTAGAGAGACTATTTCTTAGTTTATGACATCTAATAAGAACTAGTTTGCATCTACTGACTGCTGGAAACGTTTATTAACTGTTTAAGAATGGTTTTAAAAAACAACCTCAAAAAGGTTTATGAGTAGTTAATTATTGATAAGAAACTTTTGCTAATGTTCACAAACTTTTATCTCATATTTTTTTCTTTGAATTTAAAGTTTTTGAATAGATGATCTCTTTGGTACGTTTTTATTCGCATATAAGTTTCACAAATGTAGAGCCTCTAGGAAGAAATTTAATTTGTTTAAATATAATTGAAAGTCTCTAGAAATGCGCTTAGCGGTTTTACTGACCTTTGAAAACTTTCTGTTAAAAATTTTATAAAAAATTTTACCTTCTAGAATTGTTTTTGAACTTTAAATCTTTGATGACTCATTGACACGTTTTGAAATATTTCTGGACAATTTTAGTTATGTTTTAGAGTACTAAAATATTTCAGTCGGAAATTTTGGCTGCAATTAATGTTTGTAAACGGCCAACGATAAATAGATCAGACTATTAAGGAGTTTTTTTGTGCTTTTTGGGACCGTTATTTTTATCAAGTAGAATGACGTTTAGCCTGCAGAATAAATTTAAGCGAGAAATTTTTGCTTTGTTTGAGAAACTTTGATTGAATGACAGGTTTATTTCAATATTTGCTTTATATATCTCAAGTAGGAAAGTTTTGCTGTCAATCCCCTTTTTTTCACAGATGTGAAGTGAGAGAAAATTGAACAAAACTGCTTTTGGAGAATTTTTTGGCGACTTAATTTTCGAAACTGCATAATTTTTTACCTAAGGAAAATTCCGATAAATATTCTGTTTTGTATTTATCGTACACGCAATAAAAATGTTTAGTTGACTTTTGATTACTCGAATACATTTTGTAAGGGCAAATTTCATATCGTTTAAAGTAATTTTGCTTCCCTATTGTGAAAACTTTTAATTTAGAAATTTTTCTCTAGGAATTGTAATTTAAGAAGGAAAAAATGATGTACAATTGATCTTTGGTGACTCATACATATGTTATATGAGCAAAACTGATGTTTTTCAAAGTAGTTTTGTGTTAGTTTTCTCTAATGGAACAACTTCTCCTTAAGAAATTTTTCTCTAGAGCTTGTACATTAAGAGGAAAAAAATGATGTACAATTGACCTTTGATGACTCATACATATGTTATATGAGCAAAACTGATGTTTTTCAAAGCAGTTTTGTGTTAGTTTTTACTAATGGAACAACTTTTCCTTAAGAATTTTTCCTCTAGGACTTGTACATTAAGAGGAAAAAAATGATGTACAATTGACCTTTGATGACTCATACATATGTTATGTGAGCAAAATTGATGTTTTTTAAAGTAGTTTTGTGTTAGTTTTCACTAATGGAACAACCTTTTCTTAAGAATTTTTCCTCTAGGACTTGTACATTAAGAGGAAAAAAAATGAAGTACAATTGACCTTTGATGACTCATACATATGTTATATGAGCAAAACTGATGTTTTTCAAAGTAGTTTTGTGTTAGTTTTCTCTAATGGAACAACTTCTCCTTAAGAAATTTTTCTCTAGAGCTTGTACATTAAGAGGAAAAAAATGATGTACAATTGACCTTTGATGACTCATACATATGTTATATGAGCAAAACTGATGTTTTTCAAAGTAGTTTTGTGTTAGTTTTCACTAATGGAACAATTTTTCCTTGAGAATTTTTCCTCTAGGACTTGTACATTAAGAGGAAAAAAATGATGTACAATCGACCTTTAATGACTCATACATATGTTATATGAGCAAAATTGATGTTTTTAAAGTATATTTTTGTTAGTTTTTACTAATGGAACAACTTTTTCTTAAGAATTTTTCCTCAAGGACTTGTACATTAAGAGGACAAAAATGATGTACAATTGACCTTTGATGACTCATACATATGTTATGTGAGCAAAATTGATGTTTTTTAAAGTAGTTTTGTGTTGGTTCTCACTAATGGAACAACCTTTTCTTAAGAAATTTTTCTCTAGGACTTGTACATTAAGAGGAAAAAATGATGTACAATTGACCTTTGATGGAACAACTTTTCCTTAAGAATTTTTCCTCTAGGACTTGTACATTAAGAGGAAAAAAGTGATGTACAATTGACCTTTGATGACTCATACATATGTTATGTGAGCAAAATTGATGTTTTTTAAAGTAGTTTTGTGTTAGTTTTCACTAATGGAACAACCTTTTCTTAACAAATTTTTCTCTAGGACTTGTACATTAAGAGGAAAAAAATGATGTACAGTTGACATTTGATGACTCATACATATGTTATGTGAGCAAAATTGATGTTTTTCAAAGTAGTTTTGTGTTAGTTTTCACTAATGGAACAACCTTTTCTTAAGAAATTTTTCTCTAGGACTTGTACATTAAGAGGAAAAAATTGATGTAAAATTGACCTTTGATGACTCATACATATGTTAAATGAGCAAAATTGATGTTTTTTAAAGTAGTTTTGTGTTGGTTCTCACTAATGGAACAACATTTTCTTAAGAAATTTTTCTCTAGGACTTGTACATTAAGAGAAAAAAATGATGTACAATTAACCTTTGATGGAACAACTTTTCCTTAAGAATTTTTCCTCTAGGACTTGTACATTAAGAGGAAATAAGTGATGTACAATTGACCTTTGATGACTCATACATATGTTATGTGAGCAAAATTGATGTTTTTTAAAGTAGTTTTGTGTTAGTTTTCACTAATGGAACAACCTTTTCTTAACAAATGTTTCTCTAGGACTTGTATATTAAGAGGAAAAAAAATGATGTACAATTGACCTTTGATGACTCATACATATGTTATGTGAGCAAAATTGATGTTTTTCAAAGTAGTTTTGTGTTAGTTTTCACTAATGGAACAACCTTTTCTTAAGAAATTTTTCTCTAGGACTTGTACATTAAGAGGAAAAAATTGATGTACAATTGACCTTTGATGACTCATACATATGTTATATGAGCAAAAGTGATGTTTTTTAAAGTAGTTTTGTGTTAGTTTTTACTAATGGAACAACTTTTCCTTAAGAATTTTTCCTCTAGGACTTGTACATTAAGAGGAAAAAAATGATGTACAATTGACCTTTGATGACTCATACATATGTTATGTGAGCAAAATTGATGTTTTTTAAAGTAGTTTTGTGTTAGTTTTCACTAATGGAACAACTTTTTCTCAAGAAACTTTTCTCTAGGACTTGTACATTAAGAGGAAAAAAATTGATGTTCAATTGACATTTGATGACTCATATATATGTTATGTGAGCAAAATTGATGTTTCTTAAAATAGTTTTGTTTCAGTTTTCACTAATGGAACAACCTTTTCTTAAGAAATTTTTCTCTAGGACTTGTACATTAAGAGGAAAAAAATGATGTACAATTGACCTTTGATGACTCATACATATGTTATATAAGCAAAATCGATGTTTTTTAAAGTATTTTTGTGTTAGTTTTCACTAATGGAACAACTTTTCCTTAAGAAATTCTTCTCTAGGACTTGTACATTAAGAGGAAAAAAATGATGTACAATTGACCCTTGATGACTCATACAAATGTTATGTGAGCAAAATTGATGTTTTTTAAAGTATATTTGTTTTAGTTTTCACTAATGGAACAACTTTTCCTTAAGAATTTTTCCTCTAGGACTTGTACTTTAAGAGGAAAAAAATGATGTACAATTGTTCTTTGATGACTCATATATATGTTAAGTGAGCAAAATTGATGTTTTTTAAAGTATATTTGTGTTAGTTTTTACTATTGGAACAACTTTTCCTTAAGAAACTTTTCTCTGGGACTTGTGCATTAAGAGGAAAAAAATGATGTACAATTGACCTTTGATGACTCATATATATGTTATGTGAGCAAAATTGATGTTTCTTAAATTAGTTTCGTTTTAGTTTTCACAACTGGATAAACTTTTCCATAAGAAGTTTTTCTCTAGGACTTGTACATTAAGAGGAAAAAAATGATGTACAATTGACCTTTGATGACTCATACAAATATTCTGTGAGCAAAATTGATGTTTCTTAAAGTAATTTTGAGTTAGTTTTTACAATTGGAACAACTTTTCCTTAAGAAATTTTTCTCTAGGACTTGTACATTAAGAGGAAAAAAATGATGTACAATTGAGCTTTAATGACTCATACATATATTCTGTGAGCAAAATTGATGTTTCTTAAAGTAATTTTGAGTTAGTTTTTACTATTGGAACAACTTTTCCTTAAGAAATTTTTCTCTAGGACTTGTACATTAGGAGGAAAAAATGATGTACAATTGACTTTTGATGACTCATATATATGTTAAGTGAGCAAAATTGATGTTTTTTAAAGTAGTTTTGTGTTAGTTTTCACTAATTGAACAACTTTTCCTTAAGAAATTTTTCTCTAGGACTTGTACATTAGGAGGAAAAAAATGATGTACAATTGACTTTTGATGACTCATATATATGTTAAGTGAGCAAAATTGATGTTTTTTAAAGTAGTTTTGTGTTAGTTTTCACTAATTGAACAACTTTTCCTTAAGAAATTTTTCTCTGGGACTTGTACATTAAGAGGAAAAAAATGATGTACAATTGACTTTTGATGACACATACATATATTATGTGAGCAAAGTTGATGTTTTTTAAAGTAATTTTGAGTTAGTTTTTACTATTGGAACAACTTTTCCTTAAGAAATTTTTCTCTAGGACTTGTACATTAAGAGGGAAAAAATGATGTACAATTGACCTTTGATGACTCATACATATATTATGTGAGCAAAATTGATGTTTTTTAAAGTAATTTTGAGTTAGTTTTTACTATTGGAACAACTTTTCCTTAAGAAATTTTTCTCTAGGACTCATTAGGAGGAAAAAAATGATGTACAGTTGACTTTTGATGACTCATATATATGTTATGTGAGCAAAATTGATGTTTTTTAAAGTAGTTTTGTGTTAGTTTTCACTAATGGAACAACCTTTTCTTAAGAAACTTTTCTCTAGGACTTGTACATTAAGAGGAAAAAAATGATGTACAATTGACCTTTGATGACTCATACATATATTCTGTGAGCAAAATTGATGTTTCTTAAATTAGTTTTTGTTTTAGTTTTCACTAATGGAACAACTTTTCCTTAAGAAATTTTTCTCTAGGACTTGTACATTAAGAGGAAAAAATGATGTACAATTGACCTTTGATGACTCATACATATATTATGTGAGCAAAATTGATGTTTTTTAAAGTAATTTTGAGTTATTTTTTACTATTGGAACAACTTTTCCTTAAGAAATTTTTCTCTAGGACTCATTAGGAGGAAAAAAATGATGTACAGTTGACTTTTGATGACTCATATATATGTTATGTGAGCAAAATTGATGTTTTTTAAAGTAGTTTTGTGTTAGTTTTCACTAATGGAACAACCTTTTCTTAAGAAACTTTTCTCTAGGACTTGTACATTAAGAGGAAAAAAATGATGTACAATTGACCTTTGATGACTCATACATATATTCTGTGAGCAAAATTGATGTTTCTTAAATTAGTTTTTGTTTTAGTTTTCACTAATGGAACAACTTTTCCTTAAGAAATTTTTCTCTAGGACTTGTACATTAAGAGGAAAAAAATGATGTACAATTGACCTTTGATGACTCATACATATATTATGTGAGCAAAATTGATGTTTTTTAAAGTAATTTTGAGTTAGTTTTTACTATTGGAACAACTTTTCCTTAAGAAATTTTTCACTAGGACTTGTACATTAGGAGGAAAAAAATGATGTACAATTGACTTTTGATGACTCATATATATGTTAAGTGAGCAAAATTGATGTTTTTTAAAGTAGTTTTGTTTTAGTTTTCACTAATTGGACAACTTTTCCTTAAGAAATTTTTCTCTAGGACTTGTACATTAGGAGGAAAAAAATGATGTACAATTGACTTTTGATGAATCATATATATGTTAAGTGAGCAAAATTGATGTTTTTCAAAGTAGTTTTGTGTTAGTTTTCACTAATTGAACAACTTTTCCTTAAGAAATTTTTCTCTAGGACTTGTACATTAAGAGGAAAAAAATGATGTACAATTGACTTTTGATGACTCACATATATGTTATGTGAGCAAAATTGATGTTTTTTAAAGTAGTTTTGTGTTAGTTTTCACTAATGGAACAACCTTTTCCTAAGAAACTTTTCTCTAGGACTTGTACATTAAGAGGAAAAAAATGATGTACAATTGAGCTTTAATGACTCATACATATATTCTGTGAGCAAAATTGATGTTTCTTAAAGTAATTTTGAGTTAGTTTTTACTATTGGAACAACTTTTCCTTAAGAAATTTTTCTCTAGGACTTGTACATTAGGAGGAAAAAATGATGTACAATTGACTTTTGATGACTCATATATATGTTAAGTGAGCAAAATTGATGTTTTTTAAAGTAGTTTTGTGTTAGTTTTCACTAATTGAACAACTTTTCCTTAAGAAATTTTTCTCTAGGACTTGTACATTAGGAGGAAAAAAATGATGTACAATTGACTTTTGATGAATCATATATATGTTAAGTGAGCAAAATTGATGTTTTTAAAGTAGTTTTGTGTTAGTTTTCACTAATTGAACAACTTTTCCTTAAGAAATTTTTCTCTAGGACTTGTACATTAGGAGGAAAAAATGATGTACAATTGACTTTTGATGACACATATATATGTTAAGTGAGCAAATTTGATGTTTTTTAAAGTAGTTTTGTGTTAGTTTTCACTAATTGAACAACTTTTCCTTAAGAAATTTTTCTCTAGGACTTGTACATTAGGAGGAAAAAAATGATGTACAATTGACTTTTGATGAATCATATATATGTTAAGTGAGCAAAATTGATGTTTTTCAAAGTAGTTTTGTGTTAGTTTTCACTAATTGAACAACTTTTCCTTAAGAAATTTTTCTCTAGGACTTGTACATTAAGAGGAAAAAAATGATGTACAATTGACTTTTGATGACTCATATATATGTTATGTGAGCAAAATTGATGTTTTTTAAAGTAGTTTTGTGTTAGTTTTCACTAATGGAACAACCTTTTCCTAAGAAACTTTTCTCTAGGACTTGTACATTAAGAGGAAAAAAGTGATGTACAATTGACCTTTGATGACTCATACAAATATTCTGTGAGCAAAATTGATGTTTGTTAAAGTAATTTTGAGTTAGTTTTTACAATTGGAACAACTTTTCCTTAAGAAATTTTTCTCTAGGACTTGTACATTAAGAGGAAAAAAATGATGTACAATTGAGCTTTAATGACTCATACATATATTCTGTGAGCAAAATTGATGTTTCTTAAAGTAATTTTGAGTTAGTTTTTACTATTGGAACAACTTTTCCTTAAGAAATTTTTCTCTAGGACTTGTACATTAGGAGGAAAAAATGATGTACAATTGACTTTTGATGACTCATATATATGTTAAGTGAGCAAAATTGATGTTTTTTAAAGTAGTTTTGTGTTAGCTTTCACTAATTGAACAACTTTTCCTTAAGAAATTTTTCTCTAGGACTTGTACATTAGGAGGAAAAAAATGATGTACAATTGACTTTTGATGACTCATATATATGTTAAGTGAGCAAAATTGATGTTTTTTAAAGTACTTTTGTGTTAGTTTTCACTAATTGAACAACTTTTCCTTAAGAAATTTTTCTCTAGGACTTGTACATTAAGAGGAAAAAAATGATGTACAATTGACTTTTGATGACTCATACATATATTATGTGAGCAAAGTTGATGTTTTTTAAAGTAATTTTGAGTTAGTTTTTACTATTGGAACAACTTTTCCTTAAGAAATTTTTCTCTAGGACTTGTACATTAAGAGGGAAAAAATGATGTACAATTGACCTTTGATGACTCATACATATATTATGTGAGCAAAATTGATGTTTTTTAAAGTAATTTTGAGTTAGTTTTTACTATTGGAACAACTTTTCCTTAAGAAATTTTTCTCTAGGACTCATTAGGAGGAAAAAAATGATGTACAGTTGACTTTTGATGACTCATATATATGTTATGTGAGCAAAATTGATGTTTTTTAAAGTAGTTTTGTGTTAGTTTTCACTAATGGAACAACCTTTTCTTAAGAAACTTTTCTCTAGGACTTGTACATTAAGAGGAAAAAAATGATGTACAATTGACCTTTGATGACTCATACATATATTCTGTGAGGAAAATTGATGTTTCTTAAATTAGTTTTTGTTTTAGTTTTCACTAATGGAACAACTTTTCCTTAAGAAATTTTTCTCTAGGACTTGTAAATTAAGAGGAAAAAAATGATGTACAATTGACCTTTGATGACTCATACATATATTATGTGAGCAAAATTGATGTTTTTTAAAGTAATTTTGAGTTAGTTTTTACTATTGGAACAACTTTTCCTTAAGAAATTTTTCACTAGGACTTGTACATTAGGAGGAAAAAAATGATGTACAATTGACTTTTGATGACTCATATATATGTTAAGTGAGCAAAATTGATGTTTTTTAAAGTAGTTTTGTGTTAGTTTTCACTAATTGAACAACTTTTCCTTAAGAAATTTTTCTCTAGGACTTGTACATTAAGAGGAAAAAAATGATGTACAATTGACCTTTGATGACTCATACATATATTATGTGAGCAAAGTTGATGTTTTTTAAAGTAATTTTGAGTTAGTTTTTACTATTGGAACAACTTTTCTTTAAGAAATTTTTCACTAGGACTTGTACATTAGGAGGAAAAAACTGATGTACAATTGATTTTTGATGACTCATATATATGTTAAGTGAGCCAAATTGATGTTTTTTTAAAGTAGTTTTGTGTTAGTTTCCACTAATTGAACAACTTTTCCTTAAGAAATTTTTCTCTAGGACTTGTACATTAGGAGGAAAAAAATGATGTACAATTGACTTTTGATGAATCATATATATGTTAAGTGAGCAAAATTGATGTTTTTTAAAGTAGTTTTGTGTTAGTTTTCACTAATTGAACAACTTTTCCTTAAGAAATTTTTCTCTAGGACTTGTACATTAAGAGGAAAAAAATGATTTACAATTGAGCTTTGATGACTCATACATATATTATGTGAGCAAAGTTGATGTTTTTTAAAGTAATTTTGAGTTAGTTTTTACTATTGGGACAACTTTTCCTTAAGAAATTTTTCTCTAGGACTTGTACAAAAAGAGGAAAAAAATGATGTACAATTGACCTTTGATGACTCATACATATATTATGTGAGCAAAATTGATGTTTTTTAAAGTAATTTTGAGTTAGTTTTTACTATTGGAACAACTTTTCCTTAAGAAATTTTTCTCTAGGACTCATTAGGAGGAAAAAAATGATGTACAATTGACTTTTGATGACTCATATATATGTTATGTGAGCAAAATTGATGTTTTTTAAAGTAGTTTTGTGTTAGTTTTCACTAATGGAACAACCTTTTCCTAAGAAACTTTTCTCTAGGGCTTGTACATTAAGAGGAAAAAAATGATGTACAATTGACCTTTGATGACTCATACATATATTCTGTGAGCAAAATTGATGTTTCTTAAATTAGTTTTTGTTTTAGTTTTCACTAATGGAACAACTTTTCCGTAAGAAATTTTTCTCAAGGACTTGTACATTAAGAGGGAAAAAATGATGTACAATTGACCTTTGATGACTCATACATATATTATGTGAGCAAAATTGATGTTTTTTAAAGTAATTTTGAGTTAGTTTTTACTATTGGAACAACTTTTCCTTAAGAAACTTTTCTCTGGGACTTGTACATTAGGAGGAAAAAAATGATGTACAATTGACTTTTGATGACTCATATATATGTTATGTGAGCAAAATTGATGTTTTTTAAAGTAGTTTTGTGTTAGTTTTCACTAATGGAACAACCTTTTCTTGAGAAACTTTTCTCTAGGACTTGTACATTAGGAGGAAAAAAATGATGTACAATTGACCTTTGATGACTCATACATATATTCTGTGAGGAAAATTGATGTTTCTTAAATTAGTTTTTGTTTTAGTTTTCACTAATGGAACAACTTTTCCTTAAGAAATTTTTCTCTAGGACTTGTAAATTAGGAGGAAAAAAATGATGTACAATTGACCTTTGATGACTCATACATATATTATGTGAGCAAAATTGATGTTTTTTAAAGTAATTTTGAGTTAGTTTTTACTATTGGAACAACTTTTCCTTAAGAAATTTTTCACTAGGACTTGTACATTAGGAGGAAAAAAATGATGTACAATTGACTTTTGATGACTCATATATATGTTAAGTGAGCAAAATTGATGTTTTTTAAAGTAGTTTTGTGTTAGTTTTCACTAATTGAACAACTTTTCCTTAAGAAATTTTTCTCTAGGACTTGTACATTAAGAGGAAAAAAATGATGTACAATTGACCTTTGATGACTCATACATATATTATGTGAGCAAAGTTGATGTTTTTTAAAGTAATTTTGAGTTAGTTTTTACTATTGGAACAACTTTTCTTTAAGAAATTTTTCACTAGGACTTGTACATTAGGAGGAAAAAACTGATGTACAATTGATTTTTGATGACTCATATATATGTTAAGTGAGCCAAATTGATGTTTTTTTAAAGTAGTTTTGTGTTAGTTTCCACTAATTGAACAACTTTTCCTTAAGAAATTTTTCTCTAGGACTTGTACATTAGGAGGAAAAAAATGATGTACAATTGACTTTTGATGAATCATATATATGTTAAGTGAGCAAAATTGATGTTTTTTAAAGTAGTTTTGTGTTAGTTTTCACTAATTGAACAACTTTTCCTTAAGAAATTTTTCTCTAGGACTTGTACATTAAGAGGAAAAAAATGATTTACAATTGAGCTTTGATGACTCATACATATATTATGTGAGCAAAGTTGATGTTTTTTAAAGTAATTTTGAGTTAGTTTTTACTATTGGGACAACTTTTCCTTAAGAAATTTTTCTCTAGGACTTGTACAAAAAGAGGAAAAAAATGATGTACAATTGACCTTTGATGACTCATACATATATTATGTGAGCAAAATTGATGTTTTTTAAAGTAATTTTGAGTTAGTTTTTACTATTGGAACAACTTTTCCTTAAGAAATTTTTCTCTAGGACTCATTAGGAGGAAAAAAATGATGTACAATTGACTTTTGATGACTCATATATATGTTATGTGAGCAAAATTGATGTTTTTTAAAGTAGTTTTGTGTTAGTTTTCACTAATGGAACAACCTTTTCCTAAGAAACTTTTCTCTAGGGCTTGTACATTAAGAGGAAAAAAATGATGTACAATTGACCTTTGATGACTCATACATATATTCTGTGAGCAAAATTGATGTTTCTTAAATTAGTTTTTGTTTTAGTTTTCACTAATGGAACAACTTTTCCGTAAGAAATTTTTCTCAAGGACTTGTACATTAAGAGGGAAAAAATGATGTACAATTGACCTTTGATGACTCATACATATATTATGTGAGCAAAATTGATGTTTTTTAAAGTAATTTTGAGTTAGTTTTTACTATTGGAACAACTTTTCCTTAAGAAACTTTTCTCTGGGACTTGTACATTAGGAGGAAAAAAATGATGTACAATTGACTTTTGATGACTCATATATATGTTATGTGAGCAAAATTGATGTTTTTTAAAGTAGTTTTGTGTTAGTTTTCACTAATGGAACAACCTTTTCTTGAGAAACTTTTCTCTAGGACTTGTACATTAAGAGGAAAAAAATGATGTACAATTGACCTTTGATGACTCATATGTATACTATGTGAGCAAAATTGATGTTTTCCGACTAGCAGGTTTTGATCCGTGGATGAGTTATATAGGTTGAAATGATGGAGGAGCTACATGAAGACAAAAGAAGTTTTTTAACTTACTTTGCACACGTTTTCTGTTTTGAACCACTCCTCTTGCTTAGGGATGCGCTCTGATGATAGACAAACAAAATGCTGTTCGTCTGGTTTCTAGATGTTCTCCTTTTTTTGCTTTCTGATTTGTTTTTGAAGCGCTCGGAATTCAAACAAGAGTTTTTTCCGTCTTTTGTGTTTTTGTATTCTCTGCAACCAAAGTGACAAAAAAAGATGTTGTTACACCCAACTGTTCTTCTTGACACCACTCCTTTTTCTGATAGATCCTTCAAAACTAAAAACAATATGTTTCTATACTTTTCGGATTCCTCAAGGACCTAACTTCTTAGTATAACTTCAAACGATGATTTCTTTTCAAATGGTGAATTAACCTGATTTAAATTGCAGGAAGTTTGTCTCAACTTGTGTTCTTTCTACTCGACGATTGTCTTCCCTGTCAATTGGTCTTTGCTGGACAAAACAACAGTTGATGAGGTCAAAGTTTCAGTAAATTATTATCTTTCAAAATGCTTTTTTTGTTCCTTTTTTATATAAATTCTATTGAAGAATCAATTACTTCCTTTTATCGTGTTCGAACTTGTTGTTTTCGGATACAAACTTCGTCAAAAAGTAATACGTCTGAATCATATGGCTTATTGTGTAATAAATGAAAGGGAAGTCTATTAACAGTCTGAGCCAGACGAGTTCGAGTTCGAGTTTGAGTTTGTGTTCTAAAAATAGCCCTTAGGCAATAATTTCATCAGAAAGTAGAACGCTTCCTACCCAGACGTTTCACATGTAGTTATAAAACAAAATCTTCAACGTGAGTCTGCATATACCAATACATAGATTATTCACATTAGACACCCAGATTTCTGCTACTGCGCAAAAGTGTTCACTGGATTTATAGCCCTCAGAGATTTGTATACAAGCAATCTTCTTCACAGGGTTTAAATATCCCTCATAAACTTATAAACTTGTGTTCTTCAAATTTGCGTAAGCAGGAATTAAGCATGCATTCGCAATACCTATATATATAGTTTATTCACATTAGAAGCCCAGATTTCCACGCAAAAGTGTTCATGACAAATATAGAGTGGATTTATAGCCCTTAGGCATTTGTATACAAACAGTATTCTCCACAGTGTGTTTATATACCTTATTAAAGAGGCAAGCCAACATGTCCTGTTCAAAAAGGTAAGTCCATTAATTTTTCAGGCAACAATCCTAACATACGGGGAATAATTGCCAAGAACTTTTCATCCGCGCGCATGATCGAACATGTTTGGGGAAAATGTGCCAAAAAGTGATCCAGGGTGTATAGGTTTGTTACTACTTATATATATATATATATATATATATATATATATATATATATATATATATATATTTCCCATTTGTTTTTTTTTGGTCTAAATGTCACCTTGTCTCACTAAGGACATATACTTTTGAGTGAATTGAAATGTTTATCGGTTCAACTTAGTTTTTATGTGGTGCTAATTTGACTTTAGTAATTTTTTTTAGATAAATATATATGGATATAATTAATGCTTTGTTCTGCTTGGTTTTGCTTGGCTTTGTTTTTCTTTTTGTTTATTATTTGTTTTTTGTTTTTCTTTTCTGGTAGTTTTGTTAATGACATATCTCATTGGCTCTCTAAGACGGCCTTGTTTAATTAGTGTAATTGTTTGAGTGTGAAGTAACTTTTTATTCTTTCATCAATTTTTTTCGAGATAAGTTTAGTTTTCTGAAAGCTTTCTATCGCTTCCTCTTTTAGAAGAAAATTGAATCTAAAATGTAGATGAGCGGGGTCCAAATAATATGCGGAAGCGCAAATTACGGAGCCTCTTTGTTTTTTTCTCGATTATAGATTCTAAGAGTTTCGCCCAATTGATTAAAATAATTTATCCGTAAGCTACCCACACAAAAGCTAAGTTTGAATTTTTATCTACGTTGGCGAAATAATAATTCTTCCCGTATGATTTTTGTATCCTTAAGGAAGCTACAAAGTGCTTATCATTTCTTGCAAGATATGAATTTATTTAAAACAATTTTTCTTCTCGTGAAATGTGAAATTCAATTAAACACTAGTAAGACAAATATGAATACACGTAAAATATTGCTGAAATTAAACATGTAAATCCCGTGTCTAGGAAGATTTTTGTCTTCCAAGACATTTAAATTGATTATTTATATTCATAACTTTTTTATGCTAATAACGTAATCAATTTTTTTGCCTTTTCCAGAAAACAATTAACTTTTTGTCAAATTGTCACCAGCTCTAATATCACAATTGACTTGGTTGTTTATATGTTTACAAAGAATTTTAAAAACTGTTTTCATGTCAAGTCTGGGCATGTGAACCGATCATTTGAAACGTTTTAACGCTGTACGCTCTTGTCATTCTCTTGTTTTAAGATTATAAATTAGAATTTTTTTGAACAGTACTTTTTTGTTGTTTTCTGTGCAAAAATTCTGAATGTTGCTAGTGGTAAATTACGTAAACAGCTACATCAAATTTTGAAAAAATTTAACTTTGCTTTTCGACTAATCAGCATTTCTTTTACTCTTATGACACCAATTCTTATAAGATGTTATCATATTCCACAATAAAATATTGATAAAAACAGTTTTTTGATGTGGAGAATCTGAGAAGTTGAAATTTCACCGTGTAAGACATGACAAAGTGTCCTAAAAGATGTTAGTCAGGCGTGCCATAATCTGATCATAATCAGATAAAAGTTGATAGAACGTCCTAAGAATGTTGCAAGATCTCACGATGAAAATATCTCAAATATTTGTTGCTGTTTATAGAAGGTCACTGGGGCATAGACCCGTTGGAGGGGTACCTTTACAACATCTACCCTCTGGACTACGAGGCATATACCAGGTACGAGTTGAGAATCTCAGTGCAGAGAGAGGACGGGAGTGGATCTGAACCAGCTGCAACAGCCACACTTACTATCTCTGTCGGCAATGACAACGACGAAGTGCCAACATTCACTACAAATGCCTTTGCATTCACAGATCTCACCACTGGAACAAACACAAATCCAAGTAAGATACTATGCATCGAATTTGGCTATTTTTTTGAAAAAGCAGCTTTTGCAAAAGTTGATGGGAATGACCCCACAAAATAAAACCCCGCACAGAAATACTGTCTTCCTGTGGAAAAAACTGCGCGGAAGTTAACCCCCAGGGATGAAATAAAAGCTCTCTGAAAAGAACTCTTAAGAGGTGGAAAACTAAATGTATTCACATATAATTGGAAATGGATCAAAATTTTTCTTAAAATGATCAAAATTTATGAAATCTTTCAATCTAAAATATTTCAATTAACTAAAGTATACATTTGAAGAAAAAGAGGTGTCTTATTCTACGGGGTACGCTTTTTAGACCCAAATTACACTCGGGCTCTTTTTGTCATTAAATAGTCGGGCTCTTTTTCGCATTACTCAATTTCAACGGAAATTATACCGAAATAACACCGAATATTTAATCGAAATGATACCGCGTAAAGATGAAACAAGATTTATTGTGCTAAGATCTTGATAAAATTTTTGGGATGAAAACGTAAAGTTATGTTTGAACATGCACGTTATGTATTCGCATCTATTCGCACATTCAAGAAATAAGTCAACTTTCAAAGATCTCACCAGGGTTAAATAAAGTCTGGATTTAAGTTATCATGAGAAGTTAGCAATATCTTAAGAAATTTCAAGATCCGTCATGTCTCGCCAGGATATTTTTCTTCAAGCTTAGACAATCATGATTTTCGCTGTATTCTATCTTTCAAGCATTGCCCCAATACAAGACATTAGCAGAGGGTGCTGCAGCCCAGGATCTAGGCACCTTCAGTGTCAATGACGCAGATGCAGACGAGGTACTCACAGTGTACATTGAATCAGTCTTCCCTGGCGAGGCTGTGAACCCATTCGCCGTGTCCTGCTCAATTCTGTCATGTGACTCATCAGGAACATTCAAAATTGAGGTGATCTAGATTGTTTTACTTCCTTTCAACCCAAATCAATTAACCCCGATGTTTTAAACATAATTCTTTTCAATCCTATATTATTTAGTCCCGCATTTTTTTTTTACTATGTGCAGCTCAAATCTATATTATACCTATGCGAAAATTCTTATCTTATTTGCTAAGTGTATTAACAGTCTCGTAATTAACAGACTGAAGTAAACAGACATCACAGGGTCCTGAAATACAATGATCTGCCAATTGAATGGAAAACTGGAAGGTCTCTTCCCTGACCAGCAGATAAAATGACCATTAAGAGCGGAACCAGCGAAAACAGTTTGATAAGTTAGAGACAGGATTTTAAAAGTAACACTAAATGGAAAAATACTTTTGTTGTTAAAGAAATGAAAACTGATATTTCCAATGAAAAACGCAAAAGCAGGAGAACAGATAAAGTGGCACAATAAAAACATTTCTTGACACATAAAAGATAAGCCGAAGCAAAAACAAAAGAAACCTTTGATCTCAATCTCAACAACAAATGTTTTAGTCAATACCGTTTTGGTAAATTTTTGGCAACAACCCAAATGCATGCCCAAAAATGAGATTGATTGGCCACTTATACCTAAAAAAAACACAAAAATGACAAAACAAATTCAAAAAAGAACGTGGAAAAATTTAAAAATTCTTTTATAACTTGCTTCCTTTTTGGTTAGTAAAAACATGAAAAACAGCATAATTTTGGGGTCTAGGAAATAAAACCCACGGAAATAAACTCCCATTTTAAATTGGAAATTTGGTCGTGGTTATTTGTTCTTTTGTGATAGTTTCTTATCAAGTCTCACGGGCCTCTAAGGCATGGCCATGGCTCGGGAGGCATGGCCAAATGCGCTAAATGCACAGCTCGTTGAAAACCAAGTGGGGTTTATGTCCATGTGGGTTTTTTCCTGAAATTGAATGTTTTTTTCCGAAACCGTAATTTTGGCCTCATAAAACTAAAGATGTAGATTTTTTTGTCTTAACTTTAGGATTTCTTTCTACTTTAACAGAGTTAGCGCTTGAAAAACCACCAAACCAGCTCAGAGACTGTAGCAAATGAATACACAAGGTTTACCAATTACCTGTTTATTCTGTTTGAATTGCTCAAAAGTATCAAAACAATATGCAATCACATCTTACAAAAAACATGAAAAACCAAATGCTCAGAAAACCAAATGAGTCTGAATCTAAAAAAGTGCAACGTTGTTGCCTTCAAGGGGACTGCGTCAGTTGCACTGGGAGGGCATATTCTTAATACAGCGGCAGTGCAAAAAGACCTTGGAATACAGGTCTCCGAATCTCTTAGCTGGGCGTGTCATGTAGAGAAGCGAACCACCAAAGCTCTCAAGTGTTTCTACATGATCAAAAGAAGCACGCTCCACACTACAGCTTGGCAAACCAAGAAAGCAATTTATCGTAGTTACATAGTACCTATTGTGTCATATGGAGCTATCCTATTCAAGGCTAGCAAAACCGATCTGCGAATCATTGAAAACGTGCAGAAGAGAGCGGTTAAATGGATTTTCAATAGAAAAGACATTGACTACAAGACCAGCTTGCAAATCCTGAATCGTCTACCCCTCTCTCTTTATCACGAGCTGCATGTACTATTAACCTTCATATCCATCGTTAAGAACAAAATTGATGTTGAATGGAGGAACTACGTTAGCGTTGGGGAACAGCAAATTACCAGAGCTGGTCAAATCACTCAGTATAAATGCAAAGTTTACAAGTTGCAAAAGCAAGAAAGTGATTTCTGGTATAGGGCTGCCCACCTCGCAAATTTATTCGGCCGGTATCTTTCAGGAGATGTGTGCGAAACACCGAATATCAAGGGGAAGCTTTCTGATGTTTACTCATTTTACTTCGATCAAAAATATGACTTCAACAATGTCTGCACTTGGAGGATTTTCTGCAACTGCTCGGACTGCAGAGACCTTAACAAACTGAATCTGTGACAGTAATTACCAAACAGGGAACTTATGAAACCCCTGGGACTGAATCCCTAAAGCCTTTATTATTATTTTTATTATTATTAAACAAACAATACACAGCCGGACGATTCTTGAAACAGAAGCTAAAATCTCTTTTTGTATTAATTTCTTCTCTCAGTTTTGAACATCAATCGTTCCTATAAAACTCTTTTATACGAAATGACGCGATCCTCATTTTTACAAAAAGAATTAATTACAACTGTAGGTGTTGTATAAAAAGTTTTCTGTGTTACATAAAAACTTCGTTGTCATATTTTCGCCTTTTTATACGTAGCTATTGATTCCGCCCTACGTTGCCCAATTTTTAGTTTTTAATTTCAATGTATCCTAGTAATAAGATATCCAATGCCCTTTCAAGTGTTTAAGTGTTTTATAAATTCAAAAAGCAGGAAACGTGAAAAGAATTGGAATGGTCACCATTTTTTTTTCGGGAATACAAAAACGTGATAAATCGCGTGAGGTTTCTATTCAATTTGTCCTTGGCACCATTTTTAGATCTTTGCACAAACTATATCCCAAATTTAACTCAACAACTGGAAGATGTCGGGACAGCATAAGGTTCCCAGTCTGTGAAAAATTTGTAGGGTAGCGCTTAATTGGAAATATTTCTGATGTGTTCAGACCTATAATTGTTCGCTGTTTTTTTTCTAATTGAAATTTTTGGCGATTGGTTTGGAAGGTAACCAATAAAACTATCTACTAATAAACGCGGAGTGTCAACATCAAATATACAATGAAACATGATACATATTCATACTACCCAACGGATTAACAACAATCAGATTGGGGCTTCTTGCGCATCACGGCATTGGATTTTCTGGCATATAGAGTATTTTGCCGTTGGGTTAAACTTCTAGAAATCAGATTCCAACAAAAAATTGTTTTAAGTTGCTGCGAGCGGCAGAACTGGACACAGACGTGGCAACTAGACTTCTCTCCGATCACTATGTGGTGACAATAGCAGTGACAGACACAAAGTATACAGCCAGGAACTTCTTCTATCTCTCTATCACACCTAGCAATGACAATAGCCCTACAATTGGTAAGCGCTTTAATGTTGCGGGTCGAGGTAATTGCTGAAATTTTTGGTGGTGAAAAATGTGGATTTAGTGGTCAAACTATATAGTTTCCTTTGTATCTGTTCTCTTAATGTACTAAAAATTGGACCAATGTTTTGGCAATAATCTTATTCTGATGTTATAGAATTACAGTTAGAAGACTTCAAATATCTTTTAGAAGGCAATTCCAAACTACTATGTCGTGCAACGTTGGAAACTCTCTTAAGTTCATATTTTTTACGAAGACAAAGAGAATTAAATACCCCCCCCCCCAGATCAAGGCAATTAGGAGAAAATAAGGAGCCATTTTTTAAAAATGGCAATTTAAATTCAGATCCTCAAACCTGCCAGTTCTTGCATCGTACGTAAAAACCATCCGTAATATTCCTCTTACTAAGTCTTGTGATAGGTAAAAATTCTCAATTTACTCATTCTGAGGACTGTTTTGCACAAATATGTCCATTAATAATTCGTTGCTAACATATACGTGAAATATATGACCATACGAATACTTTGCAGTCATATCACTGCGCAGTGAGAGGAAAGAAAGGAAATTTGAAATATACTAAAAAAATTGCAGATTTTTGATAGATTAATATGTTTCTTCAGAATCGCAAAAGATGAAGGGCATAGATGCTGACTCCCTTATAAACAAAAGTGAGGAAAAAATTTGCGCAAAAAATATTAGGCGAAAATGCAGACTCATAAAAAGATTTTTAGTCGACCCATGATTTGACAATAGCTCGACCCAATTTTTGTAGTTCATTATTTTGAGGAAAAATGACCCATGAAAAGGTATTTTCTTGAGTTACAGCTTGAATTTTTCTCGGCGCAATTTTTACTCCTACCTAAATTTTGTCGAAGAAAAATCCAGCGCCCAATTCTGGTTCAACAAAACACCAGCTGAAATTTTTGGGTCAAGCGAATGTACCAAAAGAGTTACACAAATTGGGTCGAGCAAAAGCCCGGCGTAACTTTTTGGGTTGAGCAAATGTTCAGGTGATTTATAAAGTCTAGAAATTTCATTTCATGACTCTTTTGGTCCAGCATGGTCTTTCATACCCTCTTCTGGTCGATGATGGTCTTTTCATAGTTCAAGGTCTGACGTATCCCAAATCTTATAGCAAAAATCAAAATGACGCATGTCTTGGCGAGATATATCAAGTTTCTTTTCATTGGGCAAAAAAATCTGTAAATTCATTAAATTAAGCTACTAATTTGATAGAACATAATTCGATAGTAAAATTTGATTGTTTTAGCTGCGAACCCAAATGCAGTGAGAATGAGTGAGGCCACACAGGTGGGCAGTTTGATCACACAGTTCACTGCCTTTGATGATGACGGGGTGGTACTTCAATACGACTATAGTTCAAGGAGTGTCCATTACACCCTCACCGAGGTCGCATCCACTGATATTGTTATTGGTAGGTACAAAACACAACCTCAGATTAGAAAAATCGTCAACTGAAAAATGATAGAGGCGAATTACCTTGAAAAAGAAACAAAACTGTTACCCGAAAAATCTTTTCTAGTCACCGGAGCCACTGACTTATGGAAAGACTGTGTTTGACCGATAATAGGTATCAAACGAATTTGGACTTGCTGTCTAAAAATTTCAACCAAATACGTCCAATTAGACGCTCAGTGGCGCATTCCGGTCTGTTCTTTAATGCTCAGGAATTTTCCCGATTTTTCCGATTCACTATTTTTCTTTGCTTTTGTTTTTATCGGAAACTATCAGAAGCGCCTTCAAAATTCTTCTTTTTTAATTGTTACAAGACTGAAAAAGCCTTAACACATTGAAAAAAATGAAAAATAACATTTGATATTGGCATGTTATCTACTCAGTATAATCAATTTTGATACGACGTACATACTGGGTGAAACTAAGTGTGCGCGATTTCTTAGATGAATACGCAACAAAGTGTAAGAATTAAATCGGATTTTGGCATTTAGATTATGTGTTGCTTGTAAAAAAGATATTGAACAAGTTTGTAAATAACAAAGTTACTGGCAACAAATGGATCGAAGATTCCGACTTCTTATCGCACATAATAACTGCTTAAATAATTTAATCGAGACGATTGCTCAGTTACCCTTGAAACGTTGCCTCAATTGTTACATTAATAACAAATATTTGCCAAAATCTTTCTACAAAATTGGCTCTACTGTATTCAAAATTGCAGCATGGAATTTTCAATATCTGCAGAGAAAGCAAAAACTCCCAGTTCCATAGAGATTATTGTAGCCATGACATTATGAGTTGAATGTTTTGTCGTTCCTATTAGCATTCTGTAAAATTTTTGGAAAACCTTTTACAATCGATTTATTTCATTTTTAATTAAAAAAAGTTCTTTGAAAATTGGGTTGAATTCCGTCAAAACGGAAGTTCCATTGCCGCAGTGAGAACACTGAACGAGAAAACGCGAGAAATCAGTTGGAGAACTTGACCAAAAAAAACTTTCAAAGATTTTGGAAACTGCAGAATGAAGCAATTAAAAGCGAAGTTCCTCCAGGTTCAATTAGACATTGGCAAAAAAGTATCAAAAATTATAATTCGATGATCATAACAAAATAATTAAACGACAAAAGCTATAACACAGAGAATTTAATGTTTTTGTCCCTATTTCAAGGCCTAGTCTATACCCGGGCTCAGCACCCAGAGCATTTCAGTACTGAACCAGTCTAAATACTGGAACTGTATATAGATATTTTCACACTTGTACATACTTTGTTCATGTCAAAGTATACACTGATCAGTCACCTTTTCAGCGTCAAATTGTACTTCAGAATATAACCTAACTTTGAGCTGTTCATAAGCATGATCATGCAATTATCAGTCTAATTAACGATATTGTATATCCATTATCATCCTAAAAATTATTCTGTTTTTAAATTGTTTCAGCCCCGACTTAACATCAATTGCCAGACATTTCTATGGCATACTACATCAAAGCACCGGCATAATCACGTCACTAAATCACACCACAGGCAAATTCACATCATGCTACATCACACCACAGACATATTCAGACCAAACTACATCTCACCACAGGCATATTCACATCACAAAGAATCCTAAAACAGGCAAATTCACACCGCACGACATCACATCACAGGCATATCAACACCATAATGCATCACACCACAGGCATACCCACATAATAATATAATCAGACCCGGATGATGTTAGTGATCCATGCTAAGTGAACCGGGAAATCCTGAATAAACGTGCTAAGTGACCCTGAAGATCAAAATCTACCTGCTAAGTGACCCGGGAGATCTCAAATGTACCTGCTAAATTCCCAGGGAGATCATGAATGTCACCTGCTATGTGAAGGTCAAGAACATACCTGCTATACCCAGCACGCACCACGTTGCACCCGCAACGGAACCCTCGCTCACCCGAATTGCACCCCGAACGCACTTGTTTCGTCCCGTATATATTATCCAGCGTAATATAGAAATTTTCACAGAACCAATCACACTATGGAATTAACGTGAACGTTCCGAATAGCTGTTTTTTTTACTTTCTGGACATAGTGACCAACTTTTTTGATGTAAATAAGCTGTTTCAGTATTAATTTTACAAGTCAACTTTTAAATAGGCAAGATCAGTACTGAAATAGTCTGGGTATTCAGCCAGGGTAGTTCAAACAAAATCAATAGTTTATGCTTCCAGTTCGGAAAATTTGGTGTTTGAGGTAATTGTATCATTTACAATTCCTTTTGTTGACCGAAACGTGACGTAGTAACCCTGAAAATGTTCATTTCTAATATCTAATCATTGCGCTAAAATCTTATCAATGGGTTTCACTATTAAGTTAATTTAAACCGGTCTTTGAAAGTTATCAGAAGCGAGTTGCGAGTAAAAAAATAAAAAACACTTGAAGCTCTATTTTATGTCAACAGTTCAGAATTTTGAAAATTCTAATTCTCTGCAGCAATTGATTCACTTTTTTGGCTTTTCTATTGTTTCTAGTTTTTAATCACTTCGCAAAATATATATCGACCAAAATCAGCTTCCTAAAACCCATTTCACGTATTGAAGTTGCAACAATTAACAAAAAACTACCACTTCACGAGATTTCAGTAGTTTCCCACGCTGACAAGTGACAAGACAATATCCATTGACATTATTCTATTACTTATTTTCTTTATTAGGTTACAGAAAAGGTCATTCAACAGCGGAGCAGTTGTTAGAAGAGAAAAACACAAGGATAACTTTGATTTCACAATTGTTATGTTATTTTATTTTCAGATTCGACCTATTTCGCGATAGACACGCAAACGGGTACTGTCTTCCTTCTGAAACAAATTGATATCGACGGAATCGCCAATGCGCCACACACAATCACTCTCAAGGTCAGAATGTCATCATAGCAGTATAATATGCTGCGATTTTTCAACAAATCGTCAACGAAAAAGACAACTACGTGCTCTCTTATTAATAAATTTCCCCAAGAAGCGCAAATTCTCTAGTTTAAGAACATCGGAGCTTTTATCCACAAAGATTTAAAACTACATGTTTTGAGAACTCGATGAGAAGTTGTCTGCTATAAAGTTCTTACATTTGAAACTGGCCTTTTCAAACCCAGGCTCATGTCCCATAGGGAAACCAACTTGACAGGACCGTCCCATATCTGTTACAAAATTTTTGCCGTTTTTTATCTTTATTACTAGGGCCACCTCCCTATAAGTATGTGCGTGTCTATGTATGTGAGCTTAACTTTGATTCAGGTTGATGCTGCTGACAACTACGGGGCAGGAAATGCTGCAAACCAAGTTACAGTCACAGTCCAAATCGATGAAGTGAACGACAACCCACCTACGTGCACTGGAATTCCCGAATTCACATTCAAAGCTCTGACCGAATCCACAACTGTCGGCACATCACTCGTGGACTTCTCGGGTTGCGATGACATTGATTTCGGGTTGGCGCAGGGTTGGGCTACCGAGCTCTACTCGGGTGGGGTAGGCACTGATGGTGGATTACAGTTCTTTGCATTGATTGCCAATGATTTGCAGTTAAGACATACATGTTAGTTATCTTCTGTTAACGGCAAATTATTTGTAGAGAAAAATAGTTTCGTTACTGGTACATTGTTGTATACTTTCACCCGGGCCGAGGTGTCAACGCTAAAAAACGCAAAATTATGTAAGATTGGCGTTGAATGCGTTGAATTTTTGTAAGATATACGCTTGAGCGTAGATCTTACATAAATTCAACGCATTCAACGCCAATCTTACATAACTTTGCGTTGAATTTTGGCGTAGATCTTACATATTTAGCGTTGAATTTTAGCGTAGATCTTACATATTTAGCGTTGATTTTAGCGTAGATCCTATATAAATTCAACGCATTCAACGCCAATCTTACATATTTTGCGTTGAAATTTGGCGTAGATCTAACATATTTAGCGTTGAATTTTAGCGTAGATCTTACATATTTAGCGTTGAATTTAGCGTAGATCTTACATAAAATCAACGCATTCAACGCCAATCTTACATATTTTGCGTAGAATTTTGGCTTAGATCTTACAAATTTAAGGTTGAATTTTTTGAATTGCATTTCAGACCACTTTATGATTTGAAAACTTTTTCAAGTTTTTTCAAAAAGTCAATTTTTTCACTGTTTCGACCCCGATAATTCACAGGTGAGAAAATCGAAGTCAGCAAAAAAACCACTTATTAGCGCTCTTTTATAGTGAAAAATCCAATTGAGACCATTTCAAGTTTTTCAAGTTTTGTTTCAAAAAGTTAAATTTTTAACTGTTTCGACCCTATACTGCACAGGTGAGAAAAATCACTTTTTAATGCTCTTTTGTAGTGCAAAATCCGTTTTAGACCATTTTACGATTTCAAAACTTTTTCAGGTTTTTTTTCGAAAAATTAATTTTTTTACTGTTTCGACCCCTATACTGCACAATTGAGAAAAATGAAGTCAGCAAAAAATAATCATTTGCTCTCTTACGGTGCAAAAACCATTTCAGTCCATTTTAGGAATTCAAATTTTTTTCAAAACTTAAAAAAAAATTTAAATTTTTCCCAGTACTTCTCACATGATAAATGCGTTAAATACGTTGAAATTATGTAAGATCTTGGCTAAATTCAACAAAAAATATGTAAGATCTAGGCTAAATTCAACGAAATATATGCAAGTTCTACGCTAAATTCAATGCAAAATGTGTAAGGTCTACGCTAAAATCAACGCAAAATATGTAAGATCTACGCTAAATTCAACGCAAAATATGTAAGATCTACGCTTCATAAGGATTGCGGCTCTTAAGGAATCCAAAGTACGGTGGCGCAATGGTAAAAGAGGTGACAAGTAAACAGGAGGTCAGTGGTTCGAGTCCCATACCCAGAGTACTACGCGTTGATTTTTTGTAAGATTCAACGCAAAAAAATGTAAGAACTACGCTAAATTCAACGCTAAATATGTAAGATCTACGCTAAATTCAACGCTAAATATGTAAGATCAGCGGCAACTGGCGTTGACAAGTTGGAAAATTAACCGCCATTTCTTACATAATTTTGCGCTGAATGCGTTGAATTTTTGTCTTTAAATTCAACGCATTCAACGCAAAATTATGTAAGAAAATTGCGGTGAATTTTGCGACTTGTCAACGCTAGTTGCCGCTGATCTTACATAAATTTGGCCAAATTCTTCGGCCCGGGCAATATACGCATGAAGAAATTGAAAATATTTTCTTTCAAAATTAAGTCACAATTTAATTTTTGAGAGGCACTGAACTTCTTTCCAACTCTCGGTGTAATTGAAGTTGTTTCCCTCTATTTTTTTCGTAGATATTTTTTCTTTTTACATTTAAAAATTTTATTGTGTCCTCGTCTCCAGCATGATTAACAAGAGTTTTATTGTTCCGACCCACTTTAGTTGAGGCAGTAACTATATACTCAAATGGGTTTTCTGTTCAGTTAATTTTGTCCGACCGATATAATCATCGTAGAGGGTCGTTAAAGGTATCATAAGAGAGCCAGTCCAGCGTAGAATATATAATTAAAGGAGTTTTTGGAATTGTTTTTTTTTCCACGGAGTTATCGAGGTTATAATTTTGTTGACATTTTCCGTATATTTAAGCGAATTTTTTGGCAATTTTGCTGAAAATAATAAAATTGTTAACGAAAGTATTGTTGGCTTTACTTCTAAAGAAAGAGTGTATTTGAACTCATTGATCAATTTTTTGGCAAAATTTTTTGGTGAACTTGTCAAAATGCTGCCTGCCTTTTTAAATCAAAACTGGCACGAGATAAGATTTTTTTGTCCACTTTGCTTAAATTCGCAGGATTAACACACCTCAAAGCACAATTTCCGTTAACTTCATAGTGGGTTAGTTTTTTTGCGCTTCTTTGAGAGTGTTCTTGTATAAAAGTTTGCTTTTTCTAGTTTAACCCGATAATTATCCAAAATGCATCTTTTATTTTTGATATATTTACTTTTTCGTCAAATTATCCATATCAACAATATTCAGAACAACTAAGTGTTTTAATGGACGAACAGCAGTAACAAGTAGAGCTTTGGTCTAACAGTTGTTTTTGCAGTCCAAAAAATTTTGATTGAAATCAGGCGCTGTCATTTTAAAAGTATTTTCGCACTTTTTTTTCGCTTTTTTCTAAGGTTAATTCAACAGAACAAGTGAAACAAAATTTTAGTAATGGCCTGTCCAATTGATTTCTTAAGGAGTTTTAGGGAAACCGATCAAATGCTATTGTAAAAAGTTTACGGTCTTTTTCACCATTAAGTTGATCTGAACCGGTCGTTCAAAGTTTTTGAGAAGCGAGTTGGGAGTAAACAAAAATAAAAAACCTTACAGCTCCATTTTCCGACAATTGTTCAAAATTTTGAATACTCTAATTCTTTGCAGCATTTGATTCACTTTTTATGAGTTTCCTATTGCTACTGTTTTTTAATCACTTCGCAAAATATAAATTGACGGAATTAGCTTACCAAACAAAAATTTGGGTTATTAGAAAAAGATTTCCTAAAATATATTTGACGGACTGAAGTTGCATCAAATAACTAAAAACAAATACTTCACAAGTTTTCCAGTACTTCAGCAATTTTTGTAGGTTTCACACGCTGACAAGACAAAATATGTTGACAAATCCACAATATTCGGAACAATCAACTGTTTCTAATGATTTCCTAAAGAGTTTCAAGGAAACCGATCAGTTGCTGTAGTCTAAAACTTATTATGGGTGACATATTTTGACGTAGAGCATATTCTGAATAATCACAAATCTGAACGCTTTTTTAGAACTAAAGGAATATATTTAATTATATCAGTTGAAGGCTAATGTTGTATGACTTTTACATTAATTGTTCCCTTAAAATTTTTTTTTTCTTTTGTAACTATGCCATCTTTGTTCTCGTTTGTCTATTGGCTATCTAGTTTCATTATTCAGAGGCCGCATATTACAGTAGTGGTGTTCAATGAAGGCGCAAATGACTATATATTGTTTTTTAAGGAATAGATAGTCGTTTTAAGGGCTTCGACACCGTTTTCTCGAAAACTTTAATTGAATTTTTGTTTTTCAAAAGTAATTAACGTTTGTTTTGTAGAAGTAAGAAATTCTGAAAAATAGTTGGTTTTATTGTATTTGTATCAAACATGAATTAACATAAACCTATTTAAAGATTTCAGTTGATGTCTAATTGTTTTCATTATTTGAAATTGTGTTTCGAAAAAAACTAAGGTTTTAACTTCGCCGTTCTTGGTCACTTTTTTTCATTTGTAACAGAATCTCTTTCAGTACTGATCCCATTTTTTTCAGCTCAGCACCAATTAAAATTATTTGTTTAACTTTTATTGACGTTGTTTTGATTTTGTTATATTTTCTGAAAAAAATATTCATTGAGTTTTTGGTAATAAATTATGTATGCTGATGGCATTTGAATTTACTGCTTGCTTTGTCTGGTAGTCCTATTAATTGCCAGTGTCATCGGCTATCTATTGTGGCATCATTTATTTTAATAAATAAATTGATTTGAAAGCAATTTTTTTAAATCATACACCGATTATTATTGGGCAATACATGAATTTTGAAAGTTTTCCGACTCTTCCTCAATTGGTAGACAATTAAGCCAAAAATATGGATGAGCTTCGTCGGAAAAATATGTGCAAACTTCAATTCCAGAGACTACTTGTTTGTTTCGACCCACTTTAGTGGGGGAAGAAATATATACTCAAATGGTTTTTTTTTGTTCAGACAATTTTGACCGATCGATATAATCATCGTAGAGAGTTGCGAGTGGTGTCATTATAAAGCCCTCCCAGCGTAGAATATAGATTTTTTTTCAATTTTTGCTTGTTATAGGGAGTTATCGCGGCTTAAAGTTTTGTGAATATTTGTTGTAATTCAGCTGTTTTTGTTCACATTTTTGGGTTTTTTAAACCTAATTTTCGTCAATTTTACTAAAATTTAATCCAATTGTTTACTATATTGTTATTGATTTTATCTCTAAAGATATAGGAGGGCTGCTGAATTGTTCGATCGGAGTTTTTTGACTAAAATTTTTGCTAAATTTTTCAATATTCGACTTTTTTCGGGAACAAATTTGCTTTGTTTGCCCACTTATTTTAAATTTGCTGGGAGTAGATACCTTAAAACTGCGGCCATATTCATTTTATGCTGATTTCTACACCCGCTGCTTTCGAGAGTCTTATGGAGTTGCTATTTTGCCAGTTTTTTTGCAAATTAACACTCGACAGTTATACAAAATGCATTTTTATTTTTGACGAATTGAAAAATTTTGGTAAAAAATTGATTTATTTTGCAACCATTTGAACAAATGGGTACTTTGTTAGACGCTGAGTAGCAACTGGGCTTATGTTGATCTGGCCATGGATCCTTACGATAAAAAATTTTTCTGATTTTAATGGGGCGCGACTTTTTCGAAATATTTCCATAAGTAAAGGCTTTTTTTTACACTTTTTTTTACTTACAAGAAATTCAAATCAGGGCTCAATGAATGGCAGATACTATTTACAAAAACAAAACCCAAATAGATTATATGATGGTTTCAGAGTAAGCTTATGATTTTTGTGGCTCTGACCAACTAATTTCGTAAAAAAAAATTTATGTACTTCTTGAATGTTGCTTTCATTTGTTATCTTTTTTGTAGTCCAATGACTGATTGTCCCCAGTCAAAGATCTAGTTATTTTTAGGAGGTAAAAATGAATCTAGAAAAATCTTTCAGTTGTTATCTAGTGTCTAATTTATGACAATAATTGTAGGATCGTAGGCTCCATTGGCTTTGAAATTTTGCGCAATTTAACATTGGATCATTGCGTGTCTCAATTGCTTCCTATGGAGATATAAATGAACATTTTAGGGATTACAGTTGATATCTAATGTCATTAATAACGTTGAAATTAATTGTTTTCAAAGATAGAAACCTATTTCGAACCTCTTTGCTCTTTTTGTCGAACTGTTAGCCGGTCACATTGAAGACAAGTCTCATATCTCTTCCAATGAAGTGTAGGTTAAAATGTTTCGTTTAGGTTTTTAATCTGATGCGAGTTTGATTTTGTTATTATTTTATTTATTATAGACATTGAGTTTTGCTCGTAAATAATGTTTGTTGTTTGATTTATATTATTGTCTTTTCTAGTAGTCCTATTATCAACAACGCTCATCGGCCCTCTAGGGTGGCATTATTGTATTCCATTGGTTGTTTATGGATTGATATGTATGTTCTCCCAAGATCTCTATCTCTTCATCATTTGGTAGCCAATTAACTCAAGAATGTGGATGAGCGGGGTCGGAACCTTATGTGCGTACGCACATTTCCGAGCCTCCTTGTTATTTTAGTTTTCAAACTTAAATTGGCCCAAATGTACAAATTTTATGAGCTATTACTAGTCCGCTTCAGTATGAAAACTAAGAGATCCGTCTAAATATAGAATAAATGATATCGATTAGAATTTTTATAAATCTCTCTGAGCTTTGCAAGTTTTCCGCATTTTATCTTGCTGTATGTCAATAATCGTGTATTACTTTCTCACTGCCACAATTTTGAATTCAACCTATTATTCATCTTGCAGGAAGATTTTGCAAATCAATGTAAATCACAGACGTTTTAACGAATCTAGCATCATTCAGCGCTGCAGTCTCATCGTAACAATATACTCAAGGTAAAAGATATTATCGTGGAATAATCTCGGGCTCAAAATTTTAAGCCGCTTTAGATTTCGTGCTTTAGATTTCAAGGAAAAGATGTTTTTGTTGTTTCATGAGCTTTTGATTGCTTCCAAATTTTGGATAGATCCGATATATCTCGAAAAGTATTGGGAAACTCCCCGTTTGTTATTTTAACTGGACAAAGTTGCTGTATTCGTTTTATTATTAGCCACGCTATCCGTGCAGTATGTTTATATTGTGCTCCTGTTTTCGTTTTAATTTCATCAGACCAAAATTTTATTTATTGTATGTACCTTTGACGTTTTGTAACATTTTCATTGTATTTCTTACCTGAATTTGAACGCTAGTTTTTTCGAAGCGGTTGTTTTACATAGAAATCAAACAATCACAATATTTCTTTTTTACTTATTATTCTTTGTCGGATGTTGAGTTTCAAACAATATGAGCAATTATAACCATCTCTAAATTCGAAAGACTCCTTGATCTTACAAAAAAAGAAATTCAGTTTATACATTATGTCTTGTCATTATGACTTTTTCAATTTTTGGACATTTATATATCAATATTACTAGTGCATATATATTTTGTCATTGTTGTTGCTTGAAGGAAGCTAGAACAAAACAATTTTCAATGGTTTTTTGTCAACGTAGGAATGCCCAATTCTTTTTCAAATCGACCCTCTCATTTAATTTTGTTTTTAATATACTTTTTGTCTGCTCTCCACTCATACGATAAAAAAATACCCTCATACCCCTATGATAAAAATGGTTTTTTGATAGGTTGGAATAATTTCTGTGCGAAGCTCGTGGATGCTAATCTCCCTTGTTTACTATGTAACTGCATGTATAACTTACGGTACAAAACAAAAACACCCGATTTTCATAGGCATAGATCTGGACTGGGTGTTTAGATTTGTTTTTGTTTCAGTGGACTACGATATTTGTTTCAGTGGACTACGATAAGGGAGTTCGGAATTTTGAGATAGTTGTGAGGGTGTACGAGACAGATGAGGGTCCCCTCACCTCCCACGATCAGTACTTCACCATCATTGTCACAGTCGTGCCAGAACAAGACGGCAAGCCAGTCTGGACCACAACTACCTACACCGCTACCAGTCATGTCCAACTATTGTTGCCATTGACAAATTCCTGAAGGAAAAACAGACAATTTTTTTTTCAAAAACCGTTTTGAGCCATGCAACTAATGATGGAATAATAACCTAGTGAATAAAAACTTGATGAATCTTGACAAGAGGGCGACAATGAGGGTGAAACTTCACGGGTCGAGAAAAAATCGGAAAAATATGTAAGATGAGCGATGAAAAGTTGGTTTTATGAGCGTAAATTAAATTTATCTCTTTGGCGTCGATTTCACAACAGTTGCAGTAATTCATCTTCAAAATCAGTTATAATTTCCGCCCAAATGCGAAAAATGAATTTTCGTATAATGAAATAGCTGTTTTTATATTAGCATATGCGTTTTCTTAGCGGTGAATTTATGGTATTTCATGACTAAGTTAATCGGTGAATTTGTGTAATTTCATCGCATTCACTGCTGATCTCACACAATTTTAACACTTTTTTTACAACCGGTAAGTTTGTGTAATTTCACCGATAATTTAAGCGGTAAATTTATGTCATTTCATCGCATTCACCGCTTATCTTACATAATTTGGGCAATTTTGTTCAAAGTTGTGAATTTATGTAATTTCACCGCTAAATTCTGCGGTGAAATTATGTAATTTCACCGCTACCAGTCGATAAAGGTTTTTTCACCGCCTGATTTATGTAATTTCTCCGCATTCACCGCTTATCTTACAAAATTTTCCGCATTCACCGGTTATCTTACATAATTTTGCGTTGAATGGTGGTGACACCTCGACCCGGGTTGACAAGATCTCGCATGAAAAATAGTTGAAACTTTTCTGAAGTAGCGACAATTATTTGTGATCTGTTTTTCTGTCAGACTGTAACACTTTTAGTCTTGTAAACCTAAAAAGTCATTGTACAACTTGTTGTAAAATAGAGCTTTTATAGCGTCATGTTTCTGTAAAATGGAACAAATTGTTCGTTATTTTTTACCCTGAAAATAGGGAAGTGAAATTGGACATGACTCAACTGCAGTCCGGAGTGACGCCACTTTTGGCACCCTTGTGACCCCCAATCCCTCTCGCTTCCATTTCGCAGACCCAGACGGGAATCTGGCCACAGACCCCGACAACCCACACGCTTATGGATCACTCTCTGTCTTACAATGCGAGTGTGGTGAGTTGAAGTTCTACAGTTCATGAGATCGACTTGTAATCTTCCTTCCATAGTAATACGAAATATAATTTTTTAAATTGCTCTTGAACGAATTTCACAGCAATTATTGTAAACATGTTGGTCTTTTTTATGCAAATTTTTTGCTTGATCATTTTGCGTTTTTCTTCTAGAATATTCCTTGACTTCTCAAGTGACTTTTTTCACTCTTTCGTTCTTCATTTTTGAGTGATCTCCATTGCTCTCACTCCGAATTAAAGCTTATTATTAATATAAATGGTTTGCAGCGAATAAAAATGAAGTGTCTGATGGCCCAGTTGTCAGTGATTTGGTTAGGGATCGGGAGGTCAATGGATAGAATCTCGGCATGTTCAAAAAAAATGTTCTACCCGCCCGTCGTTCAAGAGCAATTCTGTCGTACAGTTTTACAATCTGTAGGAATGAGTTGTTTCGTGGTACCAATTAGCTTTCTCTACAGCGGCCAATTAAGGGTGATTTGGCGGAGCGGTTTGATGCTTTTATTTGTTGCTTTAGAATTAACTATTCGAGTTACAGAATTTAAGTCGATTTGGCAGAGCGAAATCGCTTTCAATTATTTGTAGAGTATTTCGCTCAGCGAAAGATACCAAACTTTTGATACGTCTGAAATAAGACTTTGGCGAATCGGATTCTAATTAAGAGAGAGAGAGTCAACTATTTTGAATTACGAAATTGAGAAGAATGAAATTAGACAAAATTAACAAAACTGATTAACAATTTGTTCATAAGGTTACATTACTAAACAAATTTACAAGTATGAAATCATAAGATTCGATCTTCAAAATTAAAACTAAATGAATGAACAAATTAAAGGTAGATGAAATGAACTAAGCTAAGTTAAACATAAAATGAACCAATTTAGCTGCACCAAATAATAACCTCAAACTAAAAATGTACTATTGTACCACATTTCCCCCTTGGCGAAAAAAATAACTTGTTATTTATCAGAAAATTAATAGTCATATGTACTTGTTAAAATAATTAATACTGTAAAGTTTTAGTCAGAGTTTTGAATGCAACAGTTTTACTTAAATGCACTTTAATCACTTTCACTTTCGTAATATCTCTCCGCTTCGCCAACTGTCATGGACAACTCTGGTTCTTCGTAATTGGGAGAGACGTAGAATTGAGTTGGGTATGAGGTTGTTGGAGAGCATGAGCCGACTGTAAAGTTAGACTCTTCTTGATTAGACTGTGCTGCAGCAGTTTGTATGGCCGAGATTATTGATTTATTTTCAATTTGTTGTTTCTTGATGTTTTGTCGTCTTCTTTGTTTCCCAATTGCTCCAGTACTTGAGGTTGTGGGAGGGCAAGTTTGAATTGGAGTCACAGATTCATCCGATTCTGTGGTCGATATTGCGGAGCGTTTTCTTTTTGAGGGAAGTAACGCTACTGATGCTTTTGTAGCTGCTTTTCTCTTTGGCCTGCTTGGTGGCTCCGCGATAAAAATGCTTGAAGTTGGTAATCCCATTGGCACCGCGAGATCGTTAATCGATTCGGTAGGTTGATTTGGCGGCGCCGTTGACAGTTGTCTTTTAGGCTTTGTGGGCATTCTTACTCGGAGGGCACGTGTAACATTAGAGTGAATTGACGACACTGTACTGACGTCATCTGCCACTTTTCTATGTTTCATTCGTTTCCCTCCTTCTGACTTTTTCCTGGATTCCTTTGCATGGTGGTTTATGAGTTCCTCAATTGTTTTGCCCGTGGGAAGTTTTGGCCGTCGGTTAGCGTATACCTGCAGTTCTGTGTCACGTTCCGCCTTCGTCTCAAACTTTGCTAGATTTGAGTTCCTGATTGTTACATCTCTCTTGCCCGGTTCTTTAATTACTGAAGTATGTTCATTTGTTTTAATTACTGACGATCCTGGTGCTAGGACGTCATATAAGCCGTCGAGACTTTTCTTTGATCTTTTTGTGCGTGGTCTCTTTTTGGCCAATTTTACCTCCAGTGATGTTTCTGTTCTGGGTATCGATTGGCCGACATCTGGATGAGAAATTAATCTCGTTTCCTTGTTTTGGTCCTCCTTTTGTCATTTCATCGCCTCTTTGCCCAGTTTGTCCTTTTTCACCTCTATTTCAATGTCACTTCGCTCATCATTGTTCCAGTTTTCGTCTGTGATAAGCTGGTCCCATCTGACAGTCTCCAAATCTAAATATTTGTTTAGAATGTTTCTGTAAGTTAAACTTTTTGGGTCTGGTTTAGTCGTTATATTGCTTAATGGTGTATTCGCTTTTCTGCCAAAATGTTCCTCAAATGGTGATATGTTAATAGTATTTTGACGACATATTCGTAGTTGATAAATTATTGAATTTATTGATGCTTTCACATTAAATTGATTTTGCGCCGCCGTTTTAATACAAGCTAAGCGATTCTTGATTGTTTGAATGAGTGTTTCAACCAAACCAGTTGCTCTGTGGTTGTGTATTGGCGCCTCGATTAGCTGTATGTTATTTTGACTACAGAATGTTTTAATTTGTTGCCCCGTTTGACATCTAGCTTGATCCAATCTAATTGCAAGGGGTACACCGTGTAGCAAAACATATTCTTGAGGAAACTTTAAAATATTATCTGCATTAGCTCTATCAAATACTTCTGCTGTTGGGAATTTCGAAAATCGATCAATACATGCGAGAAAACAAATCTCTTGACTTTTTTGATTATAGATGGGTCCTCCAAAATCAATTTAAATTTCTTCATTAGGAACTTTACATAACTTTAATGGTGCCCATTTATTTGCTGGTAAAATAGGTTTTAAATTTTTACCAATCTTGACACAGGGGTTGCACTTTGCTGTTTTGGTAGCTATGTCCCTGTGCATATATGGCCACCACGCGTGTGTTGCCATATCAGTCATTCCCCATGTGCCAGGATGAGTTGCGTGGATGGCGTCTACATAGGCATCTTTGATCGCATGGCGAAGAGCAATTCTGTCATCTATGCAGACACACCCGTTCCTTACATGCAAGTCTTTCCAAAAGGAATGAATGTAAAGGGATATTTGTCTACATCTATCTTCATTGTCCGTCAAAATGCAGTCGCGAATCTCTTTCAAGATCGCGTCCTTGGTTGTCAGGCTGGCCATTAGAGATCTGGAGAAGATCTTGGAGAGCGCGAAGTTGAATGAGTCCAGGTACAAATCGTCTACTGACGGCGAAGTGGCTGTTGTATCAGTAGTGGGTGTTATTGGAGTCACGGGTGCTGCTTGGACCGTTGAAGGTCCCTCTTCTGCAAAACGTACTCTCGATGGGGTCGATTGTTTAACTGTCATCAGCGTTTCATCATCGGAAGTTGATTGGGACATCATGTAGACGTTCTTGAATTTCGTTGCAATTCGTTGAAAGTGATTTAAATTAGAGAGTGACTGTTCAGTGGGTCGGTTTAAGGCAAAAAGCGAGTGAGGAATGTTAGTTGTCTCGATTTTGGGGATGGAATTTAAATTATTGATTGTTAATTCGCTAATTGAGTCGTCAATTGGCGTGCTTGTAGAATGTTCTGGATTTCGCGGTGCGAATTCACTGCATAAGTTATTAGTGGAATTTGGATTATTTATGACGCATTTTGTAGATTGATTTCGCGCTGCGAAATCGACGTAATTTTCGGCATTTAACAAGAAGCGTTTCGCACTACGTTTAATTACATCCAATTTAGCTACAATAAATTGCTCGTCATATGCAGATATATTAGCAGCTTGTTGATGCGGGTCGCGAGATATATAATCCACTAATCCCATTTTTGTGCCCGGAAGGTGATCAATCGAGAAGTCAAATGGTAGTAAACGATCTACCCAACGTGTCAGTCTACTATTATATGATTTGTTAGATCTATTTTCTCTCATAATTGAGAGAAGTGCTCTATGATCAGTTATCACAGTAAAGGGTTTGCCGTATAAATAATACTTAAAATGTTCCACGGACCAAACAACACCCAGAAGTTCTAGTTCGTTTATACTATATCTGTCTTCAACAGAGTTCAAAAATCGTGACGCGAATGCTACTGTATGCCACCCATTAGGTGTTCGTTGTTCCAATGCAAATCCCAATCCGTTACGCGAAGCGTCACATTTAATTCGTGTTTCTAATTCCGGGTTGAAATGTTTATTTTCAGTGGTTTCCATAATTTGTTCTTTTATTAGAGAAAACTGTTTATCGTGCTCTTCCGTCCAAAGAAATTTTGAATTTTTCTTAAGCAATGGTCGCAGGGGGTAACATAATTGTGACAAATTCGGGATAAATTTTCCTAAATGGTGTACAGAACCCATAAAAGAGTTTTTTTGGAGACCCATAAGTTTTTTAAGATTAGTGGGTGCCGATAGTTTTCCAATTGCATCCGTTTTACTTGAAAGTGGGGTTACATCTGATTGTGTAATGTTATGACCGAGCCATTCAATCGTTTCTTTCGCGAAATGACATTTTGCAAGATTTATGCGTAAGTTTTCTAGATCCAGTTTTATTAGGAATTTTCGTACCAAGTCTAGATGTTTTTCGATTCCACCTCTGCTAACGATCAAAATATCATCTAAGAAACAGAAAGTATTTTCCAAACCGGCAAGAGTACAATCAATAGCTTTTTGGAATTCAGCTGGCATGTCCGTTAAGCCGTAAAATCCAGTTTTAAATTGATATGTGCCGGTCATATCTCCGCTAACAATTTTAAAGTTACAATGGCGGGCCGTATCACTGTGTAGCTTTAGTTGACTATAAGCGTATTGCAAATCAAGAGTCGTGAAATAAGCAGTCTCCTGCGGCGCCGTTGACAGTGTTTGCGAAATTGTTTGAATTAGCGAATCTATTTTCGGCATTTGATACTTGTTTTTATGAATAGCTTTGGTTAGGATTTTTGAATCGAGTGTTATTTTGATTGATTTGTCCTTTTTTACCGTAATGACAATCGGAGATATGAAAAATTGATCAGAACAGTTATTTAATTTTTCGATATGTCCTTCATTTAACAGTTTCTCTAATTCAATTTCCACTTTCGGTTGAAGGTGTATGGGCACTTTTTGTCCTTTTTGATGTATTACTCGATAGTTTTTGTGAAATTTTGAATTTACCGTGTGATTTTTTTATTTTCCAATTCGGGATATCAAATCAGGAAACTCCTTTGCCAGTGATTTCTTTATTGCACAAGGTGGATCTATATTGTTAACCTCTGTTTGCGGACAAGGCTTCTGAGAAATTGTGATGCCTAACTGATCAAAAAGGTCTCGTCCTAATATTGGTCGAAGCCCATCGGCTACAACTGTTTTTTTTTGCTTTCTGAATGCTCCAATCATTACATTTTACCGGCGTTTTCAAAGTGCCGAGTGGTTGAACGATATCGTTAGAAAATGACTTCAATTCCAATGGTCTTTTCTCCGACCATTGCGATTGAGCACAATTGAGCATTATTTCTCTTGCAAGTGAGAAATTAATAATGGTACAACCACTACCGGAGTCGAGAAGTAAATCACAGTTTGTGTTTCCGATCGTTAATGACAAATTTTTCAGTGCTAAATTTGGTGAACTCATATTTTCAACTGTTGCAACGTAATTATCATCCGAAGAATCATAGTCTGAGTTGATTTGCTCATTATAATTGATAAAATTGACATTCTGACTTTCCTGACTAGAATTTTGATTAGATGTTTCAGCCGTTTCTAAAGTGTTAATGCGATTAGTTTGTTGAGTGTTTCTTGTATTATTAAATCTTCGACGACATACCTTAGCGAAATGGTTTTGCAAACCACAGTGGTTACATTTCTTACCCATTGCGGGGCCAACCTGACGATGTGTAGGTGTCCAGATTTGACCACAACCACGACATTGTCCAGCGGATGCACGGTTGATGACTGCTCTGCTTGATCAGTCCACGTACACCCGCGCCGCGAAATCGATTGAATTGTTGTATTGCGTTCACCGTACTACCAGTTGCTCCGTTATTAGATGAAATTCTTTGCTGATTCTGATTACCATTTCCATGTTGACTGCAATGCTGAGTGCCCTCTCTGGTTCAACTGTATCCCGTAGGACCTCTCGCTGAATGTCATCATCCAGCATGTTAGTGAGGAAAATGGCCCTGATGATTGCTTCTTCACGGTTTTCAAAGTCGCAATTTTCAGCCAATTCTTTCAAGATGCTGTAGAATTGCTCTACAGTTTCGCCCGTCTTTTGCTTCCAAGAGAAGAACACATATCGATCAAATGTGATGTTTCTTGGGCGGATAAAGGCAATCTCCATCATTTCCCAGAGTTTGAGGGTAGTCAAATCGTAAATATTGTCGTGCGGGAATTTTTGTGTTAGTAATCGTCTTCCTTCAGTACCAATACTTAGGTACAATAGAGATACGCATTTTTGGTCACACAAATTCCATGGACGTTCCCCGCATAGTATTACCGCTTCTGTTATCTTTTGACATTTTAGTTCCCATTGCAACTTCAACTGGTTGTTTCTTATTCTACGCTCTCTCTCTGCTTCCTCGGTTGTGTCGTCAATCGGCATCTCGTACTTCGGTTCCGCTGGCAGACGAACTGTCGATGGTTTAGGTTGTAGCAATGTGTCTATAGTGATATTCTTGCGAGCGAGAATCGCTAGTTTTACTTGAATTCTCCCTTTCTCCCATCTGATTGGTGGGTTTGAAGTCGGTCGTTCCCAAAATGGCTCTATCGACAAAGGTGTTTTTCTCGATTCTCCTGCTGACTGCGCCATGTCGTACAGTTTTACAATCTGTAGGAATGAGTTGTTTCGTGGTACCAATTAGCTTTCTCTACAGCGGCCAATTAAGGGTGATTTGGCGGAGAGGTTTAATGCTTTTATTTGTTGCTTCAGAATCAACTATTCGAGTTACAGAATTTCAGTCGATTTGGCGGAGCGAAATCGCTTTCAATTATTTGTAGAGTATTTCGCTCAGCAAAAGATACCAAACTTTTGATAGGTCTGAATTAAGACTTTGGCGAATCGGATTCTAGTTATGAGAGAGAGAGTCAACTATTTTGAATTACGAAATTGAGAAGAATGAAATTAGACAAAATTAACAAAACTGATTAACAATTTGTTCATAGGATTACATTACTAAATGCGGCAACTTACAATCACGAGACAATGTGAACAGACAAAAGATCATGCACAGGATGTAAACAAATTTACAAGTATGAAATCATAAGATTTGATCTTCAAAATTAAAACTAAATGAATGAACAAATTAAAGGTAGATGAAATGAACTAAATTAAGTTAAACACAAAATGAACCAATTTAGCTGCACCAAATAATAACCTCAAACTAAAAATGTACTATTGTACCACAAATTCTTCCGACATTCGTGTCTGATATGGTGTTGATATGATTCGTGGAACGAGAAGGTGCTGATATGTACGAGCCATAACATGTTACAATTAAGTACAAATTGTTTGTGGCTGATAAGAAACGAAAAAATTGTTTGTGGCTGATATTTCTTAGAAATAAACAGTTTTCCGAGATACACTTAAGTATGATTAGCCACGATTCTGGACTCAAAAATTCATCATGAAACCATCAAAGGCATTTAATTCTAAAATCATGTGGTTGACAACGCGAAGTGTGGCTGAAAAATTGCTTTTAGTGTGGCTGAAAAATTGCTTTTAGTGTGGCTGAAAAAATGCTGGCAGTTATAAAACTCTCAAAACGGCGGATCATTTAACGGAAGGCACTTTTTTTTAAAAAGCTCTCTCTCAAAATCAGACATTACAATACACAAATTATAGAAGGTTAACCAAAGCTAGCTAATGTTTATCAGCTGCAGACCAATTTTTCTTACGAGTTCTACCATTTTTCGGTTTTGGAAAAAAAACTTTATGCACAGTTAGCGTCGAGTATGGTTTTTAAAAGGCATCTTTTTAATATCTTGCTGAGCAAAATGTCTGCTATACACATTTTGAATTTTTATTCCAGAAATAATTGAAAAATTCTTCAAAAAATAGAAACATTGGGAACGGCTCAAGGCATTGAAAAGGTCTGCTGAAAAATGATTTGATGCCAATTTTAGTGAACTATTAAGCAAATATTGTCGAATCGTGTATTGATCAGCTTCCTCCAGGTACCATCAGTCAACGTTCATCTTTCTAACAATTCAAAAATTTAAAACTATTTTGTTTCTTCCCTAATTTTTTTAAAGAAACAATTTTTAGAAAATCAACATTTTTTGCGAATATCGTTTCTTAATCACTGTTAGAAAGCAAACCCCAACTACGCTATTTGTAATAAGTATATGACAATTGCAAAATGAGTGTGCTGTCATTTGACGTATGCTGGACCTAATTCCTTTTTTTTCTTCCGCGTAAAGCAAATGTCAGATTTAACAAATTCGGGCCGAACAAGTCTGAAGCATTGTTCAAAATGAGAGAACTTTAAATGGGTTTATTGCAGTAAGACAATAGTTATTCTTACACAAAACCAGTTTGTGCGGTTCTTTCCCATTATAGCTTCCCATCTCTGTGTTCTTATTACGCATAGACGTATAGCTCCGCCCACGCAGTCAAGGTAATCATGCCATAATGAGGGTGGCTATAATTTTGTGTTGGGGCTATAGTGGAATTTGTGGCCGTTTATATTATTTAAATAACTTTACGGTTTCTTAGAATGTTATCGAAGGCGCAACCAGATGTCTCAAGCTTCGTTTCCCTGGGTCAGGTGTTGTCATTTCCTGTTTGTTTTGGATAGGCACAGCAGATTAAGATAAGGGGTCCTAAACCAAGACAGAATTTTGACTATACCTCTACAATACAAACGTACAAAAGGTGGATTTGCACAAGTAAATATGCACAAATTTGCCACTGATGTCCACGATTGCTCCTAACAATGTGTCAATTAGACATTAATATAAGAAAGCTTAATTAGCAAAAAACTGCATAGAAGGTTTAGGCCCTTGCAAAACTGCTTCCAGATTAAAAGGCAAATTTTAAACTATCTTTTGTCCATGAGATGGCATTTGAATTAGTTTCTTAAGTAAGTAACAAGGAAAATTTTTATTCTGTCAGTTGGTATCAGGTTGAGAACGAATTTCTTATTAAAATCTAGAAATGAATTTCAGGCTAATTGTCGCTTTTGTCACTGCTGTCCATGCGACCTTCAAACTGTACGTTCTGCTCAAAAGTGTACCTCTTGCAACCTAATGATGTCTTTTAGACTCAGTGGCGGTGTCGCCCTGCCCCTTGGTTCTGGACGTGGAGGCAGAGGACTTCTTTGTCATTGGATCCTTGTCATCGTACTTGTCGTGTGCACTAGTGCTCAGGCTCACAGACAATGCGGGAGAGCCCAGCAACCCAGATGCGACATTTACACTCACCATCACATCTGAAGACGTGCCTGTATGCGATCCAGAGACACTGCTGATAACAATTAATGAAGACCAAGGTTAACATATTGTTGCAACCCATGTGCTGGTTTCATAAAATTTCACCCCTCTTCAGATAAATTTGGACCATTTTTACTCCACTTTCAGCCCACTTCTTACATAATATCAAGGTCCTGAGCTGCCACGGAAAAATATAAAAGATATAGCTAGTGCACTAGGGAGTGAGGTTCAAATCTCGGGAAACTTTGCAGTCAGATATTTTAGCGCATTTCTCACATAATTTCAGAAAAATGAAAAATCCTCGGCTCGGGAAAAATTTAAGTTTGACAGTCAGGAATGCATTAGCTCTGGAGCAGTGGGCACCATAATAGAGCGGCAGTCCACCTATGAAGCAAAACAATGAGATTTATATACCACCAACTGTTTCGCTACCACATAACATTGGTTGAATTAGTACCTGTTTTGAGGTGTCAACGCGTTTCCAGTACATTTCTTTTATATTTATTTATCTGTATTTCGGTGCATCAAATTTAATAGGGGACTTGGTATTTTAATTCTCCGTACTTTAATGAGGACATGTCCGACAGAAGACAATCCAGATAGGCAAAAAAACTTGAAGCGTGTCAGATCGCCCAAATGACATACTATATAGAGTGAGAAAACTGGCTCGAATTGTGATAACTCAGTTGGTCGGCTGTGATACATTCATAATCCAACAGGCCGCCGAGGTATGGCCTGCTGAACTAATTACTCGGTCAAAACTTATGAAATAGTGTCCTGTTCCATTGCTATTTACTTAGCGCGGCTTCTTTTTATCTTAATCTAATTGACCAATCACGAATGCAAAAACCATATCAAACAAATTGTAAACGTTCGTTGTATCCGCCTAAGTAAATCTTCGGCTATCTGAGTATACGCCAATTTAAAATTGTTAGATAAAAATTTTTGGCCCAAAAAATGATTGGGCTAAAATTAAATTAATTGCTGACAATGTCCTGAATGAAACAAAATTAATTGTTTTCTCCTATTTAAATAATTGGTCTCCAGTAGAATGCACATTTGTTTCCCACTTTTATGGTATAAATCGTGTAGGTATATAATCATAATATGAAATCTACTCGACAGGTCGCATCAATCGGTCACAGGGGTACTAGTCAATTGATGACCGGTATCAGTACTATGATGTGTGGTGTAAAATAGGTGGCTTATCATAGAAATAGGAAAATACTGTAAATTCCATGAATCAATGAACAGAAACGTGCATTTCGAAGCATTTCAATCCATGAATTGTTAGGAATAAAGATTTAATGACGCATTTTGCAATAAAAATTCAACATTCTTTATCTGTGTTTCTGCAAAAAATCTGTGATAAAGAGAAACTTACAAATTGAGAAAAACATATTATGACAAGTGCGACCCAATACAAAGTATATTCAACATTTAATTATAGAAAACAGCACTGTGAGTTTTTCAACCAGTTTATTACTAAGCAAGCAATCACTTGTTCCATAGCGTTTATAAGAAGAGTCTATGGACGTCTCGTTGTGTCTGTAGGCTTTGAACGCGGAGACACAGGACTTCAACACCAAACCTACACTGATGTAGTGAGATTTGTCAAGCTTAAAAACCTCCCCAATCGGAAATATCTCTTCTCCATAAGTTTGATGAAAACTAAATTAATTTGAAGATCTGTGTGAGGTACTTTTTTCACGTACCTTTAATCAGTGACCAATGCGGGATTTGAGACTGAGCATCAATTCATTCACATATATCTAAGTTTTTGTTCAATAAATTTTCAAATATACGTAAATTTTCATAATGTGCAAACTTTTTGTAAAACTGAAAATTAAATTAACTGCTTACGTAAATCATGGAATTAATGTGCGCAAGTTTTTGAATCAAATTTCAAATCACAACAAGAACTTGGGCAATAATCGATGACCGGACAATTAGATATAGGCAAACTTGGCCTTTCATTAAAATATATAGAAAGATGCACTCCCTTCTCAGCCATCAAATATACAAGTTTGAGATAAAACATACTTTTATTCAAACTTGTTGGACCTGACATCGTTAGGTGCTTATTTTTAATAGTTAAGTAAGAATAAGGCTTTTATGGATGCATTTTGCATTATCTGGTTCATAGTTTGGTTCAAATAGCACGTATTTTAGCCGCATCACAGGTTCTGATTGCCGACCTGAAATGCTCCGACGCCGACGGCGACACGTTGACCTTCACAATGAAACAGGGTGACCCCAACTTTGTAGTTGAATCCGGTTCTGGAACCGGGCAGCTGAAGTCTTCCTCTGCTGCTGGTTTCGACTCGTCTGGCAAGAGCGCCTACAATTTGGTCGTAGTTGCCGAAGATGATGACGGTAACAAAGACGAAGTGGAGATCCTTGTGATCGTTAGAAGTGTGAACGATGGAGCTATCAATTGCACTTCATTTCCCAGTACAAATTTGTTCGTCTCCGAGGGTACCAGTGTCAATACGATTCTAGGAAGGATGTCTTGCAAGGACGCCGACGGTCTCGGAACGGCGAATGGTCAGCTGACGTACAGTGTGACGGGAAGCAATGGCAAAATTGCAATTGATCCGACAACTGGGGTGTTTTTCCTGGCAGACGAGATCGATTTTGAGGAGTCGGGGCTGACCAACCCGGTGACTGTGAACTTTGTTGTAACTGATAACTCTGCAGACTCCATTATTTTACAGGTAACGAAAGTAATTAGTCATGTCGTGGTTAATTTTAGCCAAATTATAGTTTATAAAATCTAACAATCTCAGTTTAACCACGGGGTATAGTTTAATTAGTATAATCTAACTAATTTAAATTAGTTTAGGATGGTATAATCAAACTAGTTGAAAGGCTAGCCACAATTTTTAGGGGGGGTCAATTCCAACTGATCATCGGGTAATTTATAATACGATCAAATCACGTTTCCCTAGGATAAAGTTCGTTGGCAATTTTGTCTATTTGCTTTAGAGAACGATTCAATACACGAATATAAACGACATCAAACCAACTTGCACATTCGCGTATGACGCAACAGACGCTCCAAACGGACTCATGGACGAGGGAACCAGTTCTGGAACCACAGTTGCAACTCTAACGTGCCAGGATCTGGACGCCACAGCAGATCTGAACCAGATTGTGACTCTGTCCTTTCAGGGCGAAACTGACAGATCTCTATTCTCCTTTTCCCAAACTACCTGTACCCTGACAAGTTCAGCCACTTGCTCAATTGATGTGGACTTGGCAAAGGTGGGTTCTCTTCTAGCTGTTCTAAGAATTGAAAGTAATATAAAATCAAGTCATCTTTTAAAATGATCTGTCAGATTAGCGTTTTATTTTGGTTTGGGGAACTATCATATTAATCGCTCTGATCATAAAATCCACAAGCCAATCCGTTACAAAACGTGCCACTATTTTGGGGAAACAGACTCTAACGGGAAAAGAAAATAACCAAAAAGTGAGAACTTTCCTTTTCCTAGGGAGAATATGACTATGCATGGTTGTTATTTCTACACTTTTCTAATACAAGTGTATATTAATTGTAGTAGCTATAATCCCACATTTTAGGCTATTCAAATTTTGATAGTAATAAAAGTGCGCATTAGTTTTTTCAGGTCGGTGTCAGAGGAGGGTAAAACATCCAATGCCAAAATACCCAATGTGACAAAATACCCCAAATATACCCAATTTTTATCCTGATGTTGAAATTACCAGAACGATTATTTAGCACAACACTTAGGTAGTGAGTGCATTTGCCCAAGCCTCGCGTACCATCACCATGCCTCAGCAGCCCGTGCAACTTGATATGAAACTATCACATCCGAACATGTGATTAAACTATCAGCTTAAATATGAGAAAACATGCTTGTAATAGCTAATTTTTATTCGCATTATTGAACGAAAAGATCCAAGGGAATAAATTGGGTATAACGGCATTGGGTATTTTGGCACATTGGATATTTTGCCATGCAACCTTTGTTCACGTATGCTTATATACAAGAAAAAATATTCACTGGGAAAAGGAAAAATAGTTTTGATAATTGTCGTTACTGCCAGGCGATAGACGTGGATGCGGAATCGGCAGAGTTCTCAATCCTCGAATTTCAAATCTCAGACTCCATTCTGACCAACACATACAGTTACCCATTTGTGGCCAAGCCAGTGAACCAACACACACCTGTGATTGCCAATTTGCCCGACAGTGTGAGTATAAAAGAGAACACCCCAATTGTGGCGGGCTCATCTATATTCAAAGTGAAGGCGACTGATGCTGACTCGAAGGACACCGGAGACGGGCAGGTCAGTTGAAAGCTTTGAACCTTTCCCAGAGAAATGTGTTTCGAGAAATTTTAACTGTCTCAATATGAAAACAGGAACCGCTTTGCCGACTCCTCCTGGCTGCGTGATATTAAAAATCCCCGGTAATCATACAAGGTTGTATCTGATCTGTAAGACTTCCGGTTAATCATTAAATTCTTTGCGTTCCTTTTCTTCCACATTTTCCTAATTCAGATTAGGCTCTGCGCCACATCTCACTAATTCCTAGCATATTTGTTTTGAATTTAAATCAAATTCACTCTCTTTTCTGTAAAACATGCGTTTTGAATTTTTGTAAGATTAGAAAAATACAAATTTTAGCAATGAAATATGGTGAATTTTTTGTAAGTTCACCTCCAACTCTAGTGATGAAATTACATAAATTCAGCGCTTAGAAAGAGTTTCAAAAAGATGTATGATTATTTGTGGGTAAATTTGCCGTGCGTCTTTTAATAAATGTATCTTAACTTTGTTGGACAAAAAACAATTCGAAACGTTTTCTAAGCGGTGAATTTATGTTTTTTCGCCACTAAGTTAAACGGTGAATTTATTTAATTTCACTACTAAGTTAAGCGGCGAATTTATGTTATTTCACTGCTGATAGCACGCAATTTTAACACTTTTTTCTAAACGATGAATTTATGTAGTTTCACCACTAAGTTAAGCGGTTGTGTTATGTAATTTCACCGCAGTCATCACTTGTCTCACATAGTTTGAACACCTTTTTTCAAAGGGGTGAATTTATAATATATCACGGCTAAATTCGGCAACGAAATTGTGTAATTTCACCTCTACTAGGCGACAAAGTTCTTTTCACTGCATTCACCGCCTCATTTATGAAATTTCACCGCATTAACCGCTTATCTTACAACATTTTCTACATTCACCGCTTATCTAACATAATTTTGCGTTGAATGTCGGTGACACCTCGATCCTGGCATTAACGTGCAGCATTATTATTAAGCATATTTTGCAGCACCTTATTACCCTACCGTTATTTTGAATTTTGTTTCAGTGGCTCAAAACGATGAACTCTAATAAACCTAAAAGCGTGGAGGCAATTTTGACGAGCCTATATAAGAACCAATATGAATCGGTTACTGATTTAGTACTATTTTCAAGTGTTGAACTGTTGTTCCCCAGGCCTAGGTTCAGATTTATGAAAAGACAATGCTCGTTCAGAGTTTGTTTTGGAAAGACCATACTCAGCTCATTTGAGCTGTGAAAAAAAGTTTAGGTGGACTTAAACATGAATTCTGTCCTTCTTACCAGTTTCGGAAAAAAAACATCACGCAAAAAACCTCAGATTTTTATAGAATGGAAACAAAGAGGCTCGGTAATGACAATGTTAAACCACTTTGTAAAGTCAATAAAGTCACATAAGAGGGCCGTTGAGACTTGTCATTACTAAGACTACGAGACAAGACAAAAAACAACACCAATTAACAACAAAAACAATATTTAAATCTAAAACTAACTTTCTTCTAAAAAAACACCTTAAAGTAATATCAGGAAAGAATCGAATTAAACATAAACTGAAAAAATTACTTTAATATAAGGAACTTTATGAGACTTAGTACTAGGTAGGCAAACAAAACCAAAAAGCCAAAGTTTAAAAGAGTTATATATTTTTTCGATATTTTCAAATAGTGAAAACCAATGGATATTAACCGTGATATCAATTTTGAAAAAAATTATATTTAATCATATCTCAATTTGTAACCATTGTGACCTGTCATTATCCAGAATTTGATTTAGATCTACAAAAACAAACGACAAAACAGATGGAAAACAAAAATTGCGAGAAAACTGTGCCGAACCCGATAAAACCAGTATATATTCGGTAAAAAACAGGTCACAATAACTTGCGCATCTTCGAAAACAAATAGGGGTACATTTTACCTCTGTGCAATGAAACTAGCCAGGAATTGGACAAAAAAACAAAAAGAGCAAACATTTTTTTTCGTAAAGAAATAGATTCCACGTCATTAAAAATACTATCGAATGAAATAAATATATGCATTTATTTTTTGCTTCAAGGAAGCCTTTGAGATCGTTTAATTTTCAGAAAATGTGATAGGTCTACAAGAAGAACGACAAATACAGACAACAATCGTAAAATCAGATAAATTTTCGCGAAAAAGAAGTGTCGAAGCCGTTAAAGCAATGAACAAGGCAACAAAACATTAGATATGTTCAATTATATATGCTAATTTTATACTTCCAAAATGTGATTTGCAACTTGTAATTAACGAGTCTAGGTAGCAGGTAGACACAAAATCAGCAAAGGTCAAAGTTAAAGAAAAACATATTTATTTTTTTTAAAGCATTTGGTTTTCGCAAAATTTAATTATAATCTGAAATCTTTAAAAAAGGTTTTTTGTTCTTGCATAAGAAGTTGCTAAGGCCTGCAGTTTATCGAAAGCTTTTACACTAATACAAAAAGACACCAAACGAAGACAAAACAAAAAACTTCATTTAGGTCTGCTAGGAGAAGGGGTCAAAGCCGTTAAAACCATAATCCATCCACTGAAATACATGATATCTTCAATTGTGCCTGCTATTTGAACGGCAATAACGTGGTATTTGACCTCACCCAAAAATACGACAAGACCATAAAAGAACTTGAAAGATTGGAAAAAGTTATGAAAATTTTTAAGAACACTCGTATTATTAAAGCCGAAAACTGAAAATGCCACTACTCAATACGCAAAACAGAAAGACATTAAATTTCAATCAATTACAAACTCAATGCCATCTCGCATTGCTGAGTTTAAGCTAAAAATTGATCAGGAAATGCAAAAAAAACTCAAGGCAAACCTAAAGATTCCATTGTTTTTTTTTTGAAAACGAATAGTTGCAAAAGTCAAAAGGACGATAATATTGCGACTGAATAACCTAAATAATTTTCCTTGAAATTTTTCAGGAATCTAGTTAGAAAAATCACTATTATGCCTCCAGTTAAATTGCTATGTTCCGTATTTAACGTTAAAAAAGGGAGAAAAACTTTTAAAAAAGGCAGCTACTTATTACAATCCGAACTACTTTTGGACTGCGAAAAAACCTTGGGACAAAAATGGACCTGTTTTGCGCTGAACTAAAACAAGCGCTTACGAATACTCTGGATTCGAATAATTTGGTAAAATATTCATTTTGTCAAGAAAAAAATGATGCCTCTTGGATAATTCTCGAGTTTTTTTTATCTAAACACGGACAGAAAATCAATTCAATAACACTCTCAAAAAAGCGCAAAAAACCTTGCTCTCTGTTGAGTTTACTAAGATTGTGTCAGAGGTAAAATTGCTATGAGGTGTGTCAGTTCGGCGATTTTAAACTAAGTGGACTAAAAGAAGCTTAAGTTGTGCCATTTATGATAAAAAAAGTTTGAATTTTAGAAATAACAGCTAGAGTTTTAGCAAAAAAAAATGGTGGAAACAGTTCAACAATACCTTTCCATCTTTATAGGTAAAACAATCAGTACTATCGTTAACAATGTTAACATATTTTTCAGTCAAAATCTGCAAAAAATGGCGGAAAATTAAAAAAAAATTACAGAAAATTTGAACAAATATAACGAAAATCAGTCAAATGTTTACTGAATTTTGAACCTCGATAACTCCGTGGACGAATGAATTTTCAATAAAAATCTTTTTGATTAATAGCCGAAAAGCGATAGCGGCTACTATTGGGGACATCGGGGTTTTTTTTAATTCGACGTCTACATCGATGGTTCTTGATTCCTACGACCATACTTCTTGGAATTGACTTTTTCAGTTGCGTTCTAGTAAAGGACTGGTGGTCGATCTGTCTATCTTATTTATTTAGTTAATTCAGTTCATGGAAGGCCACAAGCGTCTATCGCGGCTATTTTCCGGCAATCTGCGGCCATGATTCTATATTCTGCGCTGAACTAGCTTTCTAATGATACCACTCACAACTCTCTTCTCTGATGATATCGATCAGCCAAATTTGCCTTAACAAAAAACCATTTGAGTATATAGTTCCTGCCGCCACTAAAGTTTGTCGGAAGAATAAACCAATAATATACATTACACTGATACGGAATGTAGAAACTTGTAATTTTTGAGAACACCTAAAAATTTTAGAAAGTTTCAATGAAACCTTGCTGAAATATCTACTTTCATAACGCAGATGCAGTTTACTATATTCTACCTTTAGGTATTCTATCTTTTACAGATTGTTTTACCCGCAGTCCTTACGATAATTCAAGATTAGTTCATTGTGTATCATTTAATTCTTTTCACCTATTCATAGCGTATGTTACTTTTGCCCAGTTTTGTCAAGCTTCTTAATTTATTGTAAAGTGTAAGGAAACATCTGGCCAAATTATGTAACGAAATAAACATCCTTACACTTCGTCATGAAGATTACTGTCAATATAATTCATGGTTCGCTTCACTTGGTAAAAAGTTAACCTAGAAGTCTTCTGACCTCTTCAGGTATACTACGAGTTGGATTCCTCAAATGGCTATTTTGATATTGATCGGACAACTGGACAAGTGTTCCAAATAGCCCAACTGGACTACGAAGCCCCCTTGACCTCTGTGACAGTGAGTGTGGTTGCCAAGGACGAGACAGGTGGTCTGGGTTCATACCCAACAGCAGCACTCACTGTGAACATTCTCAACGTGAACGATGAGAAACCCAACTGGAATCCTGCTTCTGTTTGGTATTAATCTAATTTAGATCTCTTTCCCAAACCAGCAACCTAGCATAATTGAATGACAAAAAATAAGGATAAGCAGTGACTTCTGTCGGTTGATTAAGATGATTTTTTTTCACAGCATTTACCACAACCACAGCAATTTCACAAATTTCACTGATTTCACCTCAATCCTTACAAAAATTTCATTGAGTTCACTACTGAGGTTTACAAAATGTTATTGATTCCACCGTACTTCCAAAAATTTCCGCTTTTCATGTTTACTCCTGATGATACGCTGAGCAGTGTGAATCGACAGTTGGTAGTTTTTTTAACCATTACTCCCAATTTTTTTAAAAAAAACGAATAATGCCCTTTAAAAACAAATATTTCAGATAAGAACTAAATATTGCTCTTTTTTTAAATCTAATGTAGAGTTTGTTGTACTCTTAGGGCCTACACAGTGGCTGAGAATACAAACACGGGCGTTACTCTCACCACTTTGAGTGCGACTCCGAGTGACGACTTGTCAACTGACTTGAGGTACAGCATCACCAAACAGTCGCCCCCTTCCCCAGCTTACTTCGAGATACAGGATTCAACTCTTGGTAAGGACAATCTGGAAATTAGGACAGATGATGATAAATTCCCAGGTTGAGGTATGAGCACACCTGACGTTTTTGCGCTCCAAATTATAGGGGCTGGATGGTGGAACGAGCACACTTGAGTCTGATCGTAGGCGGATTCAAGTGCACTTGAGTCTGATTCTAGGCGGATTCAAGCGCACTTGAGTCTGATCATAGGCGGATTCAAGCGCAACTAGGTCTGATCATAAACGGCTTCAAGAGCAACTGATTCTGATCATATAATGTTGAAATCATTTGAACCACTCCTTGACCCGATGAAAAGCTATTTTGAAAGAAGTTTATTCAATATAACTTCTTTGCATGTTCACTGAATACGTTCCTGATCAGACTATTTCGAGCGCAACTCAGTCTGATGAGAAGCGGATTTGAGCGCATGCGTGCACTAATACTGTCGAGTGCATCTAAAGCGCTCAAAAACTTTCGAGCGCACTTCCAGCGAACAGAAAACTGTCGAGCGCCCTTAAGTCTGATCAGGGGCACTTTTGGTCTGGAACGGCCTGGACCAAGACAATTTTGGTTGGATTTGATGACACATACCGAAATCTATTTCTACGCAAAAATAACAAGCTAAACTGAAGGATATCTTGGAATATTTATAACGGTTCGACAAGAATATCATTAAAGTTAATTGTTCTCACATATTGTGCCGCAAAACGTTCACAAAACAATCAAATTTGTTTCATTTCGTCGGGGGGGGGGGGGGGGGATTCACGGCCCATAGCCATCACGTTGGTCCACTATTTGTGTTTCTGAACTATCGAAAACCCAATTCATCACGATTTACATATAAGTTATTCATTTTGCTAATTTCTGACTTGATATGCAAATTGCTGATTTGAATGTACTCATAATATCTAATTAACAAAATTTAATTTCTGAACTATGACTTGGGTCAGTGTTAATAAAATTGGGAACTCTAGCTTTAGACTAATTGAATGCAAAAAGACTGTGGTAAGTAGTGACATAGATCCTAGATAAATGTGTCTAGTAGAGTCACGTTTGTCCCCGATTTGGTCAATTTGCCCGAAAAAAGCCATATGTGCGTTTTGATAGGTAATATAGATTTTTATTTCTGTTTTACAATTTGTTTATGTTTTTTAGTCTAGAAATTGCAAATGAACAGTTAGAGCGTCAACTGACTCATCTATTATAGTTTCCTTAATTTTGACAAAAAATTAAAACAAATTGAGTTTTCGATAATTAAAGTAATTTAGTTCACTCATACTATTGAAAATTTTGTTCTGCAGATTTTTTTAAAACAAGAAGTGTGAGGACTAGCTATCACGAAGAAGGGCACAAAAAGAAATTGATCCTTTAATTTTTTTTTCAAATTTTTTCTGAAAGATATTCGATTGGATTTACGTTGCAAGCTCAGAGGTTGTTAATATATACATACAAGTGATACCAAAAATACTTGACATGAAATCATGTTTTGATATGCAAATCCAATTGTTTTGAAAGCCTATAAGCAGACGCAGAGATGATTAAAAATTGAACTCAACCAAAACGTTCCTGAAGGTTAGTTCATGCATACAACAGTCGATGGTTTCGATTGTGCTTGGATATGAAATCAATCATCAACTAAAGAATTTCCACAAATAGTTCGGATTAAATTGTTCCTTTTTTACGTTGATAGAGTACGAAGAACCTTATATTAACCATGTTTCATGTAGACCCAAATTTGGTCTCAAATTCTTACAAACAAGATCGCGCAGCTGTTATTAGCATTTTCTTCAATAAAATAACACTTCATTTCTTAACTGGCAGGTTTTGCCAGTTCAATTTCATTGTAAAATAGTTTATTCAATTTCATAAACAAATTTGTTTTAAGTATGATTATTAAGATTTTATTAAAAATGTTTAAACCCAATACTCGATGTACATCAGCCAATGAACATGTAAAATACGTGTCAATGAACGTGTCAATGAAAAATACGGACTCTGCATTTCTTAGGGAATTAACTATTACTCTGCTACTGATATTACTTTTCGTGTAATATATCACGTAAATTTTGAACGCTCATAATAAATATGTTTTAACGGAGCTTGGATATTCGGAAAACAAAAAAAACGTAGAAGCAATCAAAATTGTGTTTTGTTTAAGGGGTGATAACAACGACCACTAATGGCCTTGACTATGAAACAGCGAATGACGTCATTCTGTATGTGAAAGTGTGTGACTCACGAGGTGCGCGCAACTGTCTCTCAGCTACTGGACTTGTCTACATTTCTGTCACAGACGTGAATGAATACGATCCCAAATTTGTCAAGGTTACTCAAGACTACCCTCACATTTTTGCACATGTTTTCAAGCTATATAAATCTATATATTAATTCTAACTCGAATGCTATGTCACCATGTTTAAGCTCCTAATCTTCACATGTTTTAGCGTCACTTAAACATGCAGCCTAGCGTTTTACATGCATTACATGCGCTATGAGGTGGATTCGAACCGGGGTCTGTTGAGTTCAATCAGGGTATAAAAACGTTCGCAAACCACTAGGCTAAAGCCCTTGCTGTTAAGCAGCTATTAATTCAACGTCGACAGAGAGCCACTGAACACCATGCGCCATATCGTTTTGCATGCATGCTTGCTATTGCGAGAATAGTCTTTGACCGAAAGGCTACCTATGCCGTAAAGGTCAATGACTGATTAGCCGTGGATGCAAAAATAGGTCATTGACCGAAAAGCTGCCAATGTCCGAAAACCTGCATGTGCCAAAAAGGTCAATGACTGAAAAACTGCGGATCCAAAAATAGGTCAATGACTGAAAACCTGCTGATAAAAAATATTCTATCGCCGAAAAATTTGTCACACGAAAACAGTCCTTGAATGACATCTGCGAAGCATCACAGATATTGACAGAATAAAGATTCTTTAAGTAAAAGTCCGGAATGAAATCGAAGATGAAAAATTGTCCATTTAAGTGATAAAAAGATGATAAAGAAATTTGAATCACCTAGATAGAAATGCAACACGGTCAAGATTTTGTGTAGCGTTTTTAAATTCTCAACAGATTGTTGCAATTTCTTTTCTCTTTCTTATGTCTTTTTTCTGTATCTTTTCTCTTTCGTCTTTTTTCCTGTATTTCTTTTCTTTTTCGTTCATTTTTTCTCCCCCCTCTTTCGTTTTCCATTCTCTTCTGTATTCCTTGTCTGTCTTTTCTCTCTTTTGTCTTTTTCTTTTCTTTTTTTTCTGTTCTTTTCTCTCTATTTGTTTTCTGTTCTTTATATCCTTCTTTTGTCTTTGTTTTTCTCTTTGTTCGTCATCCGCTTGTCTTTAGTTTCTCGTATCTTTTTTTCCTTTCTGTTCTTCTCTTTTGCTTTTCTCTTTCTCTTCAGTTGTTTTTTTTCTGTTGCTTTTTTTCTGTCTTTTCTCTCCGGCTTTTCTCTTTTTTTGTTTTTCCTTTGTCTTTTTCTCTTGTTTCTTTCTTTCCCTTTCAATTCGATTTTTCTGTTGTTTTCGTCTGTCTGTCTATTCTCTTCTTTAATTCTTTCGATTATCTCCTGCTTTTCATTCTCTTCTCTGTGTTTCCTGTCTGTCTTTTTGTCTTTCTTTTCTCTTTTTGTTTTTTTCTCTTTCGTCTATCTTTTCTCGCTTTCTTTTCTGTCTTTCGTTTCTTTCTCTTTTTCTTTTCTGTTCTTTTTATTTGTCTTTCTTTTTCTCATTCTTTTCTCTCTTTCGTTTTCCTTTCTCTTCTGTTTTCCTTATGTCTTTTTTCTCTTTTGTCTTTTTCTTTTCTAGTTTTCTGTTCTTTTCTCTCTATTTGTTTTCTGTTCTTTTATCTTTCTTTTGTCTTTCTTTTTCTCTTTGTTACGCATCCGCTTGTCTTTAGTTTTTCGTATCTTTTTTTCCTTTCTGTTCTTCTCTTTTGCTTTTCTCTTTCTTTTCAGTCCTTCTTTTCTCTGTTGCTTTTTTTCTGTCTTTCCTCTCCGGCTTTTCTCTCTTTTTTTGTTTTTCCTGTGTCTTTTTCTCTCTTGTTTCTTTCTTTTCTCTTTCTATTCCATTTTTTTGTTATTTTCGTCTGTCTGTCTATTCTCTTCTTTCTTTCGATTATCTCTTGCTTTTCATTCTTTTCATTCTCTTCTCTGTGTTTCCTGTCTGTCTTTTTTGTCCTTCTTTTCTCTTTTTGTTTTTTCTCTTCCGTCTCTCTCTTCTCGCTTTCTTTTCTGTCTTTCGTTTCTTTCTCTTTTCTCCCTTCTGTTTCTTTCTCTTTTTCTTTTCTGTTCTTTTTATTTGTCTTTCTTTTTTCTCTTTCGTTCCTCTTTAGCTACTCTTTAATTTCTGGTTTCCTTTTCCCTTCTTTTGTTGCTATTTTCTCTGTTGTCTCTCTTTTCTCCTTCTAATCTCTTTTTCCAGTTTTCTTTTGTCTGTCTTTTTTCTTCTATCTTTTCTCTCTTTCGTTTATCTCTTGCTTTTCTGTCTTTCGTTTCTCTCTTTCTTTCTTTCTTTTCTCTTTCTACTCTCTTTTTTCCCGTTTTCTGCTGTCTTTTCTCATCATTCTTTTCTCTCTTTTGCTTATCTCTTGCTTTTCTGTCTTATTTTTCTCTCTTTTCTGTATTTCCTGTCTGTTTTTGCTTTTGTTTTGTCTTTTCCTCTTCCGTCTTTCTTTTCTGTTTTTTTTCTACCTTTCTGATTCCTGTCGCCCTCTTTTGATTTTGTTTCTTCAATTTCTTGTTCTTTCTCATTTTTTTCCCTTCTCTCTCTCGCTTCTCGTTTTCTTTTCTGTATTTCGTTTCTGTCTTTCTTTTTCTCTCTTTTTTCTATCATTCTTTTTTGCCTTTCCTTTTTTGGTTTCGTTCTTTTCTCTCCTGCTTTTGTCTCTTTCGTTTCCGTCTTTCGTCTCTTTTCTGTTCTTTTTTCTCTTCTTCATCCTTTCTTTTATCTTTCTTGTTTTTTCTTGCTCTCAGTTCTGTTTTTCTGTTTTTTGTGCCTTTCTTCTGCTTTTTCTTTTTTTTCTTTTCTCTTTCTCCTTTGTCTTTCGTTTCTTTTTCTTTTCTCTGTATTGTTTTTTTTTCAGGATTTTTCTCTTCATTTGTATCCTGCTTTTCTCTTCTTTTTCTTCTCTCCTTCTTTTCCTGTTTGCTTTTCTCTCTTTTTTTCTCTTCTTTTCCTTATGTTTTTTTAAGTTTCTGTCTTTTCTCTCTTTCTTGTCTTTTTCTGTATTTTTTCTCCTACCTCGTTCCTTTCTCTCTTTCTTTTCTGTCTCTCTTCTCTTTCTCTTCTTTCTTTCTTTCTTTCTTTCTTTCTTTCTTTCTTTCTTTCTTTCTTTCTTTCTTTCTTTCTTTTCGCTTTCCTCTTTCCTTTCTGTCTATCTCTTTATCTTTTTCTTTTCTCTTCCTCTCTTTTCTCTTTTGTTTCTTTTCTCTTTTTGTTTCTTTTTCTGCCTTTCCTCTCTTTTGTTTTTTTTCGTTTTTTGTTGTCCTTTTTGTTCTTTTTTCTATTCTTTTTTGGCTTTCTTTCTATTCCTTCTCTCTTTTGTTCTTCTCTTTCGTTATTCTTCAGTTATTCGTTCTCTTCGCTTTGCTCTCCATTTTTCTTTCTCTTGCTTTTCTTTTTCTGTTCAGGCTATCTTCTGCCTTTTCTTCCTTTTCTCTTTCTTCTTTCTCTATCTTTCGTTTCTGTTTCTTTTCTTTGTATCGTTTCTCTTTTTTCTGTCTTTCTTTTCTCTCTTTTTTTCTTTTCTTTATTCTCTTTTTTCCCGTTTGCTTTTGTCTGTCTTTTCTCATCTTTCTTTTCTCTCTTTTGTTTATCTCTTGCTTTGCTCTCTTTTCTGTATTTCCTGTCTGTTTTTCTTTTGTCTTTGTTATGTCTTTTTCTCTTCCGTCTTCCTTCTCTGCGTTTCTTTTCTGTTTTTTTGCCTTTCTCATTCTTTTGGCCCTCTTTTGATCCTTTCTCTCGTTTCTCGCTTCAGTTTCTTGTTCTTTCTCATTTTTTTCTCTCTTCTCTCTAGCTTCTCTCTTTCTTTTCTGTCTTTCGTTGCTGTCTTTCTGTTGCTTTCTCTTTTTTTTGTCCTCCTTTTCTGCCTTTCCTTTCTTTTCTGTCTTTTGTCTCTTTTTTTTCTGTTCTCTTTTCTATTCTTCTGTCTTTCTTTTATCTCTTTCTTCTTTTTTCTCGTTCTCATTTTTGTGTTTTTCATCTTTCTTGTCTTCTGATTTTAGTTTTATTGTTTTTCTCTTCTTTCTCTGTCTTTGCTTTCTTCCTCTTTTCTCTGTTTTGTTTCTTTTTCTCTTTCTTTTCTGTCTTTTTTCTCTTCATTTGTATCCTACCTTTCTCTTCGTTTTATTTTCTTCTTTTCTGATTTGACTTTCTTGCTTTGTTTTCTCTACCTTCTTTGTATTTTTTTTCTGTCTTTTCTGTTTTTTTTCTGTCTTTTTTCTTTCCTCTCTCTCTCTCTCTCTCCTTTTTCTTTCCTTTCTTTCTATTCTCTTTCGCTTCTTTCTTTTCGTTTTTTTTTGTTTCCTTTCGGTCTTTCTCTTGATCTCTTTCTTTTATCTTCTTTTCTTTTCTCTTTTATTTCTTTTCTCTTATCTGTTTTTTTCTGCCTTTCTCTCTTTTGTTTCTTTGTTGTTTTTCTTTTTCTTCTATTCTTTTTTTCTGTTTTTCTCCTTTCTTTCTAATCCTTCTCTATTTTGTTCTTGTCTTTCGTTTTTTCATCAGTTTTTCGTTCTTTTCGCTTTCCTTTCCGTTTTTTCTTTCTGTTGCTTTTCTCTTTCTGTTCTGAGTTTCTTCTGACTTTTCTTCCTTTTCTTTTCTTTCTCTATCTTTTGTTTCTGTCTCTTTTCTCTGTATCGTTTCTTTCTCTTTCCTTTCTGTCTTTTCTCTCTCCCTTTCTCTAGCTTTTCTCTCTTTCCTCTCTCTTTCTTTTATTTGTTTCTGTCTTTTTTCTTTTCTTTTTTCTTCTGCCTTTTTTCTCTCCTTCTATTTTCTCGCTCTTCTTTCTGTTTTTCTCCTTTTTTCGGTCTTTCTTCTACTTTTTAAGTTTCTGGCTTTTCTCTTCGATCTCTATCTTTCGTTTCTTTCTCTTTTTTTTCTGTATTGTTTCTTTTTCTCTTTCTTTTGTCTTTATTCTCTCCATTTGTATCTTGCTTTTCTCTTCTGTTTCTTTTCTCCTTCTTTTCTGATTTGCTTTTCTCGTGTTGTTTTCTCTTCTCTGTATTTTTGTTTCAGTTTCTCTCTTCGCTTTTCTGTTTTTTGTGTCTCTCTCTCTCTCGTTACTTTCGCTTTCTTTTCTCTTTCTCTCTTCTGTATTGCATCTTTCTTTCTTTTGGCTTTCTTTTCTCTTTTCTCTTTCCTTTCAGTCTTTTTCCTTCTCTTTTTCTTTTCTCTTCTTTTCTTTTTTCTTTTGTTTCTTTTCACTTTTCTGTTTTTTTCTGCCTTTCTTCTCTTTTGTTCCTTTGTTTTTTCTTTTTTAAAATTTTTTTGTGCGTTTCTTTCTAATCTTTCTCTCTTTTGTTCTTCTCTTTCGTTTTCTTCAGTTTTTTGGTCTTTGCGCTTTCCTTTTTCTTCTCTTGCTTTTCTCTTTCTGTTCTGAGTTTCTTCTGCCTTCTCGTTCTTTTCTCTTTCTTCTTTCTCTATCTTTTGTTTCTGTCTCTTTTCTCTGTATCGTTTCTTTTTCTCTTTCTTCTGCCTTTTCTCTGTGCCTTTTCTCTCTTGCTTTTCTTTCTTTCTCTATTCTTTTCTTTTTTGATTTGCTTTTCTCGCTTTCTTTACTCTCTTTATCTTTATTTTCTTTTGTTTCGCTGCCTTTCTATATGCTCTGTCTTTTTCTCTCTTTTTCTCATCTTTCCACTTTCTATTCTCTTTTGTTTTTGTCTATCTTTTTATCTTCTTCTTTGCTCTTCTTTTGCTATCTTTCTTTTCTCTTTGTCTTCTCTCTTGGTTTTCTCTCTCTTGTCTTTCGTTTCTGTTTTTCTGTGCTCTTAACTCTTCATTGTGTTCTTTTCGCTTTTGCCTTTCTGCTTTTCTTTTGCTGCCTTTCTTTTTTGTTTGTTTTACTTTCTCCTTATTTCACCTTCTTTTCTCTGTTGTTCTGTTTTTTTTTCGTTTTTTACCTTTCTCCCTTTTTTTCTCTTTCGTTCCTCTTGTCAGCCCTTCTTCTTCGTTTCCCCGTCTCTTTATCTTTTCTGTCTTGCTTTTCACTTTTTTTTGTCCTTCGTTTCCGTTCTTCTTTTCTCCTTTTTATTTTTTTTTCATTTAAGCCTTTCCTTTTTCTATTGTTTCCTTTTTTCTCTCTATCTCCTTCTCTCCTGCCTTTCTTTTTCTTTTTTTCTTTCTTTTCTCTCCTGCTTTCCTCTTCTTTTCTTTTCTGAATTGCTTTTCGCTTTTATTTCTCCGTTTCTCTTCATTTTTGTATTTTCTTTTTAATTGTCAGCCTTTTCTTGTCTGTCTTTTTTTCCTTTTCTCTCTTGTTTTTTCTTTTTCCTTTCGGTCTTTCTTTTCAGTCTCTTTTCTATTTCGTTTTTTCCTTCCTTTCGCTTTCTTTTCCTTTTTCTTTCCTTTTTATCTCTTGCTTTTCTCTTTCTTTTCTGTCTTTATTCTCTCACTTCTCTCTTTTCTCTTCCTTCGGTTTTCTCTTTTGTGTCTTTTGTTTCTGCCTTCTTTTTTTCCCCTCTCTTTTCCGCTTTTCCGCTCTGTTCTCCTCCTTAATTTTCTCTTTCGTTTCCTTTTTTCTATTCTTTGTTCTGCCTTTCTCTTTTTTGCTCTTCCTTTGCTATCTTTCTTTTCTCTTTGTCTCTTCTCTTGGTTTTCTCTCTCTTGTTTTTCGTTTCTGTATTTCTGTGTTCTTCCCTCTTCATTGTGTTCTTTTGGCTTTTGCCTTTCTGCTTTTCTTTTGCTGCCTTTCTTCTCTTTTGTTTGTTTTACTTTCTCCTTATTTCATCTTCTTTTCTCTGTTGTTCTGTTTTTTTTTCGTTTTTTACCTGTCTCTCATTTTTCTCTTTTGTTCCTCTTGTCAGCCCTTCTTCTTCGTTTTCCCGTCTCTTTATCTTTTCTGTCTTGATTTTCACTTTCTTTTTTTGTCCTTCGTTTCCGTCCTTCTTTTCTTTTTTTATTTTTTTCTTTTAAGCCTTTCTTTTTTCTATTGTTTCCCTTTTTTCTCTCTATCTTTTTTTCTGCCTTTCTTTTTCTTTCTTTCTTTCTTTTCTCTCCTGCTTTCCTCTTCTTTTCTTTTCTGAATTGTTTTTCGCTTTTATTTTTCCGTTTCTCTTCATTTTTGTATTTTCTTTTTAATTGTCTGCCTTTTCTTGTCTGTCTTTTTTTCCTTTTCTCTCTTGTTTTTTCTTTTTCCTTTCGGTCTTTTTTTTCAGTCTCTTTTCTATTTCGTTTTTTCCTTCCTTTCGCTTTCTTTTCCTTTTTCTTTCCTTTTTATCTCTTGCTTTTCTCTTTCTTTTCTGTCTTTCTTCTCGCACTTCTCTCTTTTCTCTTCCTTCGGTTTTCTCTTTTGTGTCTTTTGTTTCTGTCTTCTTTTTCCCCTCTCTTTTCCGCTTTTCTGCTCTGTTGTCTTCCTTACTTTTCTCTTTCGTTTCCTTTTTTTCTATTCTTTGTTCTGCCTTTCTCTTTTTTGTTTCTTTTTCTCATTTTTTTTCCATTCTTTTCTCTTTTCTTCTGTTCTTTTTTGGCCTCTCTTTCTCCTTCTTCTCTCTTTTGTTCCTCTCTTTGGTTCCTCTCTTTCGTTTTTTCTTTAGGTTTTTGTTATTTTTTTCCTTTTTGTTTTCCCTTTCTCTTTCGTTTCTTTTTCTTTTCTGCCTTCTCTTTCTTTTCTCCTTCTGTTTTCTGTCATGCTTTTCTCTTTGCTCTCTGTCGTTTTCGTCTCTCTTGTCTCTCTCTTTCTTTCTTTCCTCTTTTTTTCTGTTATTCTTTTCTGCTTTTCTTTTTTCTGTTGTTTCTTTTGTTCTCTTTTTCTTTTCTTTTTCCGCCTTCCTTTTTCTTTCCTCTGTCTTTTCTCTTTCGTTTCTTTCCTCTCTCTTTTCTCTTTCGCATGTTTAATCTCCGTATCATCGCATGTTAACGCTCCTTAAACATGCAGCCTAACGTAGAACTTGAGTTACACTATGCCACCATGTAGAATATCGTATCTGTACAAGTCTGAGCGCTCCTTAAATATGCAAAATGGTAAAGCAGAAAACGTGGTTGGACAAAAAATTGTTGGCACATAAGGTAATAAACTCAAACCAAACACATCGGTGACGAAACGTAATACCTATTGCTTTTGAACGAGGGGAATAGGTTCCAGCCCCAGGTGATGCAAAAAAAAATCTGATTTTTTAAACCTATCTTTTCTTTTAAATGATTTTCTTGTGATGCTTTTGCGGGCCTGCTAGTAATTCATGATTTTTAGCACTTGTTTAATTGTTTTTCTAGGGAGAATTCGTACCCAGGTTGAAACCCCAAACTGAAATTACCTTTGATCAGACCCTATCATTTAGTCAAAGTTTATGCTTTATGATAAGATAAGGAAAAGTTTTCATGTGTTAATTTAAGAAAATTTAATAATTTGAGCTTTCTGGATACGTATGGCAAGCGATCAAACATTACTACCTTCTAGAAACACAGGACAAAAACGGTCAAAAGCTGGTTTTTGTTTAAAAAACTCAACAGCTGCTATTTCATAAAAATGCGGAATTGCAAGAAAATTGACCATTTATCATTACTTGTCTAGTATGGGTCGACTAAAATGCTGACAAAACCTAAATAGGACATCTTGGCAAATACCTTTCGAATAATGCATTTTCAACATAGCCCAGGTTGAGGTCGCGCTCGAAATCGCCTCTGATCAGACCGTCCCAGACAAGTGGGACCTCTGATCAGACCGTCCCAGACCGAAGTGACCTCTGATCAGACAAGAATGCGCTCGAAGATCATTGTGCGCTCGAAGTGCGCTCGAAGCCGCCTCTGATCAGGCGAGTTCCAGACCCAAGTGACCCCTGATCAGACAAGTTCCAGACCATTGTCCAGACGAGTTCCAGACCATTGTCCAGACTAAAGTGCGTTCGAAATAGTCTGATCAGAGAGTGATTTTAAACATGAACAAATCTCTCAATATCGTTATAATATATTCATTTCATATATCATTTTATCAATCTTATATTCAACTAACAAAAGACCAATCCTGAAAGTATTGTTAATGAAAGTAAATCGAAAAAAATGATCAAAAAATTACTGGGTAGTCCATTTTTTTATGCTTTTAACTGAAAAAATGAACTTAGACAGCTCTGCATAAAAACGTCTTAATCTACTTTAAGTCAAAATCTTTTCTTGAGGGGACCGGCAGTTGTTATCAACTGGACCCCTTGGTTCTGATCAAACCCATCAGATTTTCAGATGAAGTTCCGAATCAGAATGCTGTTTTATTGTTGTCTCTTACCCGAGACAACAAAAGTCAGTAAGAAAACAAAAAAACTTGAAAAAAATGTCGCTCGAATTGGTCTCTGGTCAGACTAGTGTGCGCTCGAATCGGCCTCTGATCAGACTTGTGTGCGCTTGAAACTGACTCTGATCAGACCGTCCCAGACCAAAGTGACCTCTGATCAGACCGTCCCAGAACAAAGTGGCCTCTGATCAGGCAAGTTCCAGACCATTTTCCAGACAAAAGTGCGCTCGAAGCCTTTTCCAGACCATGTAATTCGAGCGCACCGGGAACATGTGTGCGCTCGAAATTCGTCTGATCAGGGAGAAAGTTCATTGATGAATGAAATACTATGGATAAATCATCCGGTCAAATTTCAAGTAAACAGAAACTTATGTGATAACTAGCTTCTTAAGCGGCACCGGTGCTGATAATTAAAAATGGAATGTGCCACCGATCACAAAGGCGAACTTCCGTTTCCTAAAAACCTTTTGCAGAACAAGCTTTGCAGAATATTTTGCTACCTAATCTCAGATTTTCTGCTTTGTTAATATTCTTATATCTGTTATGTGATGGTTTCGAAAGAACATCAATTAACTTAAAACCTATTATTTGATAAAGGGTCAGAAAACAAAAGAAGAACTTAACCAATGAACTCTGCTGCTATGTCCAAAAGTATTGGCCACATAACTAAACTCGATTGTGATTTTGCTTTGGCGCTATCATTATCTTATTGACCTATCAATCAGATGTCAGATGTAAATTCTCCCTCCATAGAAACATAATTCTAACATCCATCGACCTCCGACTGATAAACTCGTTTGTATCAAGGCCATATATGATTCTCATGAAATGTTGATGAAAACAGAAAATCACATCCGTGATTCGGAACTAAGATCTATTCACATGTCAAACAACTAAAATATTTTTAGCTGATCTAATTTCTCTCTGTATATTTTTGCATAGATACGTACAATAATTACGAGCTAAATTTTGTATATTTTCAGTTGCAATTTCAAATAAAGTTTCAATTCAATAAATTGTTTTGACTCGTGTTATCGACCACGACAAGTTATGAATCCTCGGCTTCCAGGTTATATTAGGAAGAATTAAAAACAACGATTTGGACCTCATATCATGACGTATTGAGTTACCTCTCAAATGATCTAAAATGTATAAGTGTACTTGAAACTGGAATGGCTTATGACTTCTTAGTCTGTCCTTACTTCAAATTAGTCTAGGGTTGTAACAACCAGGATTCTGTTGAGTCATTTCGCTTAGTTATTATAGCTTGGTAGTTGAGAGTTCTTTGGTCGTTCTTAAAAAAATTCATAGTACTTTATAAACGTCAGAAATTGAACTCTTATCGCTAGCATGTGGTACAAATCCCCAGAGGCAGAAGAACTCTCAATATTAGATTGTACATAAATTTCTATTTCACTGTTCTAATTTCCTTTTTAATATCAAGCCGGCGCTTAGAATTGAATTCATTCGGCTCAATTGTTATTCAAACCAAATCTTAGAGAAAACTATGTAAGTTAAATAAGTGTATTTAACAGAAAGACTGAGAGATTTTCTGGTAACCATTTTCATAAAACCGAAGTCGAACCCATGAGTATTGACGGATTTGAGTTTTGAATAACAGAAACGGGTAGGGTTGCTAGATTGGTGACAGGTGCTCCTAAACCCCATCACAAACAATAATCAGGCTAGTTTTCAAATTAAAAGTTGACTAGGAATGACATCTTTTGATTAACCCAAACTATATTGTAACTTATTATTTTATTCTGGAGAACAAAACAGTTTAACCATAAAGTTGTAGCGCAACCTATATTGCTTTTGTTTATCTTCTGAACAAAAAATTGAGCACTTTTTGTGTTTCTTGGCGGAAGCAATCAATAAAATTTAAGTGCGGCGCACTTAGTAGTAGCAGTTGGTTCCGAACCAAACGTAAAACGATCGAATGAACGCTGCGTACCAAGATGTCCACCCCAACGGATACCGCTCGTATGCTTTTACCGGAACTTTTTAATGGCACGGGAGAAATATAGGCATATATCACTCAATTTGAGTTATTATGTAATTTGCAAAGTTGGTTGGCGCCTCGTAAAGACGCTGGTGGTACCCCCTAGTTGGATGGCGATGGTAATCGACTATACACTGATAAAAGACATCAGATTTTTCCACATAGGCTAAGAGCTGGTGCAATAGAGTTATATCTTTCGCTGGACGATGAGACTAAAAATGGTTACAAAAACCTGCGAAATGCATTTGAGAAACAATATATAGAACCTCCGACATTTTTCAGAGGAGCACTTAGAAAACGAACTCAACGAGAGTCCGAGAAAGTTACTGAGTTTTTGGCAGATATGAAACTTCTTGCTGAAAAGGCATATTCTGATGATTCTTAGGAAATCAGAGAACACCTTGTTATGCAAGCTTTCCTGGAAGGATTGCTTGATCAGATTGTTAGATTAGAACTTAGGAAAGAAAAAGATATTTGCCTGGCGAATGCTTTAAAAAGAGCCGTACATTTGGATGCAATCTACAGGTTAGAGATTTCAAGCCAAGGTGGATTTAATAATGTTTTAAGTAGTAGTGCTCACGGAATACGACCAGATGATAGACTTATGAATCGAATGGATTCGATGATGAACAGGATGGCTATCAGTCAAATTAACTCTAACTCCGGGAGAGACTCTAAGCGACCGAGTAGACCATATAAGTCAGACAAACATTCTCAATCACCAAGATAGGGGTTTTCTCGTAATCAATATAACTCTAGGGAGAGGTAAAAAACAAATTAAAGGAACAATATGGATTTCTCATCATCTGCATTCCGTAGAAGTTCTAATTTGTGGTCGCCTTGAAGACCTCTCTCTAATTAATCTCTTCGCCAAGCGTCAATTGAAGCGTTAATTTTAAAACGGAAATAGTTAGCTATCAGTGCAACCGTAAAGGGCACACCAAAAACAATTGTCGCAACTGTTGGGCATGTGGATCTAGTTCTCATACAAAAAGAAACTGCCCACAGGAAAACGCGTAATAAAAACTAATAATATAGAAAGATTTTTGTCTTATCGTGTTTACTAAATAACACAACTGGACCCAATATATGGGATTCAATCCCTCCTCACCCGTCCTAAAGTTTTGGATATCTTCTTGGCCGCTCTAATAAATTCTGGAAACGTTATCAGTGTTATACGAGAATCAACTCTGGCGAAGATGGATTCTTCCCTTGCGCGTTTGGAGTCATCTGACATACGAACCGCCTCTGTAAAAGGTTTACCGCTTTGTTTTGAGGGAAAAACTTGTTTATTGTGTAAATGGTTTCCCGGCAGCGCAAAGTTTGTTGAAATTTTCTGTGTAGCTGTTGACATAAGTGTAACAGTAATTCTGGGAAGGGATTTGCTACGTCAGCAAAAGGGCAAACTTGATTTCCTTTTGGGTCTATTAGATGTTAATGAAGGAATTCTAGAATAAATTAATCCGACACCTACTACGTTGAGTGGGCCAAACGGAAGTTCAGTATACGATATTAATACGACAATGCTTCCCCAAGGAAGTGAAAGTCTTGTTTCATGTAAGCCCACGTCGCAACCGGTTTTAATTCAGACCCAACCAACGTTGCCGGGGTGTACCAGTTGTAATGGTTTCATTCGCTTGATTGAGCCATTGCAAAACCATAATGAGATGTACTTAATTGCATCAGCAATTGTAACGGTACCCAAAGAATGGGAAATTTACATTAGGATCTTGAATCTCACAAAAAGCAACATTACATTGTACAGCAACCAGAAAGTTGCTGTTTTAAGTAAAGCACCTGCGAATTGTGTTGTTAGTTCTCTAAATCTTACTGGTAAAGGTAATCAACCATCCTTGGACGACATTTTTGCAGAGGATTTGCAAAAACTTGATAATTAGCAACGTTAGGCGGCGCACAAACTACTTGAGCAGTATTCACACATGTGTGCTTGAGACAAATGCAATCTTGGAAAATGTGATTTGCATAAACTTCAAATCAACTTAAAAGACGATGCCCAACCAATTAGGGTTCCATATCGGGCAATGAATCCAACAAAACGGAAGGCTCTACAAGAATTTGTCAATAACCCACTGACAAAAGACCTAATAGAGCCGACCCATTCGGAAAGGGCAGCGCCAACAGTGTTAGTTTTAAAGAAAGATGGTAGTTATTGATTAGTCATGGACTACAGGAAGCTGAATTCCCTGACTGTTTAGACATCAGGGCCGTTGCCACGGGTTCAAGATATTCTGGGAAGCTGACAAGGTAGCTGTTACATTTCAAATCTTGATTTAGCAACGGGTTTCCATCAGATGGAAATAGAAGAATTAGATCAACATCTTACTTCTTTTTTAACTCTTTTTGGCTTGTACCAATTCAAACGAATGCCAATGGGGCTTTGTAATGCAACTGGTGCTTTTCAAAGATTGATGGAACTAATGTTTACAGGATTTACATAGGAAATTGTACTGGTGTATATAGTTGACATCATTGCTTTGGCAGGTCGTTTGAAGAACACATGAAGAAATTAGCTATAACTGTAGGTAGAATAGAGGAAGCAATTTTGAAAATATCGCCCTCAAAATGTAAAATTTGAAAATTCTATCCGTTTCTTGGGTCACAATATTTCCAAGGATGGAATTCAAACCGATCCAGCTAAAATGGCCGCTGTAAACTCATACCCAGTCTCTAAAACGGTGAAGCAGGTGCGTGCGTTTTTAGGTAAGGATCAACAGTATTTTACCGGAAGTTTATTCCATGTTTTGGTAAAATATCGCAACCATTGTATAAACTATTGAATAAAGAAAGACGATTTCATTGGACGCAGCGTTGCGAGAAAGCTAATCAGTCTTTGGTCCAAATTCGGGCTTTCAAACGGAAACTGACACTTTTGTCCTTTGTACTGATGCGTCTTTGTCTGGTATCGGAGCCGTTCTTTCTCATAACCAAGGTGGTGGTTTAAAAGTTATAGCATTTGCTAGTAAAACTTAACAAAAGGGTCCCCGTAACTATTCTGCAACAAAGCGGGAATTGTACGCAGTTGTTTATTTTACTCATTTTTTCGAGAGTCTCGTTGGTCCAAAATTTGATAAAACAACTGATCACCGGGCTCTAAATTGGTTATATTTTTTCAGAGAACCTGATGGCTTGGTAGCAAGATGTAAAGAAATACTAAGTTTGTTTGATTTTGTGATTAATCATCGACTTGGACACAAATATTAAATGCAGATGTTTCGTCGCGCACGAACGGCAATTCAAAAATATATCAGCAGTTAGCTTAGAGTCCTCGACAGAGGTTGAGGTTCTATTTGCTCAGGCACAGGCAGATGATTACACATTCGGAAAAGTTCGTAATTGGTTAATCTCTCAGAATTGCCCCCGAAGGTCAGAACTCTTTGGAGAGCCAAAAGAGTTGATAGATATCAATTTGAGTCCTTAACTATATCATGACACTTTATCGCCAAATAGTTGACACTGATGGGTTCAGTACAGACTAATCAACTTTGTGTGCTGAAAATTAAAGCTTCAAAAATTTTAAAAATGCCTCATAATGACTTAGCAGCCGCTGATTTAGGTATCGCTAAGACCCTGCAACGTGTTTGAAAACGCTTTTGTTGGCCTTTTGTCATAGAAGAGGTTGAGGCGTGGATCTCTAGTTGCGATCAATGTCAGAAACGAAAGGGTCCAAAACAAAAACATCAAAAGCCGATGTTAAAATGGCCCGCCTTTCAACCATTTTATCACATATCTTGTGACATCTTACGTCCATTGCCTATAAGCAAAGGCCATAAAAATATCTTCATGGTCGGTAATAACTTTTCTCGATGGTCCGAGGCAATTCCTTTGCAGGACATAAAATCAAATACTGTCTGTGATGCTCATATTGATGCATGGATATCCCGGTTTGGTGTCCCAGAGTACATTCACAGTGACAATTGCGTCCAATTCACTTCAAACTTTTAAAAAGATGTTTGTCATAAACTGAGAATGAAGCCGACTTACTACACACCAAATCATCCACAGGGTAACGCTAAAGTTGAGCGAATCAATAGACCACTAGAAGATGGGTAAGCAAAATACAGTGAAAAAAATCAAACACAATGGCCTGCGCAGCAAGGTTTTATGATGACTTACAGGTCACCAGTTCATGAATCAACTGGTCAAACATCTTTTAGAGTTATTTGGGGGCAGGAAGTGAGAATGCCCATTGATTTTTTATATCCAACCTCGACGGACTTGTGCAGTCCTCAAATATTTCAGTCAGCAATCACAGACAAGTTGGTTCATAATTCACAACTTTTTGAGTATGTGCGTTCAAAATGTTCTCTGGAGCACCGTAGGCAAAACCTGATTTTCGACAATAAAATATACGGTCCATTTTATAAAGAACCAGACCTCATGTTGGTACACTCACCAGTAGTGATAACAGGTCAATCAACAAAACTTAAAAGCCATTGGAGTGGTCCGTATGTTATCAAAAAGAAAATTAACGATGTTAATTTTATTGTGCAAAAACCTTATAATGGTAAAAAGAGCATTGTGTACCATAGTCGTATTAAACATTAAAAAAATAGTTTCAAAGAGAAACGTATTTCGCTTCCTACTGAAACGCCCTCAGATAACCAGGTTGCATTTTCTGAAAAGACAACTGAAAAAATGAAGACGTTGAAATTCAGCGAGATGATATTGAATCACTTTTGTTTGATTAGGGCTCTAATCAAGTTCAAAAAACACAGGCACGTAGTTCTAATAGAATTTTGCTTCGTAGACGGGCAATTTCAATGGCGAGGTCACCAGGGATTTATTATTTGCCTTGATGCTTAGGGCGAGAATATACATATTACTTGTGGCGACATTTGCAATGTCTCTGTCAGCAACGGGAACACTGATTGGATACGACATTGAACAAGTTTTGTCAACAAAGGTATATTCATTGGTGCCTACTGACAGGTGTTCAACTGATACGTTAGATACTGAAAATAAAACCTATGTTGGTTTAGTATTACATGCACCGGAAGTTGACATTGACTGGAGTTTTATATATACCGTGCGTTATATGTTGGCTGGAAAATTGCTCATTCAGCCAGATTAGATTACGCAACATTCCTTGGCGAAGAATTAGTGTTGATCCCGACTTACTGTCCAATTGAAACTTTGGACATGTCGTGATATTTGGACGAACCGGCAGTTTACACTACCGGGATTTTCCAATTCCAAATGTAAGTTGGAAATAGAAGATTTCAATGTTGATTGTCGAGAAATGAAAGCTGGGGAGCTAAATAGTTTAAATATATCGCTAGATTCAACCGAGGAGGTTTGAAAGCTGGCTTTTGATGGGCTGATGATGTGGAATGGAAAACACCCACGGGTTCAGTAATATTTGGCTCGGTACTCAACACTACTATAACAGTTTTGTTCCTACAGAGTCAAACCAACAACATACACAGATGTGTAATTGGTAATTGAGCAAATCAAACAGAAAATTCCACCAGTGGACTTAAACGTTGATGCAACTCCCAATCTGGTCTTTGGAACTAAAATTGAATTTGTGCATGTAAATGCTCACTTTTCGAGACAACGGGTTGTCAATTTCATCAAATAGGAGATTTGTAAAATTGATTCTAAACGGATTAATTTCTCCCTTTCTAATCATTACACTTTCAATATGTTCCCTGGGACAAGCTCTATGGAGGGATTTCATGCAAAGAAAGCTGGTGCAGTGCTATATGCATATAAATCTGCTAAGGTAGGAGTACATATAGCTGATTTTTCTTATTACACTGAGGAAGTGGCTGTCATTATGGACAATTCAGAGAAAATAAAATTTGTGAGTCCTATCACTCACGTAGTTTACCCTAACTATAAACTAACATCTTGTGATCCTATTGCGTTTTATATGTATAAAACTGTTGAAGACATTTGCATGAACTATGGAAGGGGTCATTCCGCCGCTCGGAATCCGGAATCTTTGAGTGTGTTTAGTCACTTAGACTTTGCTGACAATCTACCCTCACTGCACACGGCAGGATTGTTTTCATATAAAAATTTACACAAAATGCAAGAGCACGCGTTTTGACATATTCACGAAGGACAATTGCGGGTCGGGAGGTTTACTTAGAAGCTGGTAACAAATATTTGCATCCTGGCCTAAGCCATTTCAATCCAAACTTAGGAGCGAAATTGTCTGGCTTACCACCATGGCGATACTTAGAAATTTTGGAAAAATTAGCTGCCGGCTAGTGGTATTGGGCTGAAAAGGCTACTCTCTCCATGTTAACAGTGTTTGCGATAATTGGCGTTTTCATATATTGTCTAAAAATTGAATTTTCTGTTCGACTACTAAAGTACGGCATTACTTTTTGTACCGTCACCTCGCTTATTAATCCGTTCGCTCCGTTTCTCAGGACCATGGATGGTCATCGTGAGATAACGAAACTACACGATCCTGTTTCTAGTGATCCGAATCAACCACTGCTGGAGGAAGTGCCTCCTAAAGTAGTAAGAGATAGCTTCTATCCTACAGAAAGGATAGTGGCTATACAATCTGAAATTAGAAGGATCTAGTTTGTTTCATTTAGAATGGCATTCAACAGCAGCAGCAACAGCAACAACAACAACAACAACAACAACAACAACAACAAAAACAACAACAACACCAACAACAACAACAGAACAGCAACCCCAACGACAACTACCGATCTCTCGGAGAGATTCTCAATAGCCCGTTGATTGATAATGATCCGGCATCATTATTTAGCCCTATTTACGAAGGTAGTTGGGCCGAGGAAGTCCAGAGGACTACGGGTCCTTTCGATGCCGATATACCTAATTTATGTGTCCCTCCACATCTAGTGATCCAGATATCAACCTTGGCTCGGTGCCAAGAAAACGACGTCCAGTTAAAACTGATGTTCCACTCAAGGAAAGAGTCCTTGGCGCGGCTTTCTTTACCTGCTAATTCAACTACAGTAATCACGCCCTCACCGACAAAAGAGGAAACAGAAGACGGAGCACTGGTGTGCGCATACCGTATACCAAGGAAGGTGAAGTTTAATGTTCCGATAGTAAGTCCTCTATAAAGGAAAAACAGCTTTCTGTAGAAAGTCGAAGTAAAGCTGGAACTCAAGGAAGGCGTTATTGCCTTCAGTTTTACAGACTGAGCACCTATCTTTATACAGAAGAACCTTGGCGGAGGAAAAGCTAGATGTGTCCTACAGAATGACCCGAAATCAAGAATCGGAAGTCATCAGGAGTTGGTACTCCTAAAATTGGATGGATTTCTGACTCCTGAGCACACTGGCGCATTAAGGAGAGAAAATGCAATTTTGAAAGACAGGGTATTAACTTTGCAAAAAGATCTTCATAGATCATCCCAACAGTTGTGATCAGCTGAGAAAGAAAATGAGACTTTACTAATGGAAATGAAACGTTTAAAAGCGAAAAATTATAACCTCAAAGAATGGATTGAGGAACTCAAATCGAAAAGTACCAGAAAAAATGAAGAAATACTTCAAACCCATTTTTTTGAAGGGGGAAAAGTAATATAAATTTACAAGAGGATTTAAGTATTGAAAAAGAGGAAACAGAGAAACTAAAGAGAGAAAATGATCCACTAAGAAGGGAAAGAAACAAAGCAAGACTTAAGTCGCCGGGCAGTAACGATACCAATAACAAGAGGCAGTTGGAACTGCTACGAGCAAAATTTGATACTATTTGCTCGGCAGTAGTTACCGCTGAAAAACCTAGAAAACAGGTTCAGAAGAAAAAGCCACGAAGGAGGCTGGCCTGTAGCCAATCTTCGTAGTCATCCTCCGACAGAAACTAAACTGTAAAGTAATAAAAATAATCATAGAGTTTGGTAACTCTTAAATTCGTTCCCCAAATTTCATAACAGTTGGTACTGTTAGTCTATTTTTGTTTTCTTATTACAAGTTTTACTGGTAAATAACGTTTACCTCTTTACTTACGACGTTTTATTACCGCACGTGGACGTGCTCTCTCTGGGAAGAGAGAGGTGTAACAAGCCAAGATTCTAGTGAGTCATTTCGCTTAGTTATTCTAGCTTGGTAGTTAAGAGTTCGTTGGTCGTTCTTAAAAAGTTCATTGTACTTTATATAAGTCAGAAATTGAACGCTTATCGGTAACATGCGGTACAAACCCCCGAGGCGGAAGAACTCCCAATATTAGATTGTACATAAATTTCTATTTCACTGTTCTGATTTCTTACTTAATGCCAAGCCAGCGCTTAGAATTGAATTCTTCCGACTCAATTGTTATTCAAACCAAATGTTAGAAAAAAACATGTAAGTTAAATAAGAGTATTTGATAATAAGACTTAGAGATTTTCTGGATACCCTTTATCATAAAACCCAAGTCGAACCCATGCGTATTGAAGGATTTGAGTTTCAAATAATAGATACGGGTAGGGTTGCTAGAGGGTCACCAAAGGTCTCCACGGCTACGATATCGCACTTCATGAGCGACACCGCGGTTTCACGGAAGTGGTTGTTTGACATCTAGTTCCAAGGTATTGAGAATCTGGCGGTGTCCTGATAACTTCAGTCTTGGGGGTTATATCATTGAATGAAGCTCCATGTGTTTGTCCGTTGCGTTAGGATCAGGTTTGGTTCACTAGTTCCATCTCGCTTTTCCATCTCGATAAGTTAGGCGTGTCTTGTATGCTCTCCAATGCAGTAGATTCCTGGATTCGTTGGAAAGTTGCATGACTGTTATCTCCGGTTTCCTTAGACTTGTCAAAGTGCCTGTCGATGACCGTTAGAGAGAGATCAGGTTTAGGACTCCAATATTTTAAAAATAAAGCCACCGTATTTAATAACCTGCAACGTTTTTCTTTTTTGCCGGATCTGCTTATTTTGTTTTTCAGTGACTTGACTAATTTTGAAGTGCGTGCGCTGTTTCTTTTGTTCTGTGGAACTTAATTTAACTTGGTGAATTTCGAATTGATAACTTTCTCCTGGATCTAGGAGCAGGGGCCTAATTTGGTCTGTTTATGGACTATTTTTTTAAATATTATTATTTCGTTTCTTATTATACATATCTTGTCTATGGGCTGGATTCGATGCGTCCAATTAAATTGTTTTGCTCGTTTTTATCTGATTATCCATTTTTTGTTGCTGCTGCACCTTTCCGAGGTGTAGTTTATGTGTTCTTTCTTGTTCAGGGTAAAAGTAGATTTTGTCGGTGCCAGACTATTGCTTCTTTGTGGCAGAGCCCGGGTCGAGGTTTTGACAAAAAATAATGTAAGATTAGCGGTGAATAGCGGTGAAAAAAAACTTTTTTCACCGCAAAGCGCCCGCATCTTTTACCGTTGAATGCGCTGAAAGCGGTGAATTTTTGTACGAATTGCATTAAATTTTGCTGTGAAAAAATTTTTTTTTCATCGCATTCACCGGAATTCTTACAAAAAAGAAACTGCCGTACAAGGGTTCGAAACTCTACCTCATGCGTGTCACCAACTTCATAATCCACTGCGCCATCTGTCACTTAATGCACTGATATTTCCTGTGAATATAGCGCGGCACTGATATTTCCTGTGAATATAGCGTTGAAATTAGCGCGGTGAATATTTGTAAGATTTGCGATTTTAGCGGCGATAAATTTTTTTCACCGCATTCTGCTGGTAGCTGTGAAAAATTTTTTTTCACCACATTCTACTGGTAGCGGTGAAAAATTTTTTTCACCGCATCCTGCTTGTAGCGGTGAAAAATTTTCTTTCACCGCTTAACCGCTGAAAAAAAAATTCACCGCTTAAAAGTTTTTTTTCACCGCATTCATCGCATTGAACGCAAATCTTACACTTTTACTCAAATTCACCGCAAATCTTACATCTTTTAGCGATTTTTAGCGGTGACACCTCGATCCGGGAGGCGGTTCTGGTGATTTCGGGTTTGTCGCGAGATTATATTGGTCTCGACTGGATCTAGTTGTACCGAATCGTTGATTACAAGCAAATCTTCCCTGTATATTTTTTATTCTGTAACATTTTAGTAAGATAATGATTTCGTTGGGTTAGATTCGGAATTTTTATCCAAATGTCAGTGTGATCAGAATCGTATGTGGATTCTTTCAGTGCTTTAATTTTTTGGCAGGTTATGATTTCTTTTTTTTTGGGAGACTTGCTTTCATGTCTATTATCGAATTATTAGAGTGTCTACCATTTTCGTGCAAAACCAGTTATCCCTCGTCTGGTGGTTTTGGGTTCTGAGGCTCCGAGTATTGAAGTTGAATTTGCTTCTGTTTGTCTGCAATCATGATACCTTATAATCTGATCACACTGGATAGTTGGTTTCTCTTCCTATTGCGATTCTTTTTCTTGTTCTTCATCTGTTATGAGACTCTGAAGATCGTATATAATTATGTCTTGAATAAATGTAAAGGGTGTTATTTTGGTTTCCTGACATGGGTATTGCTTTTGTTTAGGTTCTCCATCAGTTGAAAATACTTCTTGTTGTCAAACTTATTGTTTAAACTTTTGTTCCGACCAACTTGTGGGGGGAGGAACTATACTCTCAAATGGTTTTTTTGTAAGGAAAATTTTGACCGATCAATATATTCATCGTAGAGAGTTGAAACTGGTATCACTAAAAAGCGTGTCTAGCGCAGAAATTGGAATTAAAAGGATTTTTTTACAGGGAGCTATCGAGTTTTAAACTCTTGAGAAAAGTAGAGTAAATTCCGTTGTTTTTATTCACATTTTCCGTAGTTTTTTTAAACAAATTTTTGTCAATTTTACTAAATTTTGTTAATATTTGTTTGAAAAACTTTATTGGTTTTACAGTTAAGGATAGAGAACGCTTGCCAATTTGCTTTATCCGAGCTTTTTGGGTTAATATTTCTGCTCAATTTTTCAAATTTGAGACTATTTTAAAATCAAAAAAGGCTCCAAATAAGCTTTTGTTTCCTACTTCGTTTGATTTTGCAGGAAGTAGAGACCTAACATCTGCTCCCAACATCTGCTCCCAACATCTTTGAAAAAATCAAAAAAGATAGATGTGCATTCGCTTTCTATAAGAGTGTTCTAAAATTAAATGTTTGCTGGTTTTTCGAAAACTAAACCTGTTAATTAAACAATATGCATGTTTTTTTGTCGTTTATTGAAATATTTCAATTGCTAATAGAACAATTTATTGTTTTGGTTGGACAGTTATAAAAAATCAGGGCCAGGATTGAACTCATCATGGATTCTTACAATCAATAATTATTCGGATTAATTTAGCGCGCTAACTTTTTCAATATTTTTTCGCAGTTTTGTTTTCTTTTTATGTTGAATACTGACAAGAAGTATTTCAAATCACGACCCAATCACTGAAAGGCACTATCTATATCAAAATAAGGCCGCAAGAAAATGAAGTTTGTCTTCCGAGAAAAGCTGACACTTTTTGTGGCTTTGACAATGCACTTTAGAAAACTTTAAATGATTTCTTTTAAAGTCATTTTTTGCAGCCTGTTTCCTAAGTTTTATTAATTACAAATTTAATTGCGCTCCTATAGAGCTGCAGTTGAGCCTAAGGTATGCCTTCATTTGTTATCTAATGTCTCTTATGACTTTGAATGTATTTGTTTTAAGAGAATATTAATGAAGTTTTGAAATTTTTCATCTTTTATTCTTATTATTGTCCACATGCAGCTTAATCTCAGCAGATTTTTTCTGTCCACATGCAGCTTAATCTCTCAGAGCAAAGTTAATTCCACCAAAAAGGAATCTACTCTTTATATTGATTTTATGATCCAGTAATGTTTATTTTTCTTCGCCTATAACTGTGGTTCTTTGTTTTCTTACGGCATTTTTCTGTCATTCAAAAGCCCTAATTGCATCTATAGATGTTCAAAAGAATCTTTTTACTGAGTTCAGAGCTGCAATTTTTAATGATTTTCAATTAGTTTTCTCAACATATGCATATTTTTCTGTGTTTGGGGTTGTTTTTTTCTCTTTTCAATTTATCAAATTAAAGGTAGCTTCAACTGCCATTGTAAAAAATCCTGTTTAAATGCTCCAGTGGATAGCCTCTAGTTTTAACGGCTGCGCATACATGGTCAACCCAAATTGTTTAGGTTTTTTCTTTTTGCCTCTAATTGTTTTTCTTGTTGTCCTTCGGCATATTTATGACAATGAAAGGCATTGATTGCCTCAACGATTGTTTATTTGAATCAATATACTGATATCAGTATATAGCTTAAGTTTTTAAAAATTTTTACCTTCTTTTTTTTAAAGAAAACATTGTTTTCCCAAGTTTTGTTCTCTTTGTCGTCAAAAAACAACTAATTTTTATTATTGACAGATGTCAATTATTTTCTGCTGCTCTAAACAATGTTTTCTTTAAAAGATGTCTATAGGGCTTAGAAATGTGTTTGCATTAAAATTTCGCGAGTTTTTGATACTGGTCAATATTTGTGGTTCATTTTGTGGTCTTTTCCACTAAAAGGCATTTTACCTAGAAGACCCAGTTTACATCAAAAAGGACCAAAACAAATTATTATTTTGCGTTCGTCAGAATGGTTTTTAATGTTTTATAGGTATAATGGCTTCAACATCGCGGCTTCGATATACTGCTTGTGAAATTTCGAATTGGCCGTATTTGCTGATTTTTGTCATCCTATGATTTAGTCTAAACAATAAAAAGCACAATATGAGTCTTGAACGGCTACAAATTGATAAAGCGTATGGATTGTTTGAACACTTGGGAATATTTCTTGAAAATCAGTGGAAATCTGAGCTTTGTCACTTTTATATTATTTCTTTCAATTTAGTAGCTTGGTCTCCGCAACTACTGGTCGCAGCCTCTTTCTAGTAAAACATCCAATCTTAAAAATAGTTTTTTTTGAAACTAATGGTTTCTTGGCTTTGGTACCATGGATTTTCTGAAGAAAAGTGTGGTTTTTGACTTTTGGGTATTTGCTCAATTTGAGTTCTTTTGTTTTTTCCACATTATCACACTAATGGGTTGGCCGAAATGGCGTTGAAAAGTGCAAAAATTACGATTAATAAATTACGTTTAATGTTTTCCGCGATTAGCCTGGTGTTTCAACGGTTGCTGCACCGCATTCTTGTTAAACTCAACTTTTCTGGTTCGTTTTTGCTGTTTTTTTTGCATTCGTCCGACATATTACTGATAAAATTATAAACTAGCCTCTCTGATGAGCGGATTTGATACGAAGTGATTTCAATCAATTTGAAATCGTTTGTTTTCAAAAATTGAAATGTATTTTTGAACTTTGTCCTTTTTGCTCTTCTTTATTGGCCTATCACCGAGTCGCATTATTGAGAGTTCTTATATCTTATCCAATGAACATCTAATCAAGTACAGGTTGATTTGATTTGTTTAGATCAGATTTTATCAGATTCTTTTTCATTTTGTTATTTTCTGTTTTTTAAACATAGTCGTCCAGTTTTGGTCGTAATTAATGTTTGCTATTATTTGCTTTTGTGTGTGTCTTGTCCAGTACTCTCATTGATGGCAAGTGTCATCGACTCTCTAGTCCAGCATTAATTTTTCACTTAATTGTTTGTTGAAAGACATGTGATTTTTTGAACCTTTTCTTTCTCTTCCTCATGTGGTTGACTATTAAATCAAAATGTGGATGGAACGGGGTCGGAACATCATGTGAGAACGCACATTATCGAGCCTCTTTGTTGTTTTTATGATAGTTTTTGAAAAAAAGTTCTGCAATAATTGCATCTACACTAACTGCCGCCTTTCCGGAGAATTTTTGGATCGAATTTGTTTGCTTCTCATTTGCTTCCTGATTGTGAGGTTAGCCCAGAGCTTCCCACTAAAATCTGTAGTACCTCAATTGACTGTCCTTCAGCTGCGGCCTCGACCGTCGCCGTCACTGTTGCGGAAAAGTTTGCTAAAACGTCGGAAAATGGTTTGAACATAATTATAAATTTTGCTTTGTCTCCCACCATGATTCTGATGCGGTATCTACTTTTTAGATGAGCGGTAAAAAACTGTAGAACTAGTCTAACTTTTTGACTTTTTCACCAAGAACTTTAAGGTATATATCTATCCTTCAACGAGATAGCTAAACAGTTCCCTTTTAGGTTTGGCGCATGGTGGTAGACACTAGCTTGATATGGTTCTCGTTTAAGAAAGATATGAATTTGCTTTTAAGTCAGCCTGAATGACCTTTTTTTGGAACCGTTGTTTATTCTGATGTCTTTGAAGAAATCAATTGGAATTTGATCTGCCGTATATTTTATGAATATTTCAGCATTTCATTTTAACTATTGGTGCACCAAAACGTTTTTTGATGCACATTTTTGGCAGGCTTCTGTCAAAAAAAACTAATTACCATTTCGTAGTTACGTCTTTTTAAGGGGTTTAGTTTCAAAGTTTCAGTTCCGTTATCGTTGTTTTTATGGTTTTAAATGCCCTTATGTATATATGGCAGTTGCACTTTAGCGATACCAGCTTCCCTATTTATCTTATGTGCAAACTTGGCAATACACCTTTCCGTGATGTTTTCGGAACGAAAAGTTTGATGTCAACAGTTACTATCCTCATTGCAGCTACAAAGTTTTCACCTAAGTGTCTGTACGGGACCTGTTTTAAATTGGGCCGCTTGTTGTTCCGACCCCCGCTTTAGTGGAGAGGGAGGAACTAAATTTTCAACTGTTTTTTTTGTTCAGACAATTTTGGCCGATCGATATATTCATCGCAGAGAGTTGTGAGTGGTATCATTAGAAAGCACGTACGTCCTAGAATATGGAATTTAAAAGATCTTTTCAAATTCACTTTTAACAGGGAGTTATCGAGGTTTAAAACTTTGTGAATATTCTCAGTTTTTCTTCATCTTTTCCGTAAATTTCGCTAAAATTCGGCTCAATTTTGATGATAGAAAAAAGTTGAAATTTTTAATGATACAGTGTTTTTTTTCGTTCAAGATAGAGGAGCGTTGTTGAATTGTATGATTGAAATTTTTTTGGCAAAAAATGTTGGTAAACTCTCCAATTTTCGAGTTTTTTTTCATCAAAAATTGAAAATATGCATTTTGATCCATTTTGTTACAGTTTGCCAGATGTAGAGGTCTAAAAACCTCTGACACAGGCTCCGTAATCTCCAAAAGATCGCTAGTTGAAATTAGGCGCCCTATAAAAGTCTTCAAAAAAATGCCTTTTTTTGCAAATATAACTAAAGAATTATACAAAAATCATCATTGTTATTTTGATTTCGGAAATATTAAACTTACCGAGTTATCTACTTCACAAACATTTTTGATAATTGTGCGGTTTTTGTGGACGCGCTGCAAAATCAGGGATAGGTTTAATCTCATCGTGCCTTCTTACAATCAGAAATTTTTAATTTTTCTTTGGGCGGTGTTATTTTTAAAGTTTTTATACTGACAAAACCTTCAAATCACGTCTCCATTAATGACTGCTCCCAATCACGTGAAAAATAGTCCAATCGTATATCTTGTTTGTTTTCAGAGAAAACCTAATGGATTCTATGGTTTTACGTAAGTTTTAGTAAACCTTACGTGAATTCTTGAGTTTTGCCTTCATTTGTTATTCTTTTTGCAGTCTCATTGCTCATTTTCACAAATCAAATAACCAAATGGCTGCTTCAAGAGTTTTAAGTGAACCTATACAATGCTTTAGGTTGTTATCTAATGTCCCTTATGACATTGAAAATAACTGTTTTAAGAAAATTTCAGTAACTTTTTGAATTGTCAAATTTTTAAATCTCATTTCTGTCATTTTTAGCTTATTCCCAATAAAAACAGGTCAAATTTCATTAATATAATGCACATCATTTTTTTATGGCGGTTGTTGTTAAATTACGGCTTCATGGTTTTGGTTCTACATGTTTTCATACTGAAATTTTGTAAATTTTGGGAACAATTCCTCATTTCTGCGGCTCTTTTTTGGTTTCCTTGGTGAATTTTCACGTTACTGAGCAGTCCAATCGGAAAAGTGCTTAAAATACGCAATTGAACACTTTTATCTCTTTTATAATTATTGGTTTGAAGGCTGCGATTCCGTTCTGTTGCAGAATTTGATATTTTACTTTTTAATTTTGCCCCGTATTTAAATTTTTTGTTGTCGTATGCAATATATTGGTTAATAAAAGGTCTCAATTGCCAACTAAAGAGATATAAATGAACTCAAGGACTAATTTTGGTATAAAGCTTATGGTTTTAATGACTTTCATATATTTTTTTAAAGAAAAATTAAAGTGTTCTTCAACTTTTCCCCTTTGTTCTGATTTTCCTAACTTCTTCGAACTTTAAAATTTTGTATCAGTTTCGTAACTTAGCCCCATTTTTGAGAGACCTCGTTTATATATTGTTGAACCAAACAAAAATTTCTCTGTTCGTAAATAGTTTTGACTGGTGTCTTTAGTGCTTAGTGGATTTGTTTTAGAAGGGTTTTGTGAGTTTTAGATACTTTTCAACGTTTGTGGTTTTTTTCGTCGATAGTCAACTAATAAAAAAACTTGATAATGTTCAATGGAGACCGGAATTAAAATTCAAATTTCTCGAGTTTACTATCTTATAAAAGTAATGGCATGAACACTGTGATTTTGTAAAATTGTTTGAAATTTTCTGGTACTGCTTGAATTTGTTGTAATTTATAGTCTTTTGACTTTATCTCAGCAATAACAAGCGCAATTAGTTTTCCATCTCGTTGTAAACTCTGAGGTAAAGTGTCTATTTTTTATTTGAAAGCTTCTGTTTGTCATGAGTTTTTGAAAATAATTGTTTTTGAAGGAAGACAATAGATTTTTGAGCTTTGCCAATCTTATTTCTCTTAAGTTGTAGCTTAGTTACTCTATCGACAAGTCACATCCATTGTCCAGTGAACTACAATTTTCTTTTCAGAACTGCTTTATTTTCCTCAAATGGTCTTTGTTCTTGGTTTTCTTTTCTGTTTTCTTTTCACAGTATCACAATAATGGCCAGTTTTGTTGCCATTTGAAAATATATATTGATTATTCATTTATATTGTTTTTATATTTATGTTGCTAAGATATAATGTTTTCTTTTTCATTTAATGATTTGTTGAACGGTATAATTATTTTTTTAATGTCTTCCTCATTTGGTAGGGATTTGGTGGGATATTCCTCAAACTTGTAACTGTTATTCCCTCGAATTGCATTTTGCAGTAGATGTTATCAAAGTTGCAGACAAGGAGCCACACTGTCCATCTCAATAATCTGATAATATACGTTTTGTCTCACTCTATATTTTAAGTAAGCTAATTAAATGTTTGTGGTCTGACTGAAAGTGTCTAGCGGAAAGATAGTGTTTAGAGTATTCGACTCCAATGACTGTGGCCAACAACTCATTTTCAGTACAGATAAAACTTGTTTTCATTGTTAGGCCTTCTACATGTATAGTCTATTGGTTTTGCGGAGTTTTGATTTACCATCGTGTCGAGCCGACGGCCAGGATATTATCATCTGCTGATAATATGGGATTTTTTGGGGCGTTGTAGTGGGCTAAAATCATTTTGTCGGATTTCAGTGTTGATTGCATTGAATGCCTTTTGTTCATATTTGCGATCTTCCCCAGTTGTCGTGGTTTTATCCTTGCGCCTTGCGGGATTTTTGGTAGCATAGTAGTTTTGTCTGTCTGGTACCCCAAACCAGTTGTTATATGCAGGAATAATTTTGCTTTTTGCTGTTGAACCTTTTTAGCTATCTTGTTGTAGTTTACTCTAGAATAATATCTTGGTAGTGTTGTTTCTTCCGTACCTGTTAGAGGATTTGTTTATCTTCATGGCCAATTCGAGTTTCAGGGTTCCATCAATTTTTTGGAATATAGTACCATATCCTAAGATATTATCATATCCGGAAGATAGCCCAGGTTGAGGTCGCGCTCGAAATCGCCTCTGATCAGACCGTTCCAGACAAGTGGGACCTCTGATCAGACCATCCCAGACCGAAGTGACCTCTGATCAGACGAGTATGCGCTCGAAGTTCATTGTGCGCTAGAAGTGCGCTCGAAGCCACCTCTGATCAGACGAGTTTCAGACCGAAGTGACCCCTGATCAGACAAGTTCCAGGCCATTGTCCAGACGAAATCCATACCATTGTCCAGACTAAAATGCGTTCGAAATTGTCTTATCAGAGAATGATTTTGAACATGAACAAATCTCTCAATATCGTTATAATATATTCATTTCATCTATCATTTTATCAATCTTATATTCAGCTAACAAAAAATCAATCCTGAAAGTATTTTTAATGAAAGTAAATCGAAGAAAATGATCAAGAAAATACCTGAGTATGCCATTTTTTTATGCTTTTACTCGAAAAAATGAACTTAGACAGCTCTGCATAAAAACGTCTTGATCTACTTTGATTCAAAATCTTTTCTTGAGGGGACCGGCAGTTGTTATCAGCTGGGCCCCTTGGTTCTGATCAAACTCATCAGATTTTCAGATGAATTTCCGATCAGAATGCTGTTTTATTGTTGACTCTTACCCGAGAGAACAAAAGTCAGTGAGAAAACAAAAAAAAACTTGAAAAAAATAGCGCTCGAATTGGTCTCTGGTCAGACCAGTGTGCGCTCGAATCGGCCTCTGATCAGACTAGTGTGCGCTTGAAACTGCCTGTGATCAGACCGTCCCAGACCAAAGTGACCTCTGATCAGACCGTCCCAGAACAAAGTGGTCTCTGATCAGGCAAGTTCCAGACCATTGTCCAGACAAAAGTGCGCTCGAAGCCTTTTCCAGACCATGTAATTCGAGCGCACCGGGAACATGTGTGCGCTCGAAACTCGTCTGATCAGGGGTCACTTCGGTCTGGCCACCTCGACCTGGGAGTTGAAGATCATATCGGGAAGATCATACCCGGAAGATAGATATAGAAGAAGTGAGAGAAAAGTATAGCGCTGATTCTTTTTTGTCCAAATATTAAAACAAGATCTGTCACAGATTTTTGGCAGTTGTGCTTGAACTCAATTTTTCACTGATGCATCACTTTTTGGTGCTGTGACTACTGGGCTTAGCAATTCATTTTTCACCACCTCTGTTTATTGGGGTACTTGGTCTTCACCGATAAACTGATATGACTAAATAGGCTTTAAGTTTAAAATGTAGGTGTTAGGTGTATTGATGCTAGATTTCTTTATCTCTCTATTATCTTGTTATGTTAATATAATCTTGCTCTAACATTCGATAACTGCTTTTTTAGAGCTTATAAGTTTAAAGGGTGTTAAAAACTTACAATTAAGTCAGAGTCCAATTATGTGTAGCTTTGTTGGTTGAGTTTGTTGAGGTGTTCTCTCTAGTAGCGCTTTATTATCTTTATTTTTATAAGTTTCATACTGTTTAACCATATTATCGGTGAGGCGTTGTGTTCTATTATCCAACACTTTAAATTTTGCTTAGATGTTAGCTATCAATTTTGCAATTTCTGATGATAAAATAGATAATGGTGCACAATTGCAATGGTCTTGCCGTTGTCGTGAATCTTCGGTATAAGCATGTTTTTGGCATTTATGTCTGTTGTTGGTGATGATACACATATTTGCGTGTCGTTTTCTTCAATTCTGCATTTGCAGCTCAATTCTGTGTTTTAATTTATTTGGTTTATCTACTTTTTTTCTCATAGGTTCACTTCCGGTCTGATGAGTTTTCTGAGCTTTTTGGTCTATTGTTGTTTTACTTGGTTTACTTGTTGTCTCAGTTGTTGTTTTCCTGAGGTCTTTTCGTTTTGATACTTCTGCATACTTTTGGAAAAGTCCAACTTTGCTTCAATTTGGGCTTTTTTCATTACGCCGCAGAGGGATACCCAAACCTTCACGGGCAAATATGCCCGATTTGTGTATCTCGTGTTCGTTTCTCCTATGTTAATACAATGAAAACGCCACAAAACTGCGGAAAATAGCTACTTTATCAAAAACAGGCAAAACTGAAGGGAATTGCGCAAACCGTGTTCGCAAAAGTGTCCAAATTGTAGCGGCGAAATAAAAGTACAGGCTATGTATCCTAATTTTTGCGGGTTTTGTATCACCAATCTGCTCCATTTATGAATCTCTTTTTCGCAAGCAACGTAACTTGATTTCGCATTATAATCTGCAATTCAGCCTAATTTAATGCGCAATTTGAGCATAAAAGTGATTAGTAATTAAAGCTTTATTTTTACTAATAGTACTTATTATTACTTATCAAAGGGTTCCTACCCGGTTTATTGAATCTAGTCCAGTACATCAAGTGGAAGATATGACAGCTCATTAAAGCTATGGCGGTTAAAGATATGGCGGTTATTAAAGCTTTATTACTACTACTACTACTACTACTACTACTACTACTACTACTACTACTACTACTACTACTACTACTACTACTACTACTACTACTACTACTACTACTACTACTACTACTACTACTACTACTTTTTTACTACTTTATTACTACCTGTTAAAAGGGAATTAGTAATTAAAGGGTGTTACTTATTAAAGGGTATTACTACTTATTACTACTCTTCAACCAGTTATAGTACATTTTTACTACATATTAGTACTATTTTTTACTACTGATTAAAATCGGCCAGTCCCACTTTGATATACAAACCTTTTGTTGAGCGGGGGATTTTTCGGGACAAAAATCAGTTTTTGTGGCGCTGGGACGTACACTTTAAACCTTTGAAAGCTTCAATGAAGTCCTTTTTAAAGTGCTCTTTACAAAGTATTAAATCACTGCATGCTCAAAAAGCGCGCGTTTAATTAGGCTCAATTGCAGATTGGAGAAGCTTTTAATGCAAATATTAGATACTTAAAATGAGCGGAAACGTGCTGCAAGACTTGTCAACTGTTTTACAATTTTAAAGTTCTTTTATTTCGCAAGATTGGCGAAACCCCTTTTCCGAAAAATAAGATACAGAGGACGTCACTTAATTTCCTTCATTTTAATTATCAAATTTTTGAGCGAATTTTTATTAAGGCGGAAATTTTGGGGTATACCCCTGCGGTGTAATGTTTTCCGTTTCTTTTCGTTTTTTTGTCCAAACACATCTATAACTCCGCAATCAACGCAATTTTTTGTCTTGATGGATGATATCCATTCGATATATCTACTCTCTTTGCTGCTTTAGTCCTGTCAATTATTGTCTAGTTGTTGATGATTGTGGTGCTTGGTTTCGTCTGTAGCCCTTCAAAACTTTTTCTGTTTCTTGAAAATGTCTGCTGGCATTTGCTTCCGAGCTTGTACAGATAAATAGCTTGTGTTACTTTTTTGGCTACTTTTTAGTTTATCTCTTATATTAAAATTTTTTTGCTGTTTTCTTTGGAAGTTTAACAAATTTCGCGTTCAGACTCATTGTCGATTTTTACCTGTTTCATTTTCTTACTCTTCCTTCTCTTCCAATTCTTACAGTTCTTGCTCTTCAAATTTCTATTGCCACAAATTTTTCAACTTGTTGGTTAGTTGCTGTGTCTTTCAGAGTTTTTCCAATTGTGTTTCCAATTTTCCAATTGTGTTTCCCGGGAATTGTGTTTCCAATTTTTTATTGGTTAATGGTCCGAAATTTCTTGTAAACGCGTTCTTTGGTTACTTTTGTCTCTAATTTTTGACTGCATATGCAATTGCCGCCACATCTTTTGCTACCTCTTCCTCAAGATCTATTCGTTATGCGAGTACCATAGACTGGCAGATTTTTTTCGTTGTTTTATGGCTCTTCGTAAAACCCTATAATATTTTTGGGGGGTACTCAGCTGTTGTAGCATGATCGAATTTCCTTGCAGTGGCGCGTTATGAATCCTCGGTTTCTCGTTTGGAATAAAAAACATCAAAAGTCTATTAATTAGAACTCATATCATAACTTACTGATTAAGCTTGTACAAGATCTAAGTAGTATAAAGTGTATATCATTATAAAGGAATTTATGATTAACCGAAAGGTTGGTGGTTCGAGCCCACCCAGGAGCGCCAATATGATCACGACGTTGTCTATCCTTCCTTCTTTGTCGTATCATGTCTCTTTTGTTCTCATTATTTCAAGTTTCAATTGCTTCGTTTACTCGTTTGGTTTCATGACATCAAAGGTTACAACTCATATCTCTGCTTACATGACTTTCAATAACCTTATCACATTACAAAGTGATACACAATCAACAAAACAGGGCATGCACTTTACAATATAATGGAGAAGTTAATACTGGGCATTAACATGATTAATTAGTCTGTCTGTATATCATATTAGTCAGTGGAGGTGAGGGTCAGCGCAAGTCTCGGCGGCTCCGTTATCGCAATAATCATCTTGATGAAATGCGAATTCTTCTCATCAGGTGACCTCCGAGTTGAGACGTAATATGGACCCTTAAAATTTGTTGAAAAAAGTGAAAATTCCAGTGATTGGGGCGATTGATTATTAGAAATGCGGCTTTTAGGGCTAAATTGCGATGAAAATCTCACCGCTATAATTTATGGCGCTATGCGGTGAAAAAAATTTTTTGTCGCTATTAACTGCAATTCTTCTTTTACTGCTTCTCTATAAAGCTCGGCCAGGGAATGAATAATTATAGATCTGTTTTACTTCAGACGGCCTACGCATTTGAGGTGCGTGAAGATGCCAATGTTGGGTACCAAGTGGGAAGGGTAGACATACAGAGTAATGCAAATGAGGAGAGTGCGAACAACCCCGACGATGCAAAGTGTTCATTCACAACTGCCTCCTCCTTTTTCTCTATTGACCCCAACACCTGTTATATCACGCTGGTGGCCGCTATTGATAGGTGAGATGAATATGTGAAATGCCTAGCCTCTTTTCGGACCTAATTTTTTCTTCCTCTGGACCCAAAACCCGTACTGTACGGTTTTATTAATTTTTACGCCTTCAGAAAATTTGATAGATACCCGAGTAGAACTTTCGTTGATTTCTTACAACAATCAGATATGACTTCACACTGTCATAGTTCATTTTAGTCCCATTTCAGTGTATGATTACCAAGAAATCAATTATTATCCTACTATTTTTTAACAGAAATAACACATCAGTTTTAATTATTGGTTTCAATTGTTGTCGATAAGGCATCACATGTCATTCCCAGGCATCACATTGTGATCCGCTGAAAGAACCTATTAATTGCAAAGTTTGGTGCTGAATAGAATAATGAGCCCAATCTAGAATGAGCTCAATTTTTTGAAATAGGTATACAATTAAAAGCTACTGTTTTGGTGCACCCAACGTGCACCTAAAGCGGACTGCATATGCGATACACAAAGTTTAAGTGCCTTCTGAACACATTACATAGGAATTGTAGGAACTAGTCATTGTATTATGCATCATTTAAGAACTTCTATGATTTCAAGGAATTCTTATCAATTTTGTCCATAAAATGAATATTATACATTTTTTAGACTTTCAAAAGCGTTGCTTGATTTGCAAATGATTTCCACGAAATCTTATTTGATCTTTGTATGACTACTAAAAAATCTTACAGAGCATAGAGATCTTAGTTCGATGAATAGGAATTATATATGAACTAGTATAAAATCAAGAAAAGTTGCACGATGGGTGACCGGTTAAAATTTCATTATAATGCAAAAGTGATGATCTTAATTGAAGGTTAAGTTTCATTTTTGTGGACATTTTTTATTGTATCAGAATAAAAGCAGAAACCAATTAGTATCAATTTAGCCTAATTTGATGTGATAGATTTTTTACAGTCATTGTTTTCTTCGAATGTGAAATTCGATAAAATCCTTGATCTAAAGTTTTTTGTACACTTTTTTGCAACCATTGATACCTTTTGTATGATCGTGTTAAGTTTTTGACTGCTTTGAATAAAAATTGTATTGCTCCTAAACTTTTTCTAGTCTGATAAAGGACTTGGAGATAAATGTTTTCATAGAGGAAAAAACTTTAACTTGAAAACGGGATTGAATATTTTCCCTTTCAATGGTGCTGTTGTTGACGGGTTTCGAGATCTGTTTATACGATTAAACAAAATGATATTATGTAAGAAAAAGTGGTTGAAATTTTAAATAACAAGGCGGCTCGGTAATGTGCGATCGCACATAAGGTTCCGACCCCGCTCATCCAATTGACTACCAAATGAGGAACAGATAGAAAAACAGAAAAAATTCAAGTATTTTTTAAAAAAAACTGGTCTATGAACGAAAAGATAGCCTCCACAGCAAATAACCCAGTGGAGTAAAAAATGATGCATTAGATTGATGAGATATGCCGATATTAAGAAAGCGAGCGAAGACGAACGGCAAAATCAAACAACAACAACAAACACTAATTACATCAAAAAATTAATGTCAGTTTTAAAAACAAAACTTAATAACAAAGTCAAAATAGCGTCAGATAAAACTGAAAATGAACAAATAACTTGTAATTCACCAGCAAAAAATTGCTATTAACCAGTTCATAATAAAGCCTGGTAACAATTAGACAAAAAAAGAAGAAAAACTTTAAAGTTAGAAAAGTCACTGAATTTAAAAAAAAAACAATTAATTTCAAAGTAATGAAAACCATAAGGAGTCAACTAAAATATCCTATAGAATTACAATTACCAATGCTTCTATGGAAGGGAATTAACAATTCTTGGTATTCAACTTTTTATGCAGTTAAAAAAAGAACAACAAATAGACATCAAACTAAAAATCAATTAAAACTTGCCAGAAAATGCTTTGGAAGCCGTAAAGCCATACTTTGGCCCCCAAATAATGTTCGATTGCACCTTCGTCGAACACCAATACTGTATTATGTGGCCACTCATTAATGAAAATAAGCAACAGTTAGACAAAAAAAAATGCAAAATTATTTACTTGTTTTCTTTCGAAAAAAATTTATTTCCAAAGACATGAAAGCCAATAATTACAAAATCAAAAAGTTGAATAGGAAGGCCAAAGGAAGCCCTTGAGACCTGAAATTATCCAGAATATGTCTTACGTCTACAAAAAGAACGTCATATATGACAAAAATCAAAAATTCATTTAGTTTTTTTTGTGAAAAACCTGTGTGGAAGCCAGTAAAGTCATAACGAATTCTCTTAAAACATTAGATTTTGTTACACCAATCCCTTTTGACACCTTCCCTTGAAATGTATTATGTGGCCTCTCATTAATGAAACTAGGTAACAATTAGACCAAAAAGAAAAAAATCAAGGTTATGTAAAACTTGTTTTTATCGAAAAAAATCTGTTTCCAGACATGAAGGCCATTAATTACAAAATGAAAAAATTAAATGGGTTCGTTTATTCTTCCAAAGGAAGCCTTCGAAACCTGAATTTATCCAGAACATGTCTTACGTCTACAAAAAGATTGTCAAATATGACAAAAATCAAAAATTAATATATTTTTTTTTGTGAAAAACACGTGTCGAAGCCAGTAAATTTATAACGAATTCTTTAAAAACAATAGATTTTTTGGCACGAATCCCTTTTGACACCTTCCCTTGACAAAAATAATGTCATCTTTAACATTTAGTTAACGAGACCAGGTAACAAACAGACAATAAAAGGAACAAAATTGCAAAGTTGAATTGTTTTTTTTTTCATTTTGGAAAACAATTGTTTTCAAACTCATGAAAGCCATTATCTATCTTCTAAAATCAGAACATCGGCTCATCTATTCTTCCAGGGAAAACCAATCAAACCGGGTCATACAGGAAATTAAATACGACTAAAATGCCAAAGTAAAAACGACAGTTAAAGACAAAAATAAAAAATTCAATTAAATTCTTCAAGAAAGTATTGTCGAAGCGGTAAAGAACCACAATCTATATATTTAAGGATTTAAATATCATCAATTCTGCGTTTTATTTGAACGCGAAAAATGTGATATATGAACTCACAATAACGTGATAATTTGACAAAATTAGAAAACATGAAAAATGGGCAATTACCTAAAAATTAGAAAAAATTTGTAAAATCAAGTAGTATAAAAGCCAGAACACCATAACTTAAATCGTAAAACCTCAATATCGACTAAATTTGAATTCAACAGAAAGAAGGAGCACTCGTTGATTGCTGACACTAAGCTACAAGTTGACCAAAGTAAGAGAAAAATGGAGGCAAATTTCAATAAGCCTTTTTTTATTTAAAAATCAAATTTTTTAAAAGTCAAAACGACCATAAGTTTTCAAGCAATCAACTAGATAAATTAATTTTGAGCTAACTAGGAAGCCAATAGGACCTATCACCAGGGAGCTTTGATTTGAAATGTTCTGTTATTTAATTAATATAAAATGATCAAATTTTTTTTTATAAAAAAATCGACTGATGACAATCCGATTTATGTTTGGATTGTAACGGTCCAAGATTGGTACGGAGCTAGTCCTGCTAATGTTGATTTTCCAATAGGAATATTCAATTTGTGGAATGTCATTGATATAGATTTTTTGTTTGTTAAAAAATCGAAAGTAAATGCTGCGTTTTTGATAATCAACGAATAAAGTTAGCAAGAAATGGCAAAGTTTTATTAACAGAGCACTCTCAACGGAAGATGAAGTGAAATTAGCCCTCTTTTCAGTCTACAAAGATTGTGTTAGTGGTGTTTGGTTGTGTCATTACTTTTTTGGTTTATGAAGATGCCGCACAACAACGAAAGAACGACAATTAGATGCAAAAACAAAAAAAAAAATAATTTTTTTGAGAGAACGCTCTCCAAGCCGTTAAAACATTACGCTATTCCCTGGAATCTTTTTTAAATGTTCTCTTGCACATTTCATCAATGCCGATTGGAATTATCTTTAATAGGAAAACTTGAAAAAAATAAATTACGACCTAAGCCACATATGGACAGAAAAAAATAGAAAAAATTCTCAATTTTAAAATTTTCAATGATATTTTTTATGACAATTTTTTTCTGAGAGGCATTAGATAATAACTGGATGAATTGCTTAGGTGAACTTATAGATCCGCTTAAAAAACCGAAGTGAATAATAGATTAGTTAGGCGAAGTCATGAAATTGCAAAAAGAATGAAAAATTAAGGCGAAACAAAAGAAATCTTTCAAAATTTACTAAAACACATATTCAAAGCCAAAAAAACTTGAGCTTTTCTCTAAAGACAAAAAATTTTTTCATTTTATTAATTTTGTTGTAAACCAAATATTTCTTGAATTGCGACCCGATTTGAAATCACTCTGGTTGATAATCAACATAAAAAGAGCATTAATGCGAAAATATTTTGAAAGAAACCGCCCTCCAATTATCGATTTTAAGAATCCAAGATTGGTCTTAACTTAGCCCCTTTTTTTGCTGCGCGTCCAAAAAAACCGTCAATTATTCCATACGTTTGCAAAAATGATCAATTAGCAGGTGAAATTTTTCGATAAAACAAAAACAAATTTTGGATTTTGCTTAATTATTTTGTTAATTTTTTGAGAAACCGGCAAAATTTTAATTCCAGAAGACTCCTATAGGAAAAGAAGGTACCACTATATTTTTTGGAGTTTTCAAAAATTGTGACAGCGTTTGTTAGGTCTAAACTTCAGGCTTATTTAAACAAAGTGGTATTAAAAAGCGTAATTGGAGCCATTTTGATTTAAAAAGTCTTTAATTCGAAAAAATTTAGAAAAAGAAAATTAACCAAAAGACTCAAATAAAACCAATGGACAAACCTCTTCAATCCTAAAAGTAAAAGCAATAACTTTGTTGTTAACAAGTTTCTCAAATTTTAGCTAAATTGACAAAAAATTTGGTCAAATAATACGAAAATGTGAATGAGAACAACGGATTTCTGTCTACTATTCACAAAACTTTCAAACTCTCGGCAAAAAACGAAAATAAAAAAACTGTTGAATTCCAAATTCTAGGCTGGGCGGGTTTTATTAACAGAGCACTCTCAACGGAAGTTGAAGTGGAATTAGCCCTCTTTTCAGTCTACAAAGATTGTGTTAGTGGTGTTTGGTTGTGCACTTCCTGCACATTTAATCAGAGTGGACTAAAGAAACTTTTTTCGTGCTGTTTTTGATGAAAATGTCTGAATTTTGTGCAATTTTTAGCCAGAATTTGTGACAAGCAAAATCAATGAAAATAGCCGACAATGTATTTTGTCTTTAAACGTAAAATCAACAACATTTTCATGAAAAATTTTATTAAATTTTATCAAAATTAGCGAAATTTTATTCAAAAATTCCGAAAAAAAGGTGAATGAAATCAACGGAATTCACTCTATTTTCTCGAAAGTTTAAACCTCGATATCTCCCTGTCAAAAACGAATATCAAAACAATCTTTTTAATTCCAAATTCTACGCTGGACAAGCTTTCTAATGATACCAGTTTCAACTCTCTACGATGAATAAATCGATCGGCCAAAATTGACTGAACAAAAAAAAATCCAGTTGAGTATATAGTTCCTCCCCCCTCTCAAGAGGGGTCGAAACAATTAAAAAACGATTCCTCTTCTCATTCCTTCAGGGAGTGTACTCTCAAGATTATTTGTGGACGATTGTTGCCAAAAATCATATCCTGACGTACATCAAAAAATGTAGACTCCTTTACGAAGCCTTAGAACAAATAAAAACTAATTTCAGGAGAATTCATGCGTTTACCAATAACTTCTGAGGCATAAAATCTAATTTGAATTCCAATCCAAAAAATGAAATATCTTGACAATGAAATCACATTGTTGAAATTTCAGTCCATTTTAATCTCATTAGCGGCTTCTTCTTATAGTCAGTAGAAAAAAGCCAGAGTTACCCAAGTAAGTTGAAAAAAATGTTTTTTTTGTAAAGAAAATTCTTGCTCCTGAAGACAAGAAAACATAAGTGAACTGTTGACTATATTAATAGGTTTTAGGGCTGGTGTGTATGTTATTAATCAAGTAATTATATGAAAAAGCATACAATTTTAATTTCATTTCTTTGTCATTGACTTGAATGTTGTTACCGTTTGTGTCAAATAGCAGCTTAAATCTCGAATTATTAACAAAATTTTAGCTGCTGTTATTTTGTTGTGTATAATCAGACCACTATTTCAAAGAGACAGCTATTCCAATTTCAACTTCGAAACTTTAATAAAAAATCAATAATTTACCAACTTATACCAAACCTAAATAAGTTATACCAAACCTAAATAAGTAAGAACGCTTGTTAATGTGCGTTCGCATATAATGTTCCAACTCCGCTCATCCACGTTTTGATTTAATTGTTCACCAAATGAGGAACAGATGGAAAACTTACAGAAAATTTACAAATCGTTTAACAAACAACTAAAAAAATGCTAAATTAGAGTGCTGAGACCTGCCATTTATGAGAGTATCGGACAAGACAAACATAAAAATTAAACAATAGCAACTAAAAACCAAAACTCGATGTCTAAATTTAAGAAAACAATTAATAACAAGAAATCTGATAGAACCTGAAACAAGTTAACCGGTACTTCATTAGGCAAGATATGAATCATGTCAATAAGGAGACCCGGTAACAGGTCGCAAAAACTTCAAGGTTAAAAAATACGCTTCCATTTTTGAAAACAACCAATGTGAAACTGGATTAAATATCTGCAATTGCACTTTTATTCAAACGCCCATTGGGCAAATCCATTTGTGTGACAATGCGGCAAGAAAACAAAAAACTCAGAAATGGACATATCACTAAACATCACACTCCTTTTATGAAAATGCGCAGTACCAAAGCAAAGAAATCATTAGTTGAAAATAAAACCAGTAAGAGGATTGGATGTATTTCATCAGAATGTGGATGCAATATGTCGTTATAAACAACATTAATCAACCTTAACAAAAACAATATAAAACTGACAACGCTGAAAAATCAAATGATTTTTTTTTTCAACAACAGATGAAACATTTACACTGCATAAGAAGTTTTTTGAGATTGTTATTATTGAGACATTTTCTTAACCAGACAAAACATCAAATATTGAATACGGACAGAAATAGATTTTTCACGAACAATTTTTCGAAGACAATGTTGAATAATTAAACATATAAGACATTGAAAACCACCCAAAAACCTGAATTGACAGAAAACACATTTCAAAGCTCAAAAGACAAAACATAACAAACAGTGAAAACTTTGTTTCGATCAACATGATGATGATCAGTTTCGTCAGTAATGAGACTAATTTGTTTGTTGATGACAATGAGAACAACAATTCGGAAGTACTAAAATATTTTCTTTAAAAAAGAAAATTTCTTGAAAGTCACTAACACCGTTAGTTCTCACCTGAAATCAGTAAAATGGTTCATTTAAACATCCAATGGAGTCTTTACGTTTTTGGTTGTCATGAAGATGCCGCATAACAACAAAAGAACGACAACTAGATTGCAAAAACAAAAAAAAACAAAATAATTTTTTTGAGAGAACGCTCTCCAAGCCGTTAAAACATTACGCTATTCTCTGGAATCTTTTTTAAATGTTCTCTTGCACATTTTATCAATGCCAAGTGGAATTATCTTTAATAAGAAAACTTGAAAAATAATAAATTACGACCTAAGCCACATATGGACAGAAGTAAAATAGAAAAAAAATCTCAATTTTAAAATTTTCAATGATATTTTTTATGACAATTATTTTCTGAGAGGCATTAGATAATAACTGGATGAATTGCTTAGGTGAATTTATAGATCCAAAAAAACCGAAGTGAATAATAGATTAGTTTGGCGAAGTCATGAAACTGCAAAAAGAATGAAAAATTAAGGCGAAACAAAAGAAATCTTTCAAAATTTACTAAAACACATATTCAAAGCCAAAAAAACTTGAGCTTTTCTCTAAAGACAAAAAATTTATTCATTTGGTCAAATTTTGTTGTAAACAGAGTATTTCTTGAATTGCGACCCGATTTGAAATCACTCTGGTCGATAATCAACATAAAAAGAGCATTAATGCGAAAATATTTTGAAAGAAACCGCGCTCCAATTATCGATTTTAAGAATCCAAGATTGGTCTAAACTTAGCCCCTTTTTTTTGCTGCGCGTCCGAAAAAACCGTCAATTATTCCATACGTTTGCAAAAACGATCAATTAGCAGGTGAAATTGTTCGATAAAACAAAAACAAATTTTTGATTTTGCTTAATTATTTTGTTAATTTTTTGAGAAACCGGCAAAATTTTAATTCCAGAAGACTCCTATAGGAAAAGAAGGTACCACTATATTTTTTGGAGTTTTCAAAAATTGTGACAGCGTTTGTTAGGTCTAAATTTCAGGCTTATTTAAACAAAGTGGTATTAAAAAGCGTATTTGGAGCCATTTTTGATTTAAAATTTAGAAAAAGAAAATTAACCAAAAGACTCAAATAAAACCAATCGACAAACCTCTTCAATCCTAAAAGTAAAAGCAATAACATTGTTGTTAACAAATTTCTCAAATTTTAGCTAAATTGACAAAAAATTTGGTCAAATAATACGAAAATGTGAATGAGAACAACGGATTTCTGTCTACTATTCACAAAACTTTCAAACTCTCGGCAAAAAACGAAAATAAAAAAACTGTTGAATTCCAAATTCTAGGCTGGGCGGGTTTTCTAATGATACCTCTACGATGAATATATCGATCAGCGATAATTGACTGAACAAAAAAACCCATTTGAGTATATAGTTCCCCCCCCCCCCCCCCCACAAGTGGTTCGGAACAATAAAAAGTCTTCTGTTCATTTCTCAGAAACCTCCTACAATGGATTGTTTTACGCTTAATGCTGGACAAGACATAACACATGCTGTTTTCTTTTACCGTTAAGTTGGAGTGAAAACAGAACTACAAGACAACTATACAGCTTTTTATAAAGAATTTTTCTCTAAATAAGGGTGTGATTGATTATTATTACCGAAGGTAAAACTTTCTCGGTTTTCCAACATTTACGACAAAAAATTTCAAGATTAAGAAGCAGTATTTTGACGAAGCAGCCGCGATTGCATTCAATCGTCCCGGCTGTCTTGTGCTGCCACTTAGATATCGAGATATTATTCAGCGGCAGTAGCAAACTTTATTTGCTTCCAAAGGATTTAGAGCAGCTCTCAAACCTGCCATCTCTCGAACCCCACCTATTTTATATTAGACAAGGAGGCTCGTTAATGTGCGTTTGCACATGATGTTCCGACCGCCTTCATCTACATTTTTGACTTATCTGTCTTTTGACTTACTTTTTTTGCAATGAATAGATGTTTGAGTTTAAAAAAAACCGCTACATAATCAAAAAAATTGAACTAAATAATGCCATACCTCATTACAACGAGATCTGTCATTGAACAGGATCCGAGAAAAAAAAACAACAACAAAAAAAAAGCAAAATCAAAAACTTATTGGCACGGCAAAAACTCAATATCTTAATTTGAAAGCACCTTGTAACAACGTCAAATTACAATCAGACAAAACCTTTACTACACAAATTTACATTTTTCTAACTAAAAATCAGATGGGATTTTTCGTCAAGGAGACTAGGTAAATATTCGACAAAAAAAGAGAAATAATGAGGCGAAAATCAAAAATCAATAAACCTTTTAAACCAAATAATTTCAAAAGTCTTAAAAATAATCAGCTTTTAACAAAATAAATCCTGATAAATTACTAAAAAGTCATAATGAAACAGATATGAACTGTCTCTGGTTAGACTAAGCAACAGGAACGGGCTAAAGCTGCAGAAAAAACTTAGAAAATACAAACAATGCAAAAACACAAAATTCGTGAAGCCATTTAAATAATTTGCTATTACCTGAATATTATGTATTTTTATTTCATTTTCTATCCATACTAATTCAATTGATGGTATACTGAATGAATAAATATGTTCAAAAGGACCACTTTTGAAAATCACTGGGATCTGTTATTACGCGATTGTGCTAAAGGAAGAGAAAAAGAAACAAAAATATACCACTCCAACAACTTTTTATGAAATCGCATACTGTCGCACAAGCGAAACATCAGTTACGTCATAATATCATAATGTCAGTATGCATGTTAATTTTTAAAATACATGGAAATGAATGTGACCTCTCAATGATGAGAATAAGTTGCAAATTGACGAAAAGATCAGCAAAATCTGAAAAAATTGAAAAATCCTTTAAAAAAATGAATAATATGAAAAACATTACGACTTTTCGCAATTAACTGACTGCTTCGAGTTACATCATTCATTCAATCTTCAAATACAAATTTATGGGCCGGTCAGCTTTTTATGGCTGCCTAAAATACAAAAAAAGAGCAAAAACAGCATACAAAAAAATTGAGCGAGAGAAGTGTGGCAGCCACTGAAAAATGAACTTTTCAGTAAAAACTTTCTACTTTCAATTAATTTTTTAACAGCGATGGGTTTTTTAAACAATTTGACTCCAATAAACCAACAAACATGAACAAATACATTAAAACCATGAAATTTTTGAGAATGGATCAACGCCACTAAATTCAATAGTTTTCAACGGAAGCTAATGAATACGCAAAAATACGCCTCGATGAGACGACAAGGATGTTTTTCATTCATATCTCATCAATAAGACACATCAAAAATCATTTACAATGAAAACAACAACAAACGCAGGTAAAATCCAAAAACAAAAGAAAAAAGCGAAAAGAAACTGTGTGTTGAAGCCATTTAAACCATCAGTTTTCCATTAAAACCTTATCCATTATCCATTGAACGTCATCTTTAAGCCAATACAACTATACAACCATCAATAGTAGAATAATGTGTTAAGATCCCGAAAGAAACCAAAAATAACTAAAAAAATATGCAAAAATAAAAAAATGAAAACTCGTGCATCGAAGTCCTAACACCAATAGTTAAAACATAAACCGCTGACTAGATTAAATTTGGGTGAAATAGAAAAGAAGGGGTTCCTTTAATTACTGAGACTGACTTTCAGGTCACGAAAATACACTTAAGATTGGTTAATTTTCAGAAAGAAAATTTTCGAAAAATTATTCTTAAAGTCTTAACAGCCATTAATTTCAATAGCTTTCGTCGGAATTCAATAAATAGGCTTAATTGGAGCGTATGCCTTGATAGGAGGACAAAAGATACTTGTCATGCATAGGTAATCAATAGGAATTTAAGTCACAATAAGTCACTTTTTGTAATCACAAAAAGTCTTATGACTATAGAAAACAACACTAAATACAGGCAAAAACCAAAACTCATTAGAAAAATGCGAAAAGAAAGCGTTGAAGCCATTTAAACCATCAGCTCTTCCGGTAATTTTCCATGAAAACATCATCCATGATCTACTGAAAATCTTCTCCAAGCCAATGGGAGATATCAATATCAGGATATTGTGGTGAAATTTCAAGAGAAACCAACAGTAGAAAAATATTCAAATTTTTTTTAAAATTTTTAAAATTTGTGGCATTGCAGTCATATAACAAAAATTTAGAAGATAAAACCGCTAACCAGATTTATTTTGGTTGCAGTGGAAAGGAAGGGGGTCCTGTCAATACTGAGATTGATTTACAATCTACGAAAATAAGATTATCATTGGTTAGTGTTTAAAAAAATTCTCGAAAAATTAGTTTTAAAGTCTGAACCATCAGCTGTCCACTGACAGCTCTAGATAGGTTCACATAATGTGCATTACGACAACTATTGCACTGGTAGTTAACAAGACTATGCCATAGGACTCCCAAAAATTTATTAAACCTTCAAAAAGAAAATCAAATTTACATTTAAATTTACCAAAACTCAGAGGCGAAGCCAAAAAAATTATGAGTGAATCTTTGAAATAGAATTTGTTGTTCTTTTGACAATGAATCAGGTTTTTATTTAACGGAACCCAGATATGAAAAAAGACTATTCTCTAGGAGACCCAAGAAAACAAAAATATGAAAAGTTTTCTAAGAACGCTCTCAAATAGAATTCGATTTTTTTTATAATAAACTTCTCTATGAGACCAAAAATAGTCTTTTTATCGCCTGTCGTCTAAATGGAACTCAAAATTGTTTCATTTTGTGGTGTGAAATGTAATTTTGAATGAATATTTTATTAATAATGATCTTAATTTGTAGAAAAATTGCACTAAAAGTGAACAAAACCATGCTAAATATCGCGTGTTCACACGAAACTAAAATCCTCGATCACTCCTCAAAAAAAAAACAAAATTCAAAAAAATCTATCTAGTTTCGAATTCTACGCTGGACGAGCTTTTTAATGATACTACTCACATTTCTCTACGATGAACATATCGATTGGCCAAAATTGTCTGAACAAAAAAAACCCATTTGAGTATATAGTTCCTCCCCCCACAAGTGGGGTCGGAACAATTAAAAAATTTTAGCTGAGAGTTTATACAATGAATAACAAAAATTACACCGCAATAACTGTCAAAAGAGCTATCAAGTTTATTTTTATCAATATGAAAAATAACTTCGTTATTGGTTTCTGGTCATGGTTAACTTCAGCTTAGGTTTAGTTATTTTCGAAACTGTTTGGACATACTGATCAGATTCTTTGTTAGAAGCACAACAAAAAAACCGCGTGGCATATTGCGCTTATTTTGGAAAATTCTCATTGCTGACTCTGAATATCAGGCAGTAGACCTAGGTGATCAAGTTGGTTCCACGTGGCCTACTTAAGTATTAATCAGAAGACAACCTCAAGCAAGCACCTTCTCTATCACACAGAGCAAACACGGCAGGTTCAACATGTCTTCCTGTCCTCTAAGCCCCTAGTACACAAATACTTTAGTAGCAGAATGAATTCTAAGTTTTTACCCTTTTAACCTTCAAAATACATGTAGGGAAACTGTGGCCTCGGAGAGTATTACGGTGAAGGCGACAGACTCAAGTGACACTACGAAGACAGCCACAGTCCCAGTGACTATCTCAGTCTCAGATGTGAATGACGTCACTCCATCCTGCACTGGGGGACCCACCTACGCACAGTACTCAGTGGACGAGGAACAAAATGGTATCTACAAAACCGATCAGCTTGATAAAGATATTATCATCCAAACGCGAGTTTTGTCAAAAAAAAAACATTTTAATTTGTCGATTATGTGTTGTAATATAAGAAAATAGCCTCTTTGAAGCAGTTTTAAATTTTAGAAATAATCTTTTGGGCTGAGATATAGCACAGGGAGAAAATATGATAGGAAATTCTTATCAAATAAGAATCAAATGACTATATTATACAGATCAGTCGACTCAACTAGTTGATCCGATTATCATTAAATCATAAACCATCATTCTGTTGGGTTTCTCCTCCACTGTTTGCAACCTATAAAATCGGTGAAAACTAATGGTAAAAAAAATTTTCCTCTATTTCGACTTTTATATACCAATTTATAACGTTGTACACCTCAATCTGGGATCCATTTAGGTGTCCTAATTGAGGATTTAGGGGGAACTGACATCTGCATAATATGTGCAGACACAGATGCGACCAACAGATACAACATAGCCAGTGTGAGTTACGAGATTACAGCCATCAATGGACAAAAGGGTGATGAGAGTTTCGCACTGGATAATAGCCAAGGTGGATGCCAGTTTGGAATCAAGACCAACAAGCTGCTCAGCTACGAAGATGGGGTGAGTGCGTATAACGGGATTTTTCGCTGCTTGACAAGAAGCTTGCAACCAGTTCTATGCAAGTAGGGTTAAACCTTCCAAGATTGCCTGCATATCATTTGGCTTCATCAGCTGCTGGCTGAAACGCACAGTTGAGGCCAGTGGTGGTCTGAGAGAGCTACACATCTGTTCATTCCTTGGCTTTTATTTCGTGCCGTTTATAGGGACGAAGTGGTTCGTTGGAAAATCGATATCGCAAAAAAATGCAAATACATATTCCTATAGGACCCAAATGATAGATGCAAAGTTTGTTTGAACCAGTTAATCATTGGTTGATCATATTGGTTTTACTATGATTAACTAGGCTTAATTATATTGTTTAACTATGTTTTTATACTATATGATGAATTATAATACAAGCAACTGCCAGACTTACCGTAAAATCTCCATAATGCCGTTGACTGTTTTGACTGTTTTATTTCTTAAATGTGTTCAAGTGATCAATAAAACCACACATCAAAATATAATAAATTAGCCCTCGATGTTGATCATTTTTTATGTGCTAGAAAGCAGTTGTGGTTAACTTTGTCAATTAAGGCTCACAATCGAGGGTGCTTCCGACAGAGGATGAGCTCGAAATACAGAACGATTCGCAGAGCTTCAAGTTGACATTTTGGACCCGAATTTTACTGTATGGCGGTAAAATGAAAAAAAAAAATAGGTTGAGCTATGCAGTTGAAGTTTGGTGTTCAAAATATGATCAACCTCCATCGAACATTATTGCTCCTATGCTGAACTATGCTTCACTTTTCCTTGTTGGCTCAACTGAGCTGGCATTCCGTCTTCCTTGAGCGATGCGTTTGCAAATTTTAACCAAAACGGTAGCTTAAAATTTTTGTTAGGTGACGACTGCATAAAAAGTGTCAATAGCGGGTCTTTATACCACCGCTTCACTTTTTCAGGAAAACAAAATTGTTTTATAATGTGTATATGACTGAAGTTCTCGATATTCTCTGAAGCAGGTTATACCTATGCTCATTTTAAAAAACTTAAGATTTTTCCCCATTTAACATCTAAATCATGCATTTAATAAGTATACAGTTTTTATGATTTCCGATATATTTTGAAAGTTTCTTGCAAATATGAAGATTGTACTATTTTTTTCGGCATGGTTCCTGTCTAATTTAGAGGAAATAATATATCAGCTTTTTATGACAATCAGTATGATTTCTTCTCAGGTGCATGAATTCCTGATTGAAGTGACGATAACAGACAACAACAAACTGAGGCCCGATGCACTCTCGTCGGTAGTGTATATCCCGGTCAAACTCAATGACATCAATGAAGATGACCCCACATTCGTGAAACCCTCTACTCCTGCCTCATTCACAATCACAATTGCTGAGTCAATGCCACGTGGCGCTGTTTGTAAGTTATTCACACTTCAGTTGTCTTCGCAGTCCTATTTTTCCATCCCCCCTCCCCGCGTAGAACATGAATATGACTATCAGTGAAAGATATTTTACATCCCTATAATGTATACAAGCTTATGTACACAAAATTTTTCTTGACACAGGGAGAGATCCAAAACTTCCCACTTCTGGCATCAATTATTAATCTGTGCTCATTCGGTATAACTGCCGGATCCATACTCTGTCCAGTCATGGATCAACGAAATCTGTATCAGATCTCTAATCAGGTTTATTTCAAGTTTGAAGCAAATCTTAGGTCTTAGCAGGCCTTGCATAAAGTTTTCACAGAAAATAAAAAACACAATCTTACGAAATAACGTTCATGTCAGCCTTATTATATATACTCAGCAATATAGCTGTTTTTCGCACATAGTATTAAGATCAGGAAAATAAACGGGTGTGATTAAGTCCGACGCGCTAAAATTTTGATATATAGGTCGGCAGTTTTCGCATTTTACATTGTGTGCAAACTAGCGACAAGCCCAATTGATTCGGATCATTTGATCTCGTCACTGTATTCCACACATATACTGTGGATGAATTCTACCTTTTCACAGTAACCACTTTTTGCAGCTTCCAAGTCAGTAGTTTTCGCACTTTTATGTCGACAGTTTCCACTCGTTTACAGTATCTATTGTCCACAGCTTTGAAGTAATCAATGATAGTTTTTTCTGACCGATTTTTTAAAATTTTATTTCGCTCATGGTTTCTTGTTTTGTATGATTTACACTTATCTCAGAACTTAACCAAAAATATGCAAAATCTGTTTGGATGTTAAACTCCTCTACCCTTTTAAGCAGACTGTAAAAGAACATACCCCCACTGTTCTGTTCGACATGATTTTTTTTCTGTCGTTGGCGTGTTATTTTACCAATTAATATTGGCATCTGTCGTTTAACAGTTTTCTTATATTAAATTATTTTGACCATTTTTCAGTTTACACAGTGGAAGGAACGCAATCGAAAGACACTCTGACCGAGATTAGATATTCAATCAGCACCAACCCACAGATCAAAGGTTACAACTCAGTCAATGTGGCCACAAATCAACCAGACTCATTCATTATATCGGAACTAACTGGAGAACTCATGCTCAACACGGACTTAGATTACTCTGTCTACGAAAGGTATTATAATCCAAATTGATTGATAATCTTTTTTCCTTTCATTTTGTTTTTATTTTGGGCTATATTTTTTGCGGCAATTTTCGGGTATGAAACTTGCAAACCGCAACAAGTAAAATAATAATATGGCCATAGATAATCAATGCTTGCTACAAAAATATGAACAAAAAATAAACGAATATAAAGAAAACAGAAATAAAAAACATCACAGCAAAACTATAATATTAATTTACAACCTGGTATAATCACAGTAAATTCCAGTTAAACGCTTTGTTTCCTTAGTAAAAAAAAAGAATTTTGAAGTTTCTCCTATTTAATTGTTAAGTTTATTATATTGGCCTTCTGTTGGTTTTCTTTACAATCCAATAAATTCGATTGTATTGTTGTTCTGTTTTTTTCGCGCATTTCTTTTGTGACTTTTCTTCTAAAAGAGGATAAATACGTAAAACCCAGTGGGCATTAGGTTTCATAATAATTGCGAAGGTGTCTTAAGTAGTCTCTCAAGAGCTAAATGTGCTGAACTTATTAGGATGGCCTCAATTCTATGTGAAAAAGTCACTTTTTAAAATTATTGAGTACAAAACTATGCAATTAAGTGTTTATATGTTTTAAATTGACATTGGTCGTCAAGTTTGTGTAAGTTAGATTTCTTAATGCTGAATTTTGGTGTTTACCCGGAGGTTGGTGAAAGATTAAATCAGAGCTGAATCAGTACAGAGACATTCTGTTTTTCAGGATGGACAGTACTCTGTTCATGTTCCAATTTACACAGGCCAGTCTTGATTTGTGAGTAAGAAGTTCTGCATGAAAAGTAATATGGTCAGCTTAACTCCCGCCAAAAAGATTTGATTTTTTTGCGATTCGAACTTCAGCGTGGGTACTTGTAGCATTTAGTTTGCGTAGCATGTCGAAACCACTAAGCTAATTGGGCTTTTGTGGTAATTGCCTACAAGCTAGCTTATATATAAATAGTGTGTATACTACAATAGTAATTACCAGTTTTAAGCTAAAAAAGTATGACAATACTCAACTCAGTCTTATTTTTGGGTTTTAGGTGTTTTTCAGACTCTACAGGGTAAGTTTTGCCTGTGCAAATTGTATGACCTCAATATAATCTTAATGAAGAAGGACTGCACATAAAGAGACTTAAAATATTCTGGAGATGCAATCTTTCATAACCGAAGTAAGTTTTTACTCTTGAAATGTAAAATTTTAAAACGATTAAGCGATGAAGTGCTCTGAGAATCAAGTCCGAGTAATTATTTGCAATGCAACTCAGCACAAAAAAAAACTGTTGTGAATTTTTTCAAACGTATTGAAAATTTTATATTTGCTGATTGTCTTAAGATTTGTTTTAAAACTTTTTCAGGCCCATTTGAAAATTTTCAGTTCAACTGTTGAATGAAAACGCTTTTCAGCTAGCTGCTAGAATCTTGCTAGTGTTTGGGTCATTCCTATTTGGGTTCAGAGGACGTGATTAATAGGAAAATTCATAAATTTTACCATTTTTTGCAAGTTGCATTTTTGCCATTATCTTTTGTTTTTCCCTACCTCTGTTTGTCTTATGTCAAGCACTATTTTCCTTTTCGGCGACCTTCTCTTGATTTCCACAAATTTTTTGTTGGAATTTCTCAAACTTAATTGGCGATTTTTTCATTTGTTTTCTCTAAGTTTGTGCAAGTTTTTTTTGTTTTTCTTCTTCTCGTACCATTCAATTAGTCTGCAAGTCTTTTCAGCAAAATTGTTTCACGCTTTAAAACGACTCCTTGCTTTTTTGCTTCGCTACACGTTTGGGCATGACCAAAATATCATCGAGAAATCATGATAATATGTGAAGAAGTATCGAAAAAAACATAACTGGAAGAATTCCAGAAACTGTTTTTCGCTCCTCTCTTCAATTTTGTTCAGCAACCAAACCACTTCAAACTTTTGCACGCCTTTGACGACAACATAGCGGGAAAAATTCCGATAGGATAAATCAATTTGATCCAAGAAAATATATGAAAATTTAATTTGGTTTTCATATAGTTTAGGTACACATATATTGTTTCATTCAATGAAAACTAGTAATGTAACCAAAAACTAACAGCCAAACTTTAACAGCCGAGCTCACATTATTGACATTAATTTTAACGAAAAGGAGAAAAATGGGAAAAATGCAGGAAATTGTAAAGTTTCTCATTTTTTGTCAAATTTCAATGAAAGAGACAACTTTGTAGCAAACTAAACGTATATTCTTGGTAGTAAACAGAACCTACAGGCACGAGGCTTGAATGGCGAAAATATAATAAAAATCGGCAAAATAAAAATAGTTGAAAAACCTTCAAGATAGCGTTAATTTCTTGTTGTTAGCAAAAAAAAACTTCGTAAAAGGTATCAAACAGGCTGAACATTACTACTTTTGTTTACAATAGGCTGTTTACAATAAAAAACCTAAAACGAAAAACGTGAAGAAACAAATTCATTCCCTAGGCGAAATTTTTTTTACACCGACATTTCTCACTCTTTTTCAAAAGAAGGTATGAACATAATAACCCCTCTGTCTTTTATCAGCTCTTCGAATTTGATCACACAAATAACTTTTTCAAACATTATTCACTATCTGAACTTCTTTTCCCCTCTCACTTATAAAAAAAACAGATAACCACAACGCCTCTTCGAGTCGTAAAGAAGGACTTATCCAATATTCTTCTTTAAAAAGACAGTACCCAATGTAATTCAAAACTCTTAAGGAACAGGTCTTCGAAGCTATCGCGGCTATTTGCAAAGCTATCGACATTTTTTCAACATTTTTTCCACGCATTGTTCTGTCAAATTTATTCGCATGCAGCCGTCGTATCTAAGCCTGGTTAGAATGCACAACTTAGGTACGAGATGGAGATGACGCTGATTGACACTCAAGGAACTTTTGCCTCTATTCCCACAGCTACAGTGACAGTGTCTATTCGAGACATTAACAACAATCCCCCTCAATTCATTAATGGAGCATACCACACATTCTCAGTGGCAGAAACATCGCCAGCAGGTTACCATTATTTATTGGAAATAGTGAAATCTCTTTGTTTTTCTTCTGGGCATGTTCTCAAAACCCAGCTTTCAGTTTTAAAAAAAACTAATTGTCGTAACTACATCTAATCTATCTAATATTTTAAATGTAAGTCGCATTTGAGCGCAATGGTTAACAGCTGTCCCATCTTCACATGCTTTAACGATCCTTAAACATGCAGCCTACTCCACTATGCTTAAGCTCCCGATCTGGACAAGTTTTTGTGCTCATTAAGAATGCAGCTTAACAAAAACAAGCGAGACAGAAAGCCAATGACCCAAAATTTTTGAATGTAGTCAGTTGAATAGATAACAGCAACAGTCTTTGTTAGCGCAAAGGATTAGACCTATGACTGTGAAGCGATGGGCAAGGGTTCAAACCTGAGTAGGGGCGGAAACGGATGCTTAGTGTACTAGTGTAAAGGTTTGGGATTTGGATATCTTTTTCTTCTGTTCTTCATATGTTTCCTTTTAATCGTTTTCTATATCTTCCTTTTGTTCTATGTTCACTATTTCGTTCTGCACTTCATTCTCTCCCTATCATCTTTTTGTCTATTATTTTAAATGTAGGTCGCACTTGGGCGCAATAGTTAACAGCGCTCCTATCTTGATATGGTGTAACGATCCTTAAACATGCAGCCTGCTCCACCATGCTTAAGCTCCCGATTTGCGCATATTTTTGTAATCATTCAGAATGCAGCTTAACAAAAACAAGCGAGACAAAAAGCCAATGACCAACAATTTGCATATGTAGTCTGTTCAGTAGACAAAAACAACAAGCGTCGTTAGCGCAAGGGACTAAACCTATGACTGTGAAGCGATGAGCATGGGTTCAAGCCCTAGTAGCAGCGGAAATGGATACATATTTTTTGGGGTAAATATTTGGGATTTGTATATCTTTTTCTTCCATTCTCCATCTTTCCTTTTAATCTTTTTCTATGTCTTCGCTTTTGTTCTTTTTTCTCTCATTTTTTCTGTACTGCACTCTCGCAGAATAGTTAACAGCGATCCTGTCTTCACATGCTTTAACGATCCTTAAACGTGCTGCTTAAGCTTTTGATCTGCACAATTTTTGTGATCATTAAGAATGCAGCTTAGCAAAAACCAGCGAGAGAAAATAGCCAATGACCAAACATCTGCTTATGTATTCAATTCAATAGACAAAAGCAACAGTAGCCGGTAGAGCAATGGAATTAATTTATGGCTGTGAAATGATGAGCATGGGTCAAGTCCGATCAGATGCAGTAAACGATGCATTATAGAGTGGCTTTTAAAAAAATGGGGTTAGGTTTTCTTTTTTATTTCTTTCCTTCTTTATTTCCTTCTTCCTTTACTTCTTTCTTCATTCCTTCTTCTTTCTGCATTTGATTGTCTCCCTCTCATCTATCCATCTTTTATGTTGAACAAAAGTTGCTATTGAGCGCAATTATTAACAGCGTTCCTGTTTTCATGTTTAAATGGTCCATGAACATGCAGCCTACATCACCATGCCTATGCTCCTGATCCGGGCTCATGA